>NC_036866.1:33208480-33250436 GCF_002910315.2 Salvelinus sp. IW2-2015
ATGGCGGACAAATAATTTTACATTTTTCCACAGAAATACGGATTAACATCATAAATAGCTCTTACTTTTGGAAAAGCTTCCATCAGAATCTTGGGCAAGTTGTCCTTTGTCCAAAAGAATCGTTGCTCGGTTGTAAAACTCCTCTTCAACTTTGGAAATAGCAGCTAACATTAGCTATGTGGCGCAGACATGCACAAATCTTCTAAACGCAATACAAAGGAAATTCCGAAAATCGCAATATACTCACATAAACTGATATAACTCGGTTTAAAATAACTTCGTTATGATGTTTCTAACACCTATATCGAATAAAATCAGAGCCGGATATATCTAAGCCTATAACTTGAGCTTTTGAGAATGCCATCCTGAGGTCCTTCTTTGCGTCATGACGAAGGTTGAAAAGAGTGCACCCCCCATGCCATGGGCTTTTATAAGGTCTCAGATCTGCCTAGAAACTCCATTCCAATTCCAGTGTCATGTCGACCCATAGGATACATACAGAGTTTTAAACTGATCCTAGAACAGAGTCTACATTTTCAGATTTTGCAGTACCTGTCAGGAATTTCGCTGCCAAACGAGTTCTGTTTCACTCAGAGAAATAATTCAAACGGTTYTAGAAACTAGAGAGTGTTTTCTATCCAATAGTAATAATAATATGCATATTGTACGAGCARGAATTGAGTACGAGGCAGTTTAATTTGGGAACGATAAATGGTAACGTTGAAACAGCACCCCCTATATTGAGAAAAGGTTAACCGTTCCTCATAGGCTGAGTCTCCTCCACATCTGTACAAACATTGTTCTTTACTGMTAGGCAGGACACTTGTGACACAGGCCTTAAACTTTTATTTCTCCCTTAAGGTGACCTGACCTGACCTCAACCCCCCTCCATCACTAATCCATGGCTCTCTCCCCTTATCAATGCCTGCCACATGTAATCGCTTCCCTGCACTCAATCCATTCCAAGCTTAATTGCACACACTATATACCTTCCTCCTATAAACATTAACTTCTGGTGTAGACCCTCTAAACCTCAGCACTCCCTCATTGACATGACTAAGTATATTTCATATTCTCAGAACCCAACACTCGTGATCGGAAAACCCGGAAGTGCATTTTAAATGCCTGCAAAGCCTATACCTCAAGTGCGCATTACTGCGCTATCAGTCAAAGTGCATCTCAGAGCACATCGTTATGTTCCTTCGCTCATTCACACACATTCTTCAAATGTAAACGACCCCAACAGATTAAAAAAAACACATGATTTACTTGCTTAGTCCTATGCAACTATCAATGAAATAGGCTAATAGGCTACTACTGCCTGCATTCATTCCAGACACATATTTAGATTAGACTAATTCGCTTGCCCCATATATTGTTTCAAAATAAATATATGCAATCAAAATAAACAATTTACATTTGTAATTGTATTTTCTAATRATCTGTCACTCTGTAAACATGCCTGGGCAAGAAGTAATAATAGCAAGCAAGCATGGGCTTGAATCATGACATAACGACAGACGTTGTCGGCAAGGGAATAATTATACGGACAACAAAGTAGGCCTATTAAACAGTGCCAAGTAGACAGACAAAAACAACCATATGGCCTCAGCAAAGTCGACAGGAAATAACTACATGGAACAAAAATATAAASGCAACATATAAAGKCCCATGTTTCATGAGCTGAAATAAAAAATCCCAGGAATTTTCCATACGCACAAAAAGCTTATTTCTCTAAAATGTGGGTCACAAATTTGTTTACGTCTTAGTGAGCATGTCTCCTTTGCCAAGATAATCCATCCACCTGACAGGTGTGGCATATCAAGAAGCGGATTCAATTTAAACAGCATGATCCGCTCMAAACAAGCAAGTATAGTGTAGAGCAGGGTGGCAGGATTTCTCTAACTGGATCCCGGGATCCCCCTGGATGCACGTTTTGGTTTTTGCCCTAACACTACACAGCTGATTTAAAGTAATCAAAGCTTGATGATGAGTTGGTTATTTGAATCAGCTTTGTAGTGCTAAGGCAAAAACCAAAACATGCCCCCTAGGGGGGGGCAGGATCGAGTTTGGGAAGCCCTGCTCTACACTATACTTGCTTATTTTATCACATGAACTATTTGAATTTTAGCAACCAGGAAATCGTGGAGTGATTTCTGCATATTGCACCTTTTAACTTTCATATCAATGAGAAATAAAATAAAAATAAAATAAAAAAAAGGTAAATTTACTGGAAACACMGTTTAAAATTACACAGCCATATTTCCATGTTACAGCGCTTGTTTACGGAAGACGGAGGCGACCACCTGTTCTAATTAGCTAGATAGCATCTCCAAACACCTGATAGTAAGTTGCTCAGGATAAGTGCATATTATCCTGCTAAATTACTAAAATGTCAAATGTAAGGGAAGAAGGATGCCAGAAAATGTTGCAACTGAAAAACACTGTAGGCTGCAACTGATTAAACCGGTTAAAACAATGCACAGAAAGTGTTTTTTTTGCTTTTGTGAAATTATTTTGATGTGATATGAAAGTCACTTTATGTTTCTACAATACGATTCACAATTAGATGGAGTATTTGGTTGTTTTGGGTGCCAGAGCCAGTTTCCCTCTGAACATAACCTATAAGGTCCTTGGATGTTAAAGGAGTAGGCTCGCCTACACTCCTTAACAGTACATTCTTGGGCTAACTGGACACTAAACAATGATACAAATGTATACCACACAACACAAATAAAACTTTGCCATTCAATGTATTATCTGGGTGACTATTTTAGCTACAGTTAACGGTAATTATGCAAACAGGCGAKATGCGAAAAATTTACTTCTGTACTTGCATATGAAGCAGCATACTGCATATCTTCTGTAACAAACTGGAGTTGGATGATGCTGTTTCACTCAAAGACTGAGTGAAGCAGATATCTCCTTCAGAACTCTCTTTAAATACAGTTGCTTTGCATGACCCCGCCCCTCCCTTTTCTCAACTGACTTGAGTTCCAGTCACTCCTATACAGTGGCGATTTTAGCATGCAAATTTTGGTGGGGCAAAAAAATATCAATAAAAATATTGATGAATACCATCAAAGCCAMTACACAACACTCAAGAATACATTAATTGCACTATAACAGTGACAAACAGTTAGGGCGTAGATAAAGCTGTCCAAACAGCAGAGTCCCAACAGCAGTCCCAACACCTTACCACTGCTACACCTGGCTATCAGCAGAGCCTTGTCTGGCAGAGAAACAGTTCATTTWAAAAAACAAAGCTGATATGGCTGACTTGCTTAATAAACAAATGTGTTTTCTACTGACAATTGAGATGTACAAACTATGGCATAAGGGGACGACAAGCGGATAAGAGGCAATCCGTAATTTAGATTAAGACGTTAATGAGCGAGCTAAAACGGATGTAGTCAATATTACTATTTGTTCAGCACTTTTGAAATGTACAGCAACAGAATTCAGAACATGGGCCGTTCTTACAGTATTCTCCCTGTACACCAAGTCAGAACGGTAGGACAAATAAAGGGGRCATATAAACAGACAATGAAAGCTCTTACAATATTCAATGATGACACGTCTCTAAAACAGGCTATAGGCTAAATGTGCACCACCAAGTCAGAAYAGTAGGCTAAATTAGGAGGGGAAAGGGACCAAATTATTAGGKTGAGGCACATGGGCTACAAACAGCTTTATACACAACATACACTTAGTATTACTTTCTTAACTACAGTATACATATCTCCCTGGTATACTACATMATTTATGCAGCAGCATACAATACATTTTTGGACTCCCCTTTGTCATCAAAGTCTGGCATTCTCTGGATTTATGGTGATTTCAAGCCAACTGGGAACTCAGGAACAAAAACAAGGTTGAATCATGACGTCAGTGATCTTCWGGTCGGAGCWCTAGAAAGAGGCCAGAGTTCCCAACTTGGAATTCCGAGTTGGATGACCTTTCAAAACTTATTTTCCCAGTTCCCAGTTGTCTTGAACTCACTGAAGTCGGATATTTCCCAGTTCAGAGTTTCCAGTTGTTTCGAACGCGGCAGAAGTCATGCTGGATTGACAGCATGTCCAATGTTGAATATTTATCATTTTAAGCTTGGAAAAGAGGCCCTTAAACCCAGACTTGGACCACACACCCACTCCACTCAATAGCAGGCTAGTGATTGCTTTGCAATGYTTGCAGTTAGCCACTGATTCCTTCCAAACCACTCATTGTTGAATTTGCGATTTCTAACCGCTTGTGTACTTTTTATGTCTAATGGCCGATGAGCAGCKATACGTTTTGTCTCTAATTTCTCTTCATAGTTTCTCTTCATATGACAATGATTGAAAAGGATTTGCCAGTAGATTGTCAATTTGATTCATGATGATGACTGCTAGCTTGCTAGCTAAGATTTTGAAAGTATGATGTTGACATGATCAGTCCAATCAAAGCTAAGGTAGATATAACGTGATTTTTATCTGTGGCCAATGACCACAGATAAGCCTTCTTGGATGGGCACTTGTAATGTARGTCTATGGCAACACCCAAGGGGCTTGAATTTTCGAGCTCTCCCTGTAGATTTTGCGGTGACATTGTGTCCCCATGAGTGACAGAACACTGAGCCAATCACGGCTGGTCTTATCCGGTCCCGCAGGTGAAGAAGCCGGATGTGGAGGTCCTGTGCTGGAGTGGTTGCACATGGTCTGCGGTTTTGAGGCCGGTTGGAGGCGGTTTATGGTAGAGAAATKAACATTCAATTCTCTGGCAAAAGCTCTGGTGGACATTCCTGCAGTCAGCATGTCAATTACACGCTCCATCAAAACTTGAGRCATCTGTAGCATTGTGTTGTGTGACAAAACTTCACATTTTAGTGTCCTTTTATTGTTCCCAGCACAAGATGCACCTGTGTAATGATCATGCTGTTTAATCAGCTTCTTGATATGCCACACCTGTCAGGTGGGTGGATTATCTTGACAAAGGAGAAATGCTCACTAACATGGATGTATACAATTTTTTTCCCCCAAACAATTGTGAAATAAGCTTTTTGTACATATGGAACATTTCTGGGATCTTTTATTTCAGCTCATGAAACATGGGATGAACACTTTACATGTTGTGTTTAGATTTTTGTTCAGTTTAGATTGAACAACAATGACTAGCTATGGATTCTGATTCATACACAATGTTTGGAGAAGGGGAGACTTGTGCCCTGAGACAAGTGACTATGAGTGACTGTGAGTGAAACAGAGCCGCGTGTGTCTGTCTGGGGAAACGGGAGCAGAGGGAGAACAGCTTGTTCTAATCCAATCGTTGCAGCAGGCTCAACCAATACCCCGTCCGTTTCTTTACAGACAGAAGAACTAGTCAATAGTTGTTTAGAGAACACAGTGCTTCTTTTGAGTGAAAGAGGAATGCGTGCTGGCAGATAAATATTTTTTCTCCCAATTACGGATAATTACAAAAATACTTTTTGGGTAATTATCAAAATCGTATTCCGAAAATTTTCCATATCTGTTACGATACTTGTTTTGTCSAAGTACTCGGCACATCCCTATCCTTTTGTATAGGTGGTAGAGGGCAGTGTGGATTGAGATTGCATCGTCTGTGGATCTGTTGGGTCGGTATTCAAATTGGAGGGGGTCCAGGGTGTATGGGATGAGGGACTGGATGTGTGCCATGACCAGCCTTTCAAAGCACTTCATGATTACAGATGTGAGTGCTACAGGGCGGTATTCATTGTGGCAGGTTGCCTTACATGCTGACCAGACCGGACACGTCGCGTGCGCGAGCGTCGCAAAATAAATTTAGAAATCCATGTTATTCAATTATTGCACCCACACTGCTCACGCGCGCCAACGAGCGTCTGCGACGCCAAGGGCTAAAATAGAAGTCGTTCCTATTTCTGACGCAGATCGCGCTGAAAGTCATCTCCTCATTGGTTTATAGAAGCAGGTACCCACGTGCCATCTCCTCATTGGTTTTACCCACGTGGGTGATTGAAAGACGAACTTTGTTGCCGGTTGTCGTGGTAATACAATGAAAGTTTAGATGCGATCACCATATAAGTTCAAAGATGAAAAAGCCTGGAAGGAGGAGAGATGACTAGAAACAATTCCGTTGGCCGTTTTATGTGTGGATTAATTGTCGGAGTAGAGGTCCTTGTGCATTTCAGGTAAAATAACAACTCAATGTTTATATCCCAGGACAAATTAGCTAGCAACAGCAAGCTAGCTAAATAGGACARATTAACGTTAGCTAGCAAGTGCAAGCTAKCTAGCTAAATTGCYATACATGTTTAATGCTTTTCGACCTGTCCCCAAATTAATGTCATTGGTTCAGAGTTTGTTTTGATATTTTAACCTGCTTGTCGTGATCGCATTTGGTGTGGGGAGGCAAAATACATTWATGCACGATGGCGCACGCGCGCCGMYGGTTTGGGTTCCGTGTTAGAGTTCTTGGGAACAGGAATGGTGGTGGTCAACTTGACGCATGTGGGGRTTACAGACTGGGACAAGGAGAGGCTGCAAATGTCTGTGAAGATGCCTGCCAGCTTGCATGTGCATTCTCTGAGGACGTTCCCTGGTATTCCGTCTGGCCCCACGGTGTTAGGATTGTTGACCTGTTTAAAAGTCTTACTCACGTCGGCCTCGGAGAGCGAGATCACACAGTCCTCCGGATTCCCTTAAGGGAGTAATAAGGGTTTGGTATCCTGTTCCCCTCTTTCTGTTGAACCATACGATGTAAGGATTGGAGAGAAGGCGTGTCTTAAGTAGGATGTATATAACTGTGATGGAGAGAACTGTTTTGCTGTCTGAATACAGCTGTACAGAACCTTTGGAAAGAATTAAACTTGGTTAAAGCTTCTCTAGTGTCCGTGAGTTATTTACTCTGAAAAATAAGAACCTAACACTGCCAAACATACCCTCGTAAAACTGACTATCCCACCGATCCTTGACTTCGGCGATGTCATTTATAAAATAGCCTTCAACACTCTACTCAGCAAATTGGATGCAGTTTATCACAGTGCAATCTGTTTTGTCACCAAAGCCCCATATACTTCCCACCACTGCAACCTGTATGCTCTCGTTGGCTGGCCCTCGCTTCATATTCATCGCCAAACCCACTGGCTCCAGGTCACCTATAAGTCTTTGCTAGGTAAAGCCCCTCCTTATCTCAGCTCACTGGTCACCATAGCWGCACCCACCCGTAGCACGCGCTCCAGCAGGTATATTTCACTGGTCACCCCCAAAGCCTATTCTACCTTTGGCCGCCTTTCCTTCCGGTTCTCTGCTGCCAATGACTGGAACAAATTGCAAAAATCACTGAAGCTGGAGACTCATATCTCCCTCACTAACTTTAAGCATCAGCCGTCAGAGCAGCTCACAGATCACTGCACCTGTACATAACCCATCTGTAAATAGCCCATCCAACTACCTCATCCTTGTTATTATTATTTTTTGCTCCTTTGCACCCAGTATCTCTACTTGCACATTCATCTTCTGCACATCTATCACTCCAGTGTTTAATTGCTAAATTGTAATTACTTCGCCACTACGGCCTATTTATTGCCTTACCTCCCTAATCTTACCTTATTTGCACACACTGTATATAGATGTTTTCTATTGTGTTATTGACTGTACGTTTGTTTATTCCATGTGTAACTCTGTGTTGTTGTTTGTGTCACACTGCTTTGCTTTATCTTGGCCAGGTCGCAGTTGTAAATGAGAACTTGTTCTCAACTGGCCTACCTGGTTAAATAAAATTAAAATAAATGAATACTCCTGCAGGGTTGGAGGCAGTTATGTGATACGAAGAGAGAGAGCCTGGTATATAGAAAATGTTTTCCCTCTTTCACTGCCTCTCTTTCTCTCTTTTACACAACTCAATCGAAAGTCTTGCTGTTGGCAGGTGCCCGACCTTCCACCTTCACACCTGATTCCTCTCTCTCTCTCTTTCTCTCTCTATATGTCTCTCTCTTTCTCGGTCTCTCTCTCTCTGTATGTTTGTTCCATTATTACCCTCAATGTCCAGAGAGACCAGAGGGCTGAGTGATTGAAATTGTGGCTGTATGTGTGATGGAAGGCTGCTGTGCTCTTGCTCCAGCCACTTCAGTAAGGCCCAGGGCAGTGGGCAGCAGTGATTGGGCAGTGGGCAGCAATGATTGAGTCCTGCAGATGGTCTAAGCCCCTGAAACCCCCAGCAGACCAGACACCATCCCCAATATACAGATACTGAGCAGGCCTGATGAATGGAAGATTTAATCAGGTGTGTCAGTGGTGTGAAGAGTTAGTCCTTCCTCGGTGAGACACGGCACGTTTTTAATTGTCTGTCTCATTAGTTTGGCTTGCTTTGTTTCTTTGTTTAGAAGCCTCTTTGTTTGACTGGCTTTATCCCACGAGTCTCCTTTAAACCACTGCCGAATTAATCACTTCATTATAATTAAAGTGTGTGTCTCATTGGGTTGGCGTGCATCTTCTAAAGCCATTTTCAGAAAGCTTATCATTCAGTTAGGTAGTCTTAATCGCATGAGCTTGGTCGAGTCGCCTGATGAGCGATTCTCTTTAGATGTGCAACCAGAGACGTGTGAGCACTGACAAGGGCAGTAGATTGCCCTCTTCCCAAGGCCTGAAAGAGAGAGAATGCTCCCGATCGATTGGGCTCAGGAGGAACTCCAAGTAACTGTTTGAGCAGCAACCAAGGCTCTAGCTTCCTCGGGGCTCAGTTAAGCCAAGCAAAAAATAACCTAATCCTTTTAGCAGGCCCCTGGATCCAGCCCCATTCACTCACACTGCCACAGCACAGATACCCCACAGCCAAAAGCTCCACTTCAGTAGGCAGCGGCAGAGCACAAATCCACCAAGTTAGCCAAACATCGCTCCGGCATCAGTCACACACTATAATACACTACATGACCAAAAGTATGTGGACACCTGCTCATTGAACATCTCATTCCAAAATCATGAGCATTAATATGGAGTTGGGCCCCCCTTTGCTGCCTCCACTCTGCTGGTAAGGCTTTCCACTAGATGCTGGAACATTGCTGCAGGGACTTGCTTCAGCCACAARAGCATTAGTGAGGTYGGGYACTGATGTTGGGCGATTAGGCCTGGCTCGCAATCAGCGTTCCAGTTCATCCCAAAGGTGTTCGATGGGGTTGAGTTCAGGGCTGCAGGCCAGTGAAGTTTTTCCACGATGATCTCGACAAACTATTTCTGTATGGACCTCGCTTTGTGCACGGGGGCATTTTCATGCTGAAACAGGAAAGGGTCTTCCCCAAACTGTTGCCACAAAGCTAACTTTCAGAATCGACTAGAATGCCACTGTATGCTGTAGTGTTAAGATTTCCCTTCACTGGAGCTAAGGGGCCTAGCCCGAACCATGAAAAACAGCCCCAGACCATTATTCCTCCTCCACCAAACTTTACAGTTGGACCTATGCATTGGGGCAGGTAGCGTTCTCCTGGCATCCGCCAAACCCAGATTCGTCCATCGGACTGCCAGAAGGTGAAGCGGGATTCATCATTTCAGAGAACAAGTTTCCACTGCTCCAGAGTCCAATGGCAGCGAGCTTTACACCACTCCAGCCGACGCGTTGGTATTGCGCATGGTGAATTTAGGCTTGTGTACGGCTGCTCGGCCATGGAAACCCATTTCATGAAGATCCCCACAAACAGTTATTGTGCTGAAGTTGCTTCCAGAGGCAGTTTGGAACTCGGTAGTGAGTGTTGCAACCGAGGACAGACGATTTTTACTCGCTACATGCTTTAGCACTCGTCAGTCCCATTCTGTGAGCTTGTGTGRGCTACCACTTTGCGTCTGAGCCGTTGTTGCTCCGAGACATTTCCACTTCACAATAACAGCACTTACATTTGACCGGGACAGCTCTAGCAGGGTAGAAATTTGATGAACTGACTTGTTGGAAAGGTGGCATCCTATGACGGTGCCACGTTGAAAGTCACTGAGCTCTTCAGTRAGACCATTCTACTGTCAGTGTTTGTCTATGGAGATTGCATGGCTGTGTGATTGATTTTATACACCTGTCAGCATCGGGTGTGGCTGAAATAGCCGAATCCACTAATTTGAAGGGGTGTCCACATAGCGTATAGTGCATATTTCAGATATTTTTGTCTGTGTCTAAAATCAGAACATTCTTTGCGGAAGAGACAACACAATATCACAAAATGACCACATTGCCTCATACCATTCTGAAGTAAAGGGACAAGGSAACCAATAGGCTGGAAGAGCCTGAAGGAGAGAGAGATACAAAAYATTCCCTCTCTGTCCCCCTCCATCCCTCAGATAAGATAAAGAGGGCACAGTGACCTTGTAGATAGTGTTTAGGCTACCTTTCTTTGTCTGCCATGGACTACTGCAGGGGTGGCCTTCCAACCCTCCTTCTGGAGAGCTACTTGGGGATGCAGGCTTCTGGGTTTACACTGAGGAGGGGATGCTGCATGATGGATGCAGCACCTTTATAATTGGTCTTCTCACATGTTTAACACCTAACGTGGATTAACTGGAGGACCGAACCTTTCCTTCAGTCGTATATGTAATGTAGCAGGTTGTTCAGTTAACCCCATGACTTAGGAGTTGGGTACAACAGGTACTGTTCAGAGAAGGTGTTATTTTACGGGAACACAGCCTTTGACATGACAGTCTTGTCTGTTCAATGTTCTGTGTGAGACTTTAACCAGTGCATTAAGGAGAGAAAAAGAGAAAGAAGAGAGTGGGTCAATAAAGTGCCTCTAAAATCATTTCCTGTGATTTTTGTTTTGACAAATGTAGAATTAAGATGTCATCTGGTCGTCAGACCCACACTCCTGGGCCACTTCCACACATGAAGCTGTCATCTGTCTCATCTGAAAGTGGTCCAGTTCAATTACATTCTGCAGCATCTGTGTATTTGTCTGTTTGTGTGTCTGGTAAATTTGGATGGCTACCCTCAAGCAGCCCAAGTTTAAAAATGTAAAAGTGCCTCCAGGCCTTGCACTTTAGTTGTTGACCGCTATGTATGTGGTGGATACCCTCCCCGCTTACACATATTTGGCCAAATTACGATTGTGCCAAGATACCCGCTGGCACAAATACCATTTTGAGATCCTATGGATGAAATTATGATATCACTGGCAGCCAGGAATAGTTTAGGAAAAATGCAGGCCGAGACAGGCCAGTATCCTCCTGGCTACTGTGCTGGATTGGACCAGTATAGACAGACGCGGGGTTAGTAGGGCTGCTTTCTCTCTTGATGGTGATTAAAACCATGTAGTATGGTGTGCCTTAGGATCCCCCCTTTCTTTAAAATTCAATCTGACACTCAGAAATGAATGCGACACAGGGTTTCTGTCTATGGCAGGGATAAAATGTGGGTTTGTTTTTTATGTTTGGCCAGCCGCCAGAGGGATATACTGTGTTTGTGGGTGACGTGCTAGTGTGCATGTTTTTAGGCATGTTTATGAGTTAACTGTCAAGTTCAGTGTGTGCATCCGTGCGTGGGTATGTGTGATTGTGTGTGCACATTGACAAGTTGACTGTTCTATTCATGGATTGGCTGATAAACATGTTACCAAAGCAACACAACGAACAAGCACATCATCTTAATTGCTAAGATTTAACTTTAATTGCTTCTTTGTGTTAACGGATGGTGTACGACATTTTAGCATATGCTGTGCATGGCATATTGGGAGAAAGGGCAGAGCTGTCAGTGAAGAATAGCCATTTTCATGACAGTGTCATTGCTTATAAATCACTCTAATCCAACGTGTGACAGCCGAGGTCAAGCGATAAGAGAAGTGTAGAAAACATAATTTTACTTTTTTCTCTACTTTCCAAGCCTTAGTCACAATTTCTCTTGAGCTGTGCAAAACTTTTCTGTGTCGATTAGTATGAATKGTGAAAGTGTCTTGTGTTGTATTTTTTCTATACATTATGGGTAAATAGCAGGTGGGTAATGTAATGAATTACAGAGCCGTGCTCCAGTGTAATCAGCTTCTAAGCTTGAGATCGAGCTCCTACCCTTTTCCTCTGATGCACCAGCAAGGTACTGTGTACTAGGGTTTAATAGCAGGAACCGGGTTACCGAGATTTACAGAGATTTCCTGCCCAAACCCACTTCCGTTTCCTGGGATAAATAACTGTGCGAAAAATTGTAAATTATAATAAATTATTTATATGAACAGCACGAGGTGAAATGGAACTGTTAAATGATATGCAATGTCTAAATCTGGCATCTCCATGACCTCTCTGCTATCTGCATGATCAATCATCAACGCTCAGGGTGGGAACAGGAAGCGCACCACATTATGCAGCACAGTTCACAATGCATGTGTACAGTATCATGTCATCAGTTGGTAAAAATGTTTCTTGTGACAGGTACTTTACATATGCTGCAGCCTATGCTAGAGTAATAATAATGCATGTCTAATTTACACATCTCCATCTCGCTTTGGGGTCACCTTATTTTGTTATTGTAAAAACAACCTATCATTCAAATATCATTGCTTTAAATCAGTACGCACGCAAGCACTCTGTCTTTCTCTCTCCATCAATTTCATTCAAATTGAATCCCCMAAAAATACTGTTCAAGGYTGATATACAGGTAACTGCCAAAATAAAGGAAACACTTGAGTAAAYGAGGGATACAAAGTATATTGAAAGCAGGTGCTTCCACACAGGTGTGGTTCCTGAGTTAATGAAGCAATTAACATCCCATCATACTTAGGGTCATGTATAAAAATGCACAGTTGCCCATTGTTTTGGCTACAATGGCTAGTAGAAGAGATTTCAGTTACTTTGAAAGGGGGTGGGGGTGTTAATTAAAAATGAAAAGTTGAAATGTATTCATTCCTTTTGTTATGGCAAGGCTAAATAAGTTCAGGAGTAAAAATGTGCTTAACAAGTCACATAATAAGTTGCATGGACTCACTCTGTGTGCAATAATAGTGTTTAACAATATTTTTTAATGACTTCCTCATCTCTGTGGAATGCTGGCCCATGTTGACTCCAATGCTTCCCACAGTTGTGTCAAGTTGGCTGGATGTCCTTTAGTTGGTGGACCATTCTTGATGAGCGTGAAAAATCCAGCAGCGTTAGTTCTTGACACAAACCGGTGCGGCTGGCACCTACTACCATACCCCGTTCAAAGGCACTTAAATATTTTTTCTTTCCCATTCACTCTCTGAATGGCACACAAACACAAGAGGGATTGAARATGGRTGCAAGCTTGCTCTTGTTTGCTGAATGTTAAATACAGCAGCCAAAAGAACTTGAGTGGAGTTTGAATGGTTTTGGGTCTTCTTTCAATCTTCATGAAGAGAAGCGAAAGCCTTCTGCATCTTATTCTAGTCCTATATTATTCAAGCATGCCATTACAATGATGAAGATAAGGACAACAAAACKTATTTCTTTTAACTGTTGGAAGCGAGGAAGGAATAAAGCAACAATAAAGAGACAAAGAGGAGGTAATACGCCCTTCACACAACATTAGGTGAAATATTAGGAAAGGTATATGCGTCCCCCTACTAATTATAAAAATGTAAAATAGGTTCTATGATATTTCAAAATGTAAATCTAATTAGCTAGCTTATAATTGTAACTTCCACCAGCATTGCGTGTTCTCTCCTAGCTTCAAGGTTTGAGCGAGGTGTGTAATTCAAGTCCATATAATACCGTACAATACATTATATAMAATAAAGCTTAGATTCATAAAATAAATAAATTATACCATGGCATTGTTAAATACTCGTTTCAGATTGGCTTGAATGGCATTCTAGAGCGTGCGTTATTTCGTTCTTATCCCTTGCTTGCTAGTGAGCCAACTACGGCTAACTTAGTCACTTCAAAYAGTGCAGCCAAAATAACAATAGTAGCTGCATTTGCATTTGTTTAAGCWGTTTTTTAGTGACATTTATTTATATACATCCAAAACAATGAGCTAATGAGGCACGATTTAGCCTGGCATAGAAAATGTGCTCTTTCGTTAGGACCCTGTTGTTCAGAGGAGCTACCCAAAAACACAGCTAGCTACACTACATGWTCAAAAGTATGTGGTTGTTACGGTGACCGTATTACCGCCACACCAGCGGTCACGAGTCGTGACGGCAGTCAAATTCTACGTGACCGTTTAGTCACGATAATTAGGCTTATCCAAGCTCTGATGCTGMTGATGGTCATTAGTAGCCTACCAAACTTGCTAACTGCCTGGTACTCAGCACTCTATTGTCCCTCTACAGCACATTGACATCAATGCAAATGTAATTCGAAACAAACACTTCATGAGAGCCCATGAGCTCATGTTGCGCAACATTTCTATAGGCTATTGTCACGTTCTGACCATAGTTCTTGTGTGTTTTACTTGTTTTAGTGTTGGTCAGGACGTGAGCTGGGTGGGCATTCTATGTTTGTGTCTAGTTTGTCTGTTTCTATGTTTGGCCTAATATGGTTTCAATCAGAGGCAGGTGTTGTGTGTTGTCTCTGATTGGGAATCATATTTAGGTGGCTTGTTTTTGTGTTGGGATTTTATGGGTGGTTGTTTCTGTCTTTTGTGTTTTCTCTGCACCAGATAGGGCTGTATCGGTTGCCACATTTGTTATTTTGTATTGTTGTAAGTGTTCACGTTATTCGTAATTAAACATGTTGAGCACTGGCTACGCTGCGTGTTGGTCGATCCCTGCTACACCTCTCTTCTCGTGAAAGAGAGGAAGGCTGCCGTTACAGAACCACCCACCAAACTCGGACCAAGCAGCGTAGTAACGGGCAGCAGCGACAGCAGCAGCAGTGGCCCATTACACAGGACTCCTGGACATGGGAGGACGAGCTGGACGGTAAAGGACCCTGGGCAGAGCCAGAGGAATATCGCCGCCCCAAAGCAGAGCTGGAGGCAGCGAAAGCAGAGAGGCGGCATTGAGGCGCTAGCATGGCAGAGCGGCTGGAAGCCCGAGAGGCTCCCCCAAAATTTCTTGGGGGAGGCACACGGGGAGTATAGCTGGGTCAAGTAGGAGACTTGAGCCAACTCCCCCTGCTTACCGTAAGGAGCCAAGGATGGAACCAGAGCCGGTCAGGGCGGTATTGGAGGTGAGCGAAGTAGAGACTGTAAAGGATCTAATGGGGAAATTGGAGGAGAGAGTTATGAGGAGGTGTGTGTGTGGTGTTTGAGGCACGACATCCGCCCGACGGAGCGTGTGGGGGACTTGATGTCACCTGAGTCAGCTCTCAATACTCGTCCTGAGGTGCGTGCTAGCCGTCTGGTGAAGACTGTGCCAGCACCACGCACCAGGCTCCTGTGCGCCTCCTAGCCCTGCACGTCCTGTGCCAGCTCAGCGCACCAGCTCTCCTGTGGCAGCTCCACGCACTCTCCCTGAGGTGCGTGTTACAAACCAGTACCACCAGTGTCAACACCACGCACCAGCTTCCTGTGCGTCTCCAGAGTCCAGTACGCCCTGTCTCCCTGTGGTGCGTGTCTCCAGCCCGGTACCACCAGTTCCGGCACCAAGCCTACTGTGCGTATCCAGAGCCCTGACGCACTGTTCCTTCTCCACGCACTCGCCCTGAGGTGCGTGCCCAGTGCCGTGTGGTACCACGCACCAGGCTTATAGTGCGCCTCGAGGTCTTGTGCCCTGTTGCTGCTCCCCGCACTAGCCTTGAGGTGCGTGTCTACAAACCGGTACCACAGTTCCAGCACCACGCACCAGGCCTTACTGTGGCGCCTCAGCAGGTCAGAGTCGGCCCGTCTGAGCTGCCTGCCTGCCCAGCGCCATCTGAGCTGCCTGTCTACCCAGCGCCGTCTGAGCTGCCCCGTTGCCCCAGCGCATCTGAGCTGCCCGTCTGCCCAGCGCCGTCTGAGCTGCCCGTCTGCCCAGCGCCGTCTGAGCTGCTCGTCTGCCCAGCGCCATCTGAGCTGCCTGCCTGCCCAGCGCCATCTGAGCTGCCTGCCTGCCGTTACAGCTATGCAATTGTGTGAGAAAACAGATTGATGGACTCTATTAAAAAGATGAGGATCCCATCAGCTTTCTATCGGCTAGGCCTATTATATTTATTTCTCATCTTTCCTAGTATTAAGCACATTGCTTCTCTTTACAACAGGTGTATAGTCTACCTGGCTGGCATGAAAATGAACCATGGGAAAAGTGTCCTCCATTCGCTATTTTCCACTGCCCCTGTTTCGAGACAGGTGCATGATAATGGTCCATTCTATATCAAAACAAATTTCAAACATATATTATTTAATATATGGAAAGACAGGATTAAATCAAGAACTGTGTGATGGGTGACAATATTAGTGTTTGTGAATGATATATCATCACTTGAGAATGATGCCCAGCTTAAGGCAAGAAACAGCACATGCTTTTTTTGCAACTTTTAAAAATTATAGTCGCACACCTCATGTAGCCTAGCCCATAGGCCTATATGTTTTGATAGGGGTGTTTTTTTAAATGACATTCAGGAGCAAAAGGTTTATAATTGTTGTTTTTAATTCATTGAAAATATATATACATATACAGTGAGGGGGGAAAGTATTTGATCCCCTGCTGATTTTGTAGGTTTGCCCACTGACAAAGAAATGATCAGTGTATGATTTTAATGGTAGGTTTATTTGAACAGTGAGAGAGAGAATAACAACAAGAAAATCCAGAAAAACGCATGTCAAAAATGTTACAAAAATGTTTGCCACCAAGTAATGTACTTGGTGGCAAAACCCTTGTTGGCAATCACAGAGATCAGACGTTTCTTGTAGTTGGCCACCAGGTTTGCACACATCTCAGGAGGGATTTGCAGATCTTCTCCAAGTCATTAAGGTTTCGAGGCTGACGTTAGGCAACTCAAACCTTCAGCTCCCTCCACAGATTTTCTATGGGATTAAGGTCTGGAGACTGGCTAGGCCACTCCAGGACCTTAATGTGCTTCTTCTTGAGCCACTCCTTTGTTGCCTTGGCCGTGTGTTAGGGTCATATTCATCCTGGAATACCCATCCACGACCCATTTTCAATGCCCTGGCTGAGGGAAGGAGGTTCTCACACAAGATTTGACGGTACATGGCCCCGTCCATCGTCCCTTTGATGCGGTGAAGTTGTCCTGTCCCCTTAGCAGAAAAACACCCCCAAAGCATAATGTTTCCACCTCCATGCCGGTGGGGATGGTGTTCTTGGGGTCATAGGCAGCATTACTCCTCCTACAAACACGGCGAGTTGAGTTGATGCCAAAGAGCTCTATTTTGGTCTCATCTGACCACAACACTTTCACCCAGTTGTCCTCTGAATCATCCAGATGTTCATTGGCAAACTTCAGATGGGCATGTATATGTGCTATCTTGAGCAGGGGTACCTTGCGGGCGCTGCAGGATTTCGGTGCTTCACGGCGTAGTGTGTTACCAATTGTTTTCTTGGTGACTATGGTCCCAGCTCCCTTGAGATCATTGACAAAATCCTCCCGTGTAGTTCTGGGCTGATTCCTCACCGTTCTCATGATCATTGCAACTCCACGAGGTGAGATCTTGCATGGAGCCCCAGGCCGAGGGAGATTGACAGTTMTTKTGTGTTTCTTCCATTTGCGAATAATCGCACCAACTGTTGTCACCTTCTCACCAAGCTGCTTGGCGATGGTCTTGTAGCCCATTCCAGCCTTGTGTAGGTCTACAATCTTGTCCCTGACATCCTTGTAGAGCTCTTTGGTCTTGGCCATGGTGGAGAGTTTGGAATCTGATTGATTGCTTCTGTGGACAGGTGTCTTTTATACAGGTAACAAACTGAGATTAGGAGCACTCCCTTTAAGAGTGTGCTCCTAATCTCAGCTCGTTACCTGTATAAAAGACACCTGGAAGCCAGAAATCTTTCTGATTGAGAGGGGGTCAAATACTTATTTCCCTCATTAAAATGCTAATCAATTTATAACATTTTTGACATGCGTTTTTCTGGATTTTTGTGCTGTTATTCTGTCTCTCACTGGTCAAATAAACCTACCATTAAAATTATAGACTGATCATTTCTTTGTCAGTGGGCAAACGTACAAAATCAGCAGGGGATCAAATACTTTTTTCCCTCACTGTATATATAGGAATATAATATTAATATAACTAATATTAAATAAAATTGGAATATAACATTTAATAACAATAACTTAACAAATTAATTGATGTGGCAACTCTCTTATGCTATGGTATTGCACTATTCTAATTTGTACATGGGTCACAAATAAAGTTATCTCCAGTAAAATTAGAGCACAACTCATGAGCCTCCTACACTGCTCACACCTAATCCAGTCCCCACCTGTGACTGAAAACAGGGGGTGAGATGCCAATTGAAAAGCTCTCTTAAAAACGTAGCTAGCTATCTAGCTATGTGACATAAAATGCTGTGTAAAATAACTAAAAGGCTATAAAGTAACATTAACTGTAAAGCTATCAGTGACTAGTGGAAACATGTACAAATGCAATTAAGTTACATTATCTTTTTAATGTATTTTACCTCAGACGATCTGGTAGTAAGTTTGCAAGCTAGCACTTTTAGCATCTTATGCTATCTAGCTAGTTGGCTAGCATTTACTGCTAGTAAAGTTGCAAGCTAGCATAAACTAGCGCTAATTGGGCTAGTCAATATCTAAATGACAGGTGGAAACACATTCAAATCAAATGTTTTGTCACAAGCGCAGGGTTCATCAGGTGTAGACCTTACCGTGAAATGCTTACTTACAAGCCTTTAACCAACAATGCAGTTCAAGAAATAGAGTTAAGAAAATATTTACTAAATAAACTAAAGTAAAAAATCGAATAAGTAACACAATAAAATTACATAACAATAACAAGTCTATATACAGGGGGTACCGGTACCGAGTCAATGTGCGGGTGTACAGGTTAGTCGTGGTAATTTGTACATGTAGGTAGGGATAAAGTGACTATGCATAGATGAGAAACAGCAAGTAGCATAAGTGTAAAAACAAAAGTAAATGTAAATAGTCTGGGTGGCCATTTGATTAATTGTTCAGCAGTCTTATAGCTTGGGGATAGAAGCTGTTATTAAGGAGCCTTTTGGACCTAGACCTGGTGCTCCGGTACCGCTTGCATTCATAACCCTAATGGGGGGCAGTTACCCCAGAGGGCTAGTTATACCCATCTGCAGCGCTTGAGTTTCAAGTTTGGGGAAGATCATTTTCATCATAAAAATGCACCTTTATAATAAAAGCACTACATGCATAATCACATTTGTGGTCATTTTTTAGAATGGTGTTTTCCTGCTATTGGAACATTTGCACTTATAGCCTAATGCCGTGTGCGCATTGCTGTGCTTATAATGTGAAGAAAGCCTAATGGTTTATTAACATTTTAAGCTAAACGTTCTCATCTGTTGCGTCAGGCTCATTGCTTAAGAGGTTTTTTGATGCTAGTGGTTGTATTGATTTGGGATCTATCGCATCTAACAACAATATGTATTTCTCATACAGAATAGAATAGGTCAACTTTTGTACTATGGGGGATAATAGATTGACATAGGCTAGTGCTTTTGCTGTTCGTTAGAGCTACTCATCTTGTTGGCTGACAAAAAGTAAATGTGGACAGTTCTTCCAATATCTATTTTTTTTGTACCTTTTATTTAACTGGGTTTTTGTACCTTTTATTTAAAGTCAGTTAAGAACAAATCCTTATTTACAATGACAGTCTACCCCGGCCAAACCCTCCCCTAACCCGGACGAGGCTGAGCCAATTGTGCGCAGCCACAACCCGGGTCTGTAGCGACGCCTCTAGCACTGCGTAGTAGTGCCTTAGACCGCTGTGCCACTCGGTCATATCTTCAATATGTGCACCGGAATTGGATAAGGACGTGCGCAGTTGTGTCCCCGATGTGTCTGTCTTCACTTATAGCCTGTGAGAAAGACCCGATCACGTGATGGAGAGCCATGTGAATGAGAGGTGCTTCGGCACGCAGCCGGGAGAAGGGAATTATAATTATTATATTCAGCCCAAGGGCACAACAGCCACTAGCTGCAAAAGACATGGATTTTTTTAGGGGGCATTGTGGCTACACAAAGGGGATGCAGCCGGGAAATTCGAGGCATTATCAAGTGCTTGTCAAATTGTGAATGAGTGACTGATGTAGTGTGTTCAGCCTGCGCGAAAAAACAAAGCAGAGCTCATGCCTTTCATGCAACTTTTTTCAAAACATCATTAGAGTCGGATCATGCAGCCTTAGAATGTATTAGAAATCAAAACATATAGCTCAACATTTGTATCACAACTAAAGTTACTTTAACTAAAAATGAAGCATGTTTCTTTGTTAACTGCTCAACATTCCCTCAAATAGTGTAGAGAAAATATCCTTTCTATTTTATTCAGCTTTGTTCAATTGTATTCTTCATACTATAGCAAATCTTGTCTGCTAAATGAACTAGTGTAGCCCACAGCCATATGGCATAGCGGTCTAACATAAGTAAATCTCAGAGTATGCTATTCTGTTCTTCTGAAATAGCCTACATTTTCTTCATATATTACATGGATTTATTAGACTTTTTCAAATGTAGATGTTCCAAATGTTTGCATCAGAGGGTTGTAGGCTATGCCAGGAGATGCTAAATGTGTTTATGTTAATAATGGTCAATTACCATGAGACTGACAGTTATTTACTTGACAATCACTAGCTGACAAAATTTCATGACCACCATATCCCTAGTTGCTTCTAGATGTTTCCACTTCACAATATCAGCACTTATTGGCAGCTCTAGCAGGGCAGAAATTTGACAAACTGACTTGTTGGAAAGGTGGCATCCTACGACGGTGCCATGTTGAAAGTCACTGAGCTCTTCAGTAAGGCCATTCTACTTCCAATGTTTGTCTATGGAGGTGGCATGGCTGTGTGCTCGATTTCATACACCTGTCAGCAACGGGTGTGGCTCAAGTAGCCGAATCCACTAATTTGAAGGGCTGTATATATATTTTGTATATATAGTGGAGTTGCTAAAGCAAAAGTGTATGTCTCTCTTAGGTGTGCGCGTATACTTGTGTGTGTTCAAGTTCAAGTTATATAGTTCACGTGTAAGTACAGTGAAATGCTTAACTTGCAAGTCCTACAAAACAGTGCAGTATTCAATATCAAGATAGTGTAACTAATAAGAAAACTAAAGACCAAGAGAAATAAGAGAGGAAGCTATATACAGTGCAGGGTCAGTGCCAGTACCAAATTAACAATGTGCAGGGATTATCAATACTGGCGTATTTGAGGTAGAAATGTACATGTAGGCAGGCATTAGTAGAAAGTGGGTGGTAGAAATACTAATGGGAATGGCAATCAATAATTAATGAACAGCAGCTTAGTGGTAGTAATACATCTAATCAATAATATTTTTAGCAGCAGCCTAGTGTGAGGGAGAGCAGTAGTTGTTAGCCATTTAACAGTCTTATGGCCAGGGGATAGAAGCTGTTAAGGAGTCTGTTGGTCTGAGACTTGATGAATCGGTACCGCCTGCYGGACRGGAGCATGGAGAACAGTCCATGTCTCGGGTGGCTGGAGTGTTTTGGAAATGTTTCGGGCCTTTCTCTGACACCGYCTGGCATGTACGTCCTGGATGGCTGGGAGCTAACCTCAGTGATGCACTAGTCCATCTGCACCACCCTCTCTAAGGTCTTCCGGTCGAGGGCGGTGCATTTGCCATACCAGACGGTGATACAGCCAGTCAGGATGCTCTCGATGTTGCAGCTGTAAAAGTTGCTAAGGACCTGAGGGGCCATGCCAAAAAATGTCAGCCTCCCGAGGGCCAATAGGCACTGCCGTGCCTCATTCACGACTGTGCTGATGTGAAAGAACCATGTTAAGTCCTCAGTGATGTGSACACCGAGGTACTTGAAGCTCTTGACCCTCTCCACTGCGGCCCCGTCGATGTGGATGGGGGTGTGCACCCKCCCCTGTTTCCTGTAGTCCACGATCAGCTCCTTGGTCTTACTGACATTGAGGGAGAGGTTGTTGTCCTGGCACGACATTGCCAGGTCTCTGACCTCCCTGTAGGCCGTTGGTGATCAGGCCTACCACTGTTGTGTCTTCAGCAAACTTGATGTTGGAGTCGTCGGTGGAGGGCACTATGGTGGTGAATGCTGAATTGTAGTCGAACAGMATCCTCACATAGGTATTCCTCTTTTCTAGGTGGGAGAGGACAGTGTGGAGTACGATTGTGTTGTCTGTGGATCTGTTGGGGAGGTATGCAAATTAGAGTGGGTCAATGTTGTCTGGGATGATGGCGTTGAGGTGTGCCATGACCAGCCTTTCAAAGCACTTCATTATTACAGATGTGAGTGTTAGAGGGCGGTAGTCATTGTCGCAGGATGCCTTAAGAGTTTTTGGGAACAGGAATGATGGTAGTCAGCTTGAAACGTGGGGATCACAGGTAGAAAATGTCCTTCAAGATGCCTGCCAGGTGGTCTTCACATGCCCTGAGGACACGCCTTGGAATACTGTCTGGCCCTGCGGCCTTACGAGTGTGTTTGTGTACGTGCATGCGTGCTTGTGTGATGCCCAACAGCATGCCAGCAGCAAGGTAGAACTGAGAGGTGTGATGAACCTGCCGTCCTCAGATCACCTGTGTCTATCTCTTTACACAAGGCAATACTGCTCATAATCATTGATGAAGGTCACAGTAAATAATTCATACATATCAATAGTATCCCATATTTCTCTCTGTTGGCCTGCGTCCAGTGACCGTCCATCATAGTTTTAGACAGTGCCATGTCCTTCAGGTGTCACTCCACATTTGACAAGGTAGCACGTCCGGTGAACAGRTCAGGGTTCCATAGCCGCAGGCAGAACAGTTGGCCCTCAGTCTTTTTCGTCTATTCGTTGGTGTGCTGCTTAGGCTTGGGCGGTATCCAGATTTTTACATTATGGGATTTACAGTATTACCGGCATAGCACACAAGTTAGCGCTAGAAATGCACAAAAAAAGCCCAATGGTCGTCTATTACCAGAATGCTAACAAAATTAGCACAAGTAATAGCGACATCACATAGACGCTGTTAGCTAAATGCTAACAAGCGAAAACTAACACAAACTAGTTGTGATGCTGCTCTTCCTTCAGAAAAGCGTGCATGTGTACATGGATCAGAGGGGAGAAAAATGGAGTAGGGAAAAAATGATAGTATGAAGCACAGGGGAAGAATGGCAGYTGTACAGAACTCATCCAGAGCTGTTGACTTCTGAAACCGGGTAGAAAGCCGTTATAAGATATCTGATGGCAAACATTTAGTAGTGAATTGCATACAAGTGTAATCACCTCATGTTCGTCGCACAACAGCGCCTCGCCAATAGCTATATAGAACGCTATGGACTCACCAGCTCCCGCTTTCTACCATTGTGCTATTTACAAACAAACACGTGGTTGKCTCAACTGTTCTGGGGAACTACAGTAAGCTTCATAATGTGACAGGTGAAATGATGAACGCAATCTGCTTTATCTCCTAGCGTATTGCACAAGTKGACTGCAGTTATTATTAACTTAATTAAAAAGTAGCTACTGATATTCACATTTATTGAAACTTAAATGAAATAGTTTGGACGGTATTACGGTATTGAAAAATTACAGTATTAYGGTATTTTTCCAAATACCCCGGTATACGGTATACCGCCCAAGCCTAGTGCTGCTGTGTATTTTTAGCAGCCGTTCTAGAAGTTATTGTTTTTAAAGATCCCTGCATGGTTCAGGGTGGTTGCTATGAGCAATGAGTGTTTTTGTTAATGAATCCTAACTTCTCTCTCTTTTTCTCTCTTTCTCTCTACCTCTCTCGCTCTCTCTGTCTCTCTCTTTCTCTGTCTCTCATCTAGACATGGAACACGGTGTGCTGGTGAGGTTGCTGCGGCCGCCAACAACGATGTTTGTGGGGTGGGCGTGGCCTACAACGCCAAAATTGGAGGTGATTGAGGCATGCTCTGCCAATAGCTAATTGTGATTGGTTGACTAGGGTCTGCTGTCAGTTGAACCAAAGTCAATTTCAGTAGAGCACACCGTAGCAATCTCTATACTTGCTAGCTGCCACTTCTGAATATTTACCAACTTTTGTCTCTAATCTTTCGTCAAAACCAAGTCATTTAATCAGTCTAATGGACTATATCAAGCAACTGTCTGGCCTTTACCTACTWGTGTCCCTAAGCACTCTATCAAAGACAAGCAGCCAACAGTGGAGCCTTGAGAGCAGTCCCCAGCAGTCAGCCATAACTCTCCTACTCCTCCTAGCATGCATCTCCTGCTCTAGCAGCTCAGTGTGTTCTCCTGCTGGGCCGTTCCTAATTACTGTACAGTGATTAGCATTTAGTGGCTGCGTTGACCCCACCCCCAAACACACACACACTCATCTCYCACAGCTCACAGCTTTTAGATAGGAGCCAGTGAACACAGCTGGAGGGAAAGTAACCCAGCAGTCTCTCCATGGGATTCTAACCTCCTGCCCATTTTTTTTATTTTATTTAACTAGGCAAGTTAGTTAAGAACAAATTCTTATTTACAGTGATGGTCTAGGAACAGTGGGTTAACTGCCTTGTTCAGGGGCAGAACAACAGATTTTTACCTTGTCAGCTCGAGGATTCGATCTAACAACCTTTCAGTTACTGGCCCAACGCTCCAACCACTAGGCTACCTGCCGCCCCATGACACTAATGATTATGATGATGATTGTTATAGCGGCATTAATGTGTTAGCTACTGCAGGATTCAAGACATTACCATTCACATTTACCTCATATCAGACCCCAATTCATCTTTCAAACGCCATCTTGCTTTTATCCAGACTGATTGCTCCATACACACGCAATCAATGTGTGTCTCTGCAGGGCCTGTTTTTATTTTTTTATTTAACCTTTATTTAACCAGGTAGGTTTTCTAGAGTGTGTAATTGAAGTCTTTGTGGTTTATCATCTGTCTCTGAGATACAGCAGATAACCTGTGGTTAGCTAGTCAGGTACCGTTGCAGTATAGGACTTATTTGACGATGGCTCATTTCACGCCTTCTGCTACCATTACTGTTCAGAACACTGATCTGAGGCGGTCCACATCAAWGCTGCAGACAGGCCCTGTCACAAAGAGCAAGTTTTTCCATCCCAAGATCTTAAATAAAACAATTACTATAGTAAGTGCTAGGTAAGTAACGATTCACCGATATGCATCCTCTAGTTCAAATATATAAGTTATGAGTGCATCAGTCTGCGGGTACTCCAAACCGATCCAAATGCATGAGCATGCATCGGTCAGAAAATCGATTCAAACATTACGAATCGGCGTTTCACAAATGTTTATTGCTCAAATTACTTGCTTTCTACCTTCCAAAAATACCTCATMTTTTGTGACAACTGCGTCCTCTCCTTCAGTGTCGAACTAAGCATGTAATTATGTTGACAGTCATTAATCTGCAAGTCATTTGGCATGCCAAACAACCCCAGGCAATATCAGTAGCGTAGTCAAACTGTGCGCGCTGGCCAATGACAGGTAAGCCTATTCCTGATCTGGCATATCTGCGCTTCAGCATTCAAATGTTTGTAAAATGGCTTGCTCAATATTAGGCTTTATTAGTTGAGTGACAACMAATGTAATTTGCTMAGTTATTTTTATCAAATGCACTGTTGAAAATTGTTTTAGCAGAATTAAAGTAGCCTAAGCTACCACCAGAGAAACAACTCTCATCTGGCTATAGGGAGGCTACATGCTGATCATTAGATTTTATTTTGATTGTTCAGTTTCACCATCAGCAATAGTTTTGATAGTTTTAGATATGCAGGGTAAAATGTATAATTGCATAATGAAATTGTAAATTTGCTACCTGCACTGCATAGTCTAAGTGGTAGAAGAAGATAAGCTCACTATGAGTCCATCAACACTTCCAAACAGGCTAAACCATTCGATTATGAGATGGGGGTGAAATCCAAAGTTGTGCTGTATATTCATAGCAATTCTTTTCAGATAAATATTGAGGGGCATCAGCAGCAGATTTTAATTTAGAATAGAAAATTAATGTGTGTATGCAACAAATGTTAGAGGAACAAATCGATGGGATTCATTGCGATATGAACAAATCGATGCGATTTGATATGATACAATTCGATGCACTAATTCACGTGTCAAACTCATTCAACAGAGGGACGAGTGTCTGCAGGTTTTTGGTTTTTCCTTTCAATTAAGACCGAGACAACCAGCTGAAGGGAGTTCCTTACTAATTAGTGACCTTAATTCATCAATCAGGTACAAGGGTGGAGCGTAAACCCACACTCAGCCCTCCGTGGAATGAGTTTGACACATGCTCTAAGCGCTTTGCACACCTGGATTGTACAATATGTGCCCGTTTATTTTTTATTCTTCAAGCTCTGTCAAGTTAGTTGTTGATCATTGATAGACAGCCATTTTGAAGTCTTGCCATAGATTTGTAAGACGATTTAAGTCAAAACTGTAACTAGGCCACTCAGGAACAATCAACGTTGTCTTGGTAAGCAACTTCAGTGTATATTTGGCCTTTTGTTTTCGGTTATTGTCCTGCTGAAAGGTGAATTTGTCTCCCAGCAGACTGAATCAGGTTTTCCTCTAGGATTTTGCTTGTGCTTAGCTTTATTCTGTTTCTTTTAACCCCCAAAAACTCCCTAATCCTTGCCAATGACAAGCATACCCATAACATGATGCAGCCACCACCATGCTTGAAAATGTGAAGTGTGGTACTCAGTGATGTGTTATGTTGAATTTGCCCCAAATGTAACATTTGTATTCAGGACATAAAGTTCATTTCTTTGCCACATTTTTGCAGTTTTACTTTAGTGCCTTATTGCAAACAGGAAGCATGTTTGGAATATTTTTATTCTGTACAGGCTTCCTTCTTATAACTCTTTAATTTATGTTAGTATTGTGGAGTAACTATAATGTTGTTGGTCCATCCTCAGTTTTCTCCTATCACAGCCATTAAACTCTGTAACTGTTTTAAAGTCACCATTGGCCTCATGGTGAAGTCCCTGAGCGGTTTCCTTCCTTTCYGGCAACTGAGTTTGGAAAGACTTTGTACTGACTGGGTTCATTGATACACCATCCAAAGTGCAATTAATAACTTCACCATGCTCAAAGGGAAATCCTGACCGGTTGCATCACTGCCTGGTAYGGCAATTGCTCGCCCTCCGACCGCAAGGCACTTCAGAGGGTAGTGCGTACGGCCCAGTACATCACTGGGGCAAAGCYKCCTGCCATCAGGACCTCTACACCAGGCGGTGTCAGAGGAAGGCCCTAMAAATTGTCAAATACMCCAGCCACCCCAGTCATAGACTATTCTCTCTAACAGGGTTGACCTTAAAATGAAGGACAGATGTAAATGAATCACTAATCACATTAAATAATCATCTTCAGAAATGACAATGCCAAAGCAACAAAGGTTTTACAATGATGGTGAAAACTTGGAGACATTTTGCAGTTAAAATCTTCCTAGAAGTCACAGAGGATACACAGAGGGACATGTCAAAATGCATAATTTTGACAATTTCAYAAGTCTTTATTCATATACAAATTTGGATTTATTGAAATCTCCATGTGGTCTATATTAAAAGGGCACTTTATTTAATATAACTGGCTTTTAAAATTCAATATTGGTGCACAATTTCTACTTTAAAAAAGAAGGCAATGATTTCAATGAATGACCCTGCTACTGGGCCAGTTGGTTTCCCTCAGGTCACAGACACTGTTGGAGGCACYGTAAAAACCCTAAAACCCTCCCGCACTTGTTCGTCAGAAGGAATGTTCTGTCAATCTTGTGTTTGTGAGATGTATGTTTTCCTACCTGGTTGTTTAATGAAGGTATTGACTCTTGTTTTAATGGCCAGCTGTGCTTGTTTATAGCTACAACAGTAAAAAGTGTGTGCGTGTGAGTAAGTGAGCACACGTCTGCATGCTTGTGTCTGAGAGTACAATTGCTCATCACATCTGGCAGAGTGACAGGCTCATAAGCCCTTTGTCTCCCCAGTGTGTTTGTCAATATGACAGCCGGACACAAAAGGCTTTGTATCCCAACTGCATCATGTTTATAGCACCCTACCTCTTCTCCGCTCATGCTGTTTCTCTGTCTCTCTCTTTCTGTCACCTCTCTTTCTCCCTTTGTCTCACCCTACCTGTCTGTCTACTTTAYTTTACCTCTAATTTCACCTGTCTCYCTCTCTCGATCTGTGTACTGACCTTGCGTGTGTGTGTTCAGGTGTGCGTATGCTGGACGGRGAGGTGACAGACGTGGTGGAGGCCCACTCCCTCAGCCTCAACTCGCAGCACATCCACATCTACAGTGCCAGCTGGGGCCCAGAGGATGATGGGAAGACGGTAGACGGCCCCGCCAAGCTGGCCAAGGAGGCCTTCCTCCGAGGAGTCACTGAGGTCAGTCAGTGGAGCTAATTCATTACTGGAGCACACATGGTTTATGATGCATACCTACCTAGGGTTGTTGCGATGACCTTATTATTGCCACACCAGCATTCATGAGTCGTGACCGCAGAAAAATTCTATGTGACCCCTGAGTCATGGTAATCTCCTTTTATGCACTCTGGACATGCTTTGGTAGTACCCAACTTGCTAACGACKTTGTTAATGGCCTGGTACTCAGGGCTCTATTGTCCCTCAACCACTCTGACATCAATGCAAATGCAATCGAAAGTCACATCAAACACTTATCATCAAAACAGTAGGCCTATTGTACTTTTACAACTCACCTCACTGTGATGATCAATTTGAAGAAAGAAGTTCAACAGCAGGTTGAAACAGTGTAAAACATGGTTGTTGTGGATGTTGTTTCAAAGCCTAACACAACGAAATGGACAGCGCTTTCTAAGTTGATGATTAATTAAAAACACCCATAAGCATATTAGAGTTTATGAGCCCAAGCCCCCCCTCCCCAAAATATAAATATAAAAAGTATGATTGTGCMATTATACAGTACATAGCTGTACCGCATATTACACATGGCAGAAAAACATCAAACAAAACTGATTTAAGATGTCTGGTACATAATTGGTCTAGCCTATACTCCAAAATTAAACACATTCTAGTAATCACCTTTGAGTGTGGACTGTATTATTATGCATACTGGATAGACTGGTTACCTTATGCTACACTCCAAAATGTCTATCCATTTTGTATAGTCCTAGGCGATGCTGTTGGTTCATTGATTGTGCAGGGCGGCTTACAGTTAGCYTACAATTTTTGAATAGCCTTTTTATATTTTKTATAATTCATTGGGTGACACATTACCTTCAGCAGAATATCTTGCCACTAAACCAGAAGTAGCCTACAAAACAGACCGATGGGAAACCGTGCAGCCTTCATTCGCTAYTCAAGCGCATACAGATTACATGTATTTTTTCCACTTCCCCTGTTCCTGCCCGTTTCATAATGGGCCATTCTAAATTTAAATTAATTTGACATTAGTAAAAACAAGATTAMATTGAGAATAGTCTGATGGGTGAAAATATCATGACTTGATGAGAGAACAGCTGTGCAGCCTGAGGCAAGAAATGGAGCGCAAKRTTTTTTTCTACTTTCTCAAATCACCAACAGCCTATAGTCTCACCATGCAGCCCAAATAGGTTTTGATTTCTAAGACATTCTAAGGTTTGTATCATTCACAACTGAAGTTGCCAAAATCTAGAATATAGGACCAAATGATCCCTTTTACGCTCAACATAGCCACTTCATATGCTCTCTCGCTCCATAATGGAAAACATATCCTTTCTATTTTATTCAGCTAAGTTCAATTATATTCTTCYTACTATAAAATACAATAGTGTCATGGGGACTTATAAGCATATCTTGTCAGCTAAATTAACAAACCTACAGCCTACATAGATAACATAGGCCTACAGTAGGCCAACTCCAATATGTTCCTCTTAAATACTTTTTCTTCATATTATGTTTGTTTCTTTAGACCTGACCAAAATAAACAATGCATTTATTGTGATGGTGTATATTAAATGGATTTATTAGACTTTTTTCAAATGTATACTGAACAAAAATATAAACGCAACATGCAACAATTTCAACGATTTTACTGAGTTAAAGTTCATGTAAGTCAGTCAATTGAAATAAATGAATCGGGCCCTAATCTATGAATTTCACATTACTGGCCATCCACTTGGGAGCCAGACCCAGCCAATTGGAATTAGTTTTTTTCCCCACAAATGGCCTTTATTACAGACAAACATACTCCTCAGTTTCATTAGCTGTCTGAGTGGCTGGTCTCAGACAATCCCGCAGGTGAAGAAGCCGGATGTGGACGTYCTGGGCTGGCGTGGTTAAATGTGGTCTGTGGTTGTGAGGTCGGTTGGACGTACTGCCAATTTCTCTAAAATAACGTTGGAGGCGGCTTATGGGGTGAAATTAACTTTAAATTCTCTGGCAATAGCTCTGGTGGACATTCCTGCCGTCAGCATGCCAAACTTGAGACATCTGTGGCAGTGTTGTGTGACAAAACTGCACATTTTATAGTGGCCTTTTATTGTCCCCAGCACAAGGTGCACTTGTGTAATGATCATGCTGTTTAGTAAGCTTATTGATATGCCACACCTGTCAGGTGGATTGATTATCTTGGYAAATAAGAAATGGTCACTAACGGGTTTGTAAACAAATTTGMGAGAAATAAGCTTTTTGTGAGTATGGAACATTTCTGGGATCTTTTATTTCAGCTCATGGAACATGGGACMAACACTTTACATGTTGCGTTTATATTTTTGTTCAGCATAGATGTTCCAAAGCCGTGGATCAGCGGCTTGTATGTCTGGAGGACTGGAGATGCTMAACGTGTTTATTGTCATGCAAAAGACTGCTTTCTTTTGCATGACAATAACCGTCTGATAACATTTTATGACCGCCACAGCCCTATACCTACCAGATGTTGTTTTAAAGACACATACACATAAGAAGGGTAGAATARGAACAACTGTATGGTCCACCAGGGAATTTTTTAATTGGAAACAAGTTATTGCTGTTTAAAATKTAACATTTTACACACATTATCACAAATTATCTTCAAAATAATTAGGTTTTCCATGATAATATTTAGTAGAAGGTGTATCTAAATTAAACAGTATTAAACTCTGTGGCAAGCGATGCAACCACCATACCTGACCTAGAGTATGTTCTGGCCTGGAGCACCAGGTTGAACTGTCATATCATGCCAGAACTGTAACTATTCACCTCTGCTTTATTTGATCAGTTTACTCAGAGCATTTGTTATTAGCTTAGCAGAGAATACGCTGTAGGTCTGACATGATAGTTACACCAGGCCAGAACACCTAATCTCACCCACCAGCCGGCTCTCTCGCTGTCGAGAMGTCTGGTTTCCGAGCGCCTCAGAATGGGACTTGACTGGAAGTCTATGACGGGAGCGGACAAAACAACCACTGGTTTTAATTGGCTGATCCTTGTCCACCACCATCTAACATATAACCTTTAGAAACAATCCTCTGGATTTCGAATCACCATCTAGCATACCTTTAGAACCTCCCTCTCTATATTACCATATGTATTTATATATTCCAGCTACCAGTCACTTTTCAGCCCTCTTTACATGTACAGGTGACTACCAAAATAATTTATATACGCTTGACTAAGTTAGGGATACAAAGTATATTGAAGCAGGTGATTCCACACAGGTGTGGTTGTTGCGTTAATTAGGCAATTAACATCCCATCATGCTTAGGGTCATGTATAAAAATGCCAGGCAGGCCATTAAATATGATTTATGCTTGATCCAGCAATGCRGTGCRGAGGGTCCGTAAGGAGGGTGTCACGCAATTGTGGAGCCTCCRGAGGCTTTAAGAGGCTAAATCGAKCTTTGTATGGCAATTCCGTGCGCCTCTAAAAATGTGTAACAATGCGGATGGTGATAGATGCGGTATAGAGGTCAATTAAACGGGGATAGCAGAATGCTGGATTGGCACACATTTAACAAATCTGATTTAACAAAGTGGATATTTGTGAAATCTGTCATGATTGATGTATTGTTACAGGCTAACAATGTGGTTACTAAAGTCCGGTTTGAATATATTTGTCTGTTTTCGCTGCATAACAGTTAGAAGTTATCCCTTTTCAGTTTTAGAAGAAGTGACTGCTAAATGCTAACTTCCATTYGTGTAAGCTGGTAGCATAGTGCAGTTGATTGATGACATGAACATGTATTGAGGTTGACATCATACAAACATTATACTCCAATTTTTACCTATGTGAAACACACGTATAAACAATAGCCTAAATCTGCAATGAGGCGATTCGGCATATTTTCCTCACGGCATCTTTCCCAGCRAGTTTCCATGGCATTTCTTTTGTTTTGGTCAAGTTCCATTGACCTCTTTACCGCATCTAYGGAAGGGGCCACCTTTTTACATCATGCTATCTTGACTGAACTTCAGTGTCAAGCATCGGGAAACGGATTACAGCATCTCAATCTCAGAAAAGTTAAGGTCTTATCTTTTAGTTTAGCTAGTTGCTAGTCGTAATTAGCTGGCTAGCTATAGAGATTAGCCCTGAATCACTATGAGTGGTGAAGACCAATTTATTGGATACATATGACAGCTCCCCAAAGCGCAAGAAGTATGAACGATCTGACTTCTGCAGAGGCCGCAGAAATCTACTTTTATTTTGGCTACCATGGCTATGCCCCATTGGATGACAGTGCCCTCCATCCACAGGGCACGAGTGATCACTGAATAGTTTGATGAGCATGAAAGCAATGTAAACCATATGCCATAGCCGTCTCAGTCACCAGATCTCAACCCAATTGAATATTCATGGGAGCTTCTGGACCGGTGCCTGAGACTGTGTTTTCCATCAACAAAACACCAAATTATGGAATTTCTTGTGGAAGAATGGTGTCGCATCCTTCCGATATAGTTCCAGACACTTGTAGAATATATGCCAAGGTGAATTTAAGCTGTTCTGGCTCGTGGTGGCCCAATAACCTATTAARACACTTTGTTGGTGTTTCCTTTATTTTGGCAGTTACCTATATACAGTGCATTCGGAAAGTATTCAGACCCCTTGAATTATCCACATTTTGTTACGTTACAGCCTTATTCGAAAATTKATTGAATAGTTTTTTTCCCTCATCAATCTACACACAATACCCCATAATGACAAAGCAAAAACGGGTGGATGGGGAGCGTCGCTGCACAGCTATTTTCAGGTCTCTCCAGAGATGTCAGATCTGGTTCAAGTCCGGGCTCTGGCTGGGCCACTCAAGGACATTCAGAGACTTGACCCGAAGCCACTCCTGTGGTGTCTTGGCTGTGTGCTTAGGGTCCTTGTCCTGTTGGAAGGTGAACCTTCGCCCCAGTCTGAGGTCCTGAGCACTGTGGAGCAGGTTTTCGTTAAGGATCTCTTTGTACTTTGCTCTGTTCACCTTTCCCTCGACCCTGAGTAGTCTCCCAGTCCCTGACGCTGAAAAATATCCCCACAGCATGATGCTGCCACCACTATGCTTCACCGCAGGAATGGTGCCAAGTCTCCTTCAGATGTGACGCTTGGCATTCAGGCCAAAGAGTTCAATCTTGGTTTCATCAGACCAGAGAATCTTGTTTCTCATGGTCTGAGAGTCTGTAGCTGCCTTTTGGCAAACTCCAAGAGGGCTGTCATGTGCCTTTTACTGAGGAGTGGCTTCCATCTGGCCACTCTAACATAAAGGCCCGATTGGTGGAGTGCTGCAGAGATGGTTGTCCTTCTGGAAGGTTCTCCCATCTCCACAGAGGAACTCTGGAGTGCTGAGGGGAGTGACCATCAGGTTCTTGGTCACCTCCCTGACCAAGGCCCTTCTCCCCCGATTGCTCAGTTTGGCTGGGCGCCCAGCTCTAGGAAGAGTATTGGTGGTTCCACATTTTTTCCATTTATGAATGATGGAGGCCACTGTGTTCTTGGGGACCTTCAATGCTGTGGACATTTTTTGGTACCCTTCCCCAGATCTGTGCCTCGACACAATCCTTTCTCTGAGCTCTACGGACAATTCCTTCAACCTCATGGCTTGGTTTTTGCTCTGACAACTGTGGGACCTCATAGAAACAGGTGTGTCCCTTTCCAAATGATGTCCAATCAATTGAATTTACCACAGGTGGACTCCAATGAAGTTGTAGAAACATCTCAAGGATGATCAATGGAAACAGGATGCACCTGAGCTCAATTTCAAGTGCAGCGACGCTCCCCATCCAACCTGACAAAGCTTGAGAGGATCTGCAGAGGAACTCCCCAAATACAGTTGTGCCAAGCCTGTAGCGTCATATTTTCCTGTTGGTCGCAAGCCACTTGCTGAAGGGAGTCTATATGCGTGGCTGGAATCAAAATAACAGTAATTTCAACATATGTATATCGTCGACCAGTGAAGGGTCTGTCACATTACACGGTATTCGCTACATGAGTTCGTGATATTTTCTGGGGTTTACTTTGTTTTTTTTGCTTTTGTCAAATTATGGGGTATTGTAGTGTAAAGTAATGAGGGGGAAAATAAGGCTGTAACGTAACCAAAAATGTAATTGTCAAGGGTGTCTGAATACTTTCTGAATGCGCTGTAGCTTCCTCACTTATTCCTTATTTCTCATGTTATTTTTTGTTATAATTTTTGATATTTGAATACTGCACTGTTGGGTGGGCTTGAAAGTTAAGCATTTCACTGTACATGTCCATTGTAACAAATAAAGTTGAAAAGTTGAACTTGAACTCTGGATTTCAAAGTGCCGAGCAGCGAAGGTGATTTAGGCTAACCAAGGAAGTGAGTTCGGGATATCGAAAGTATGCATCTTGGAATCAATTGGGCTACCCAAAAATATATATTGCCACTATGAATAGAACATTTACTTTTGATTGACGATTTTCTGTGCATTTTAATACAGCTGTGGCAGGTCTCTCTCTCTACCAACTCTATTTTTACCACAGTCCCTTTCAAGTCCTATTTTGTTGCACAGTGTTTCAGTCTTTATATGCAGTAGCAATTGAGCGATGGAGGACGCATGTTTCTTACTGAGGAACACCCAATACATTACCCATAGCTCAATTGCGATGGAGGGTCCAGGTTCCTCTTGCTCGTAGAAAATACCCTCGTCAGGTAGCATATCACCAGGACCTTGGCAGGAGATATTCAAGACTGGAGGCAGGCTCATGACGACTGGATATCACTTGGGAGGTTTTTGCAGATTTGTACAAGAGTTAAGGGTGTGGCATAGGCGCTTTGGGTGTGATTTTTCTGCTGGAGGGACTAAGAGATAATAAAAATTTTATTCGAACTTATATATAACTTTAACAGTTATTCTTATACCGGTTTCCATGGCTTTTAAAAATCTGTATATCTGTTTCCGGAACAGTTATGGACTCGGCAATGGGGTTTACGCTCTTTTGTAGGGGCAGGGTGGCTTTCGGGTTCTGTTTCTTTCATATGGACAATAATTGTTATATAGGGATCAGGTTCTGGTCTCATTCAGTGTCTGGTGGTCCCTGAAACCGGTTCCAACGCCTTGGTGCAGATCTCTTCTACAGTGGTTTAAGAGTCGTCTCTCGGTAGTATTGTTCGAGGAGGCCTGTCTTGGAATAGGCCTGTATTGATCTGTCTAAACTACTTGGGGACCTCTACCTCACCCGAGCAGGTAAGCAAGGGTTCCTAATGGGTATTGCAAGGGATTTTCTCTTTAGTATATCATGATTTCGCTTGAATGATATTTCAACTTTGGGTCGCAGTGACAACGGGGAGCACAGTGGGCTGCCTCCTGGCTGAGATGTAGATGCAATCTGTTTAACGAGGCAATAACACAACGCAGGAAAACGAGTGCAACCAGAGGCTGGCTTTTCTTGTTGGCTGGCGATTTTAATTCGACGTTACTAGACACGTGAATGCCACCGTAGCAACGCGATCCAGCCACGCGTCTATTATTTGCACTGGTCATCCAAAGCCAACACTTTTTTCTCTCTCGGTCGCAGGGGCCTTTCGGGCACTTTCTCATAGGGTTGGGCCTTTCGTGAGCCGTTTGCCAATGGACTACGGAACAGAACTTGATTAAAAATTCTCCTGGGGAGGCGTGGGAGATCTTTTATTTATGCTGGCCTCATCGCTCTAACTTTAAGCATCAGCTGTCTGAGCTGCTTACCGATCACTGCTTTGCTTTATCTTGGCCAGGTCGCAGTTRTAAATGAGAACTTGTTCTCAACTGGCCTACCTTGTTAAATAAAGGTGAAATAAAATATTAAAAAATTAAAAAATGTATCAACACATCTCCTTCTCCACTGGGGCTGATAAAGTCCTAGACCACTGTTACTCAACCCACAAACAAGCATACAAGACCCTCCCCTGTCCCCCCTTCGGCAAATCAGATCATGTCTCTATACTCCTGCATCCTGCTTACAGGATCAGAGTCTATGTTTCAGGACTGCTTTGCTAGCGCTGACTGGAATATGTTTTGRGACTCTGCTGATAGCATCGACGCACTAACCACCTCCGTCTCGTGCGTCATCAGGAAATACATTGCAGACGTTGTCCCCACAGTGAAGATTCACTGCTTCCCCAATCAAAAGCCCTGGATTAACACTGACATATGCGCTAAACTAAAGGACAGAGCTACCGCACACAGGGCTATTGCAGCCAACCCCGAGGCTACGGCTAAAGACGAACACGTACAACAAGTCCCGCTACGACCTCCACAGAGCCATCAAACAGGCAAAAGGACAATATAGGAACAAGGTGGAATCCTATTATACCGGCACCGACACTCGACTCATGTAGCAAGGGCTACGGTCCATTATGGATTACAAAGGTAGACCTAACCATGATCTATCCAATGATGCCTCCCTACCAGTCGAACGCAATACATTTATTCGAGCTGTGCACGAGGGCCCCTACAGTCCCAGAGGACTGGGTGATCTCGCGCTCCGAGGCCGACGTAAGTAAAGTTTTTAACCTGGTCAACACTCTCCAAGGCCACGGGGCTATACGGTATTCCAGGGCGCATTCTCAGAGCATGCACAGACCAGCTGGCAGGCATCTTCACGGTCATTTTCAGTCTCTTATTGCCCCAGTCTGTAATCCCTACTTKTTTTATGCTGACCAGCATCATTCCTGTGCCCAAGAACACATCATCTCCATCATCCCAGACACCCTGGACCCACTTCAATTTGCATACCGCCCCAACAGATCAACAGACAATGCACTCCACACTACCCTCTCGCACGTAGGACAAAGTAGTGTATTAAGGTAGTAGTTGTGGAATTGTAGGTTAGATTACTTGTTGGTTATTACTCATTGTCGGAACATAGAAGCACAAGCATTTCGCTACACTCGCATTAACATCTGCGTAACCATGTGTCATGGCTGACTAATAAAATTTGATTTGATTTGATCTTGAAAGAGGAATAGCTACACTACAGTTCAAAAGAGTTTGGGGTCACTTAAAAATGTCCTTGTTTAAAAAAAAAAAAAAAAATTAAAAACACAATTTTTTGTCCGTTAAAATAACATCGATTGAACATAAATACAGTGTAGACATTGTTATGTTGTAAATGACTGTTGTAGCTGGAAACGGCAGATTTTTTATGGAATATCTACATAGGCGTAACAGAGGCCCTTATCAGCAACTATCACTCCTGTGTTCTAATGGCACGTTGTTAGCTAATCAAGTTTATAATTTTAAAAGGCTAATTGATCATTAGAAAACCCTTTTGCAATATATGTCAGAACAGCTGAAACTGTTGTGCTGATTTAAAGAAGCAATAAAACTGGCCTTCTTTAGACTGGTGAGTATCTGGAGCATAAGCATTTGTGGGTTTGATTACAGGCTCAAAATGGGCCAGAAACAAAGAACTTTCTTCGAAACTTGTTAGTCTATCTTTGTTCTGATGAATGAAGGCTATTCCATGCGAGAAATTGCAAGAAACTGAATATCTGGTACATGCTGTGTACTCCTCCCTTCACAGAACAGCGCAAACTGTCTCTAACCAAAATAGAAAGAGGAGTGGGAGGCCTCGGTGCACAACTGAGCAAGAGGACAAGTACATTAGAGTGTCTAGTTTGAGAAACAGGTCCTCAACTGGCAGCTTCATTAAATAGTACCCCCAAAACACCAGTTCAAGTCAACAGTGAAGAGGCCACTCCGGGATGCTGGCCTTATTGATTAGATGTATTACTCCCTTACGCTGCTGTCCATTGATTATTGATTACCATTACGTATTTTACCTATTTATCCTGCTACTGGTCAAATTACTCCTATTTACATGTATATTATTACCACTAGTATATTAACACTTAGTGAAAAACTTAGAACACTGCTCTTTCCATGACAAATGGGGGGACATAGATTGATCAGGTGAATCCGTCATGTGTGCCAAAGGGTGAATGGGCAAGACAAATATTTAAGTGGCTTTTGAACGGGGTATGGTAGTAGGTGCCTGACGCACCGGTTTGAGTGTGTCAAGATCTGAACGCTACTGGTGTTTTCACACTCAACAGTTTCCCATGTGTATCAAGAATGGTCCACCACCAAAGGACATCCAGCCCACATGTTGACGCTTTCAACACCAGCATGCTTTCAACACCTTGTAGAGTCCATGCTTCGATGAATTGAGCTGTTTTGAGGGCAAAAGGGGTGAACTCAATAATAGGGAGGTGTCAGTGTAATTCCTGCTACTAGTCATTTCCAGCCTCGTTTAAATGTATATCCTACTACTAGTTACTTTTCAGCCCTGTTTACATGTATATCCTACTCTAGTCACTTTTCAGCCCTGTTACATGTATATCCTACTACTAGTCACTTTTCAGCCCTGTTAACATGTATATCCTACTCTAGTCACTTTTCAGCCCTGTTTACATGTATATCCTACTGCTAGTCACTTTCAGCTGTTCATGTATATCCTACTGCTAGTCACTTTTCAGCCTGTTTACATGTATATCCTACTGCTAGTCACTTTTCAGCCCTGTTTACATGTATATCCTACTGCTAGTCACTTTTCAGCCCTGTTTACATGTATATCCTACTACTAGTCACTTTTCAGCCTGTTTATATGTATATCCTACTGCTAGTCACTTTTCAGCCCTGTTTACATGTATATCCTACTGCTAGTCACTTTTCAGCCCTGTTAACATGTTAATCCTACTACTAGTCACTTTTCAGCCCTGTTTACATGTATATCTACTACTAGTCACTTTTCAGCCCTGTTTACATGTATATCCTACTGCTAGTCACTTTTCAGCCCTGTTTACATGTTATCCTACTGCTAGTCACTTTTCAGCCCTGTTTACATGTATATCCTACTACTAGTCACTTTTCAGCCCTGTTAACATGTATATCCTACTACTAGTCACTTTTCAGCCCTGTTTACATGTATATCCTACTGCTAGTCACTTTTCAGCCCTGTTTACATGTTATCCTACTGCTAGTCACTTTTCAGCCCTGTTTACATGTATATCCTACTGCTAGTCACTTTTAAGCCCTGTTAACATGTATATCCTACTACTAGTCACTTTTCAGCCCTGTTTACATGTATATCCTACTACTAGTCACTTTTCAGCCCTGTTTACATGTATATCCTACTACTAGTCACTTTTCAGCCCTGTTTACATGTATATCCTACTACTAGTCACTTTTCAGCCCTGTTTACATGTATATCCTACTACTAGTCACTTTTCAGCCCTGTTTACATGTATATCCTACTGCTGTCACTTTTCAGCCCTGTTTACATGTATATCCTACTGCTAGTCACTTTTCAGCCCTGTTAACATGTATATCCTACTACTAGTCACTTTTCAGCCCTGTTTACATGTATATCCTACTACTAGTCACTTTTCAGCCCTGTTTACATGTATATCCTACTACTAGTCACTTTTCAGCCCTGTTTACATGTATATCCTACTACTAGTCACTTTTTATGTATAAACCCTCCTAACTTCAGTACCCCTGCACATTGAAAAATAAAATAAGGTACTGGCACTGACCTGTATATACTTGCATTATCGTGTTTCTTTAACTCTCATCGTAGTTATTGTGTGTTTAAAAAATATACTATTTTCTATTATTTCTATTATTATTATTATTATCACTATTTTTGGGAAAGAGCTCTCAAGGTAAGAATTTCACTGCACTGTTTTACACCTGTTGTGCACGTGGCGAATAAACTTTGAAACTTGAAACAAATGTGCAATGACAAATGGCAGAGGAGAAATGGGAGCAAAATGGCTGACACAGAGTTAGATTTAGATAGGAAGGGAATAGAGGACAGCCATCGCTGTAAGAATGTGAGGAGAGGGAGTTTCAATGTAAGAAATATGATTCATATAACATAAATCTCACATCTAACACTCCCAGGATAATGGACCGATGGAAAGAAAATAATAGCCTGCAGCAAACAGGACATTTTCTGTTTTACTGAAAAGATTCCCATAATGATTTGAAATGGGGAATACCTGTTGATTTAGATGTAATCCATAAGAAAACAAAGCAATGCATCAGTAGAACCATGCTGAAAAGAGATGGTCTTCTTTTTAAGGTATCATGACTGGTGAGCTTTGAAGAGAGCAGGAGAGTCCCACTGAGTCACACGCTGGGACAAACCCTCCACAGGGGACAGGGATTAGGAAATAACATTCTCACAGCACTACTTTAGATCCATAAAGACTGTGGCTGCGTTCCCTAAGCAGTACTGTAATGCGTGTGCATGTGTGAGATATGATTTGTTTTGTTCATGTCGCTGGCACTCCCACGCCCACCTCCACTGTTTCTCATCTCAGTCTCAGCTGGAGTTGAGGCACAACACAGTGTGTGCCTATCTAGCCCCTCCTTCCCTTCATATCTCTTTCTCGCCCCTGCTCTTTTATGCAACCTCTTTCACATTTTCAATCAAWCCCTCTATTTCTCCATTAGGGATGAGCACGGATATCCGAACGGACATTAGTATTCGATTACTTAGTGGGCTCCCGAGTGGCGCAGCGGTCGAAGGCACTGCATCACAGTGCAAGAGGTGTCACTACAGTCCCTGGTTCAAATCCAGGCTGTATCACATCYGGCCGTAATTGGGAGTMCCATGGGGCGGCGCACAATTGGCCCAGCATTGTCCGGGTTTGGCTGGGGTAGGACGTCATTGTAAATAAGAATTTKTTCTTAATTGACTTGCCTAGTTAAATAAAGGTTAAATAAATAAATAGATATTGGAAGAACTGTCCACATTTACTTTTTGTCAGCCAACAAGATGAGTAGCTCTAACGAACAGCAAAAGCATTAGCATATGWCAATCTACTATTCCCCGTAGTACAAAAATAGACCTATTCTGTGCTGGAAATAAATATTCCAAACAGTCTGGGACAGTTGTGCGATGCGATCGAACTAACTTAAGTGATCATTTTTTTAACTGGCTTTTCCGCAGCAGTAAATAGTCTACCATATAGTTCATGATACATTACTAAGAGTTATGCCGGCAGCAGTGCAGTGTGTGTCAGAAAGAATACAACAGCATATCACATCCAGTGAAAGGATGTCAAGGCTTTTAAGGGATGGGGGGGTAAACATCCTTGTCTGGTGCAATATTTCACACTATCAGTCTCTCAACTGAAAACTCACACACATACAGATGCACGCACGCACACACACACACACACACACAAACTCCATCTGCATCCATCTCTCTACATGCACACACTTGAACGTGCGTGTGTGTTATATCTATGCCTGCGTGCTATACTGTATGTCTGTCTGTGCTATACTGTATGTCTCTGTATGTCTGTCTGTGTGCTATACTGTATGTCTGTCTGTGCTATACTGTATGTCTGTCTGTGTGCTATACTGTATGTCTCTGTATGTATGTCTGTCGATGCTATACTGTATGTCTGTCTGTGCTATACTGTATGTCTCTGTATGTCTGTCTGTGTGTCTGTGTGCTATACTGTTTGTCTCTGTATGTCTGTCTGTCTGTCTGCTATTCTGTATGTCTGTCTGTGCTATACTGTATGTCTCTGTATGTGTGTCTGTCTGTGCTATACTGTATGTCTGTCTGCTAT
>NC_036866.1:33251565-33267593 GCF_002910315.2 Salvelinus sp. IW2-2015
ATATGTAATGTCTGTCTGTGTCTGTCTGTGCTATACTGTATGTCTATGTATGTCTGTCTGCTATACTGTATGTCCTCATGTCTGATATACTGTATGTCTCTGTATGTCTGTCTGTGTGTCTGTGTGATACTGTATGTCTCTGTATGTATGTCTGTCTGTCTGCTATTCTGTATGTGTGTCTGTCTGTGCTATACTGTATGTCTCTATATGTATGTCTGTCTGTCTGCTATTCTGTATATGTGTGTGTCTGTGCTATACTGTATGTCTATGTATGTCTGTCTGCTACACTGTATGTCTTGTATGTCTGTCTGTGTGCTATATCTGTCTGTGCTATACTGTATGGCTCTGTCTGTGCTATACTGTCTGTCTGCTATACTGCATGGCTCTGTCTGTGCTATACTGTATGTCTGTCTGTCTGTCTGCTATACTGTATGGCTCTGTCTGTGCTATACTGTATGTCTGTCTGTGCTATACTGTATGTCTGTCTGTGCTATACTGTATGTGTCTATCTCTGTCTGTGTGTGTGTCTGTCTGTGCTATACTGTATGTCTCTGTCTCTGTGTTATCTGTGTTTGTGTGTGTTCTACACTCTTAGAAAAAAAGGTGTGGAAAGGGTTCTACATTGACCAAAAAGGGTTCTTCAAAGGGTTMTCCTATGGGGACAGCCGAAGAACCCTTTTAGGTTCTAAATAGCACCTGTAGATGCCCGTGTGTCATCCTTGCCTATATGTGTTCATTTCCAGGGCCGCGGCGGGCTGGGCTCCATCTTTGTGTGGGCGTCGGGGAACGGTGGTCGTGAGAAGGACAGCTGTAACTGTGATGGTTACACCAACAGCATCTACACCCTGTCCATCAGCAGCACCACCCAGTATGGCATGGTGCCCTGGTACAGCGAGGCCTGCTCCTCCACCCTCGCCACCACCTTCAGCTCTGGGAACCCTAACGAGAAACAGATAGTGAGTAGTACTGACACACACACACACACACACACACACACACACACACACACACACACACACATACAGTATAACACACATATTTTCAGCTCTAGAAACACCAATGAGAAACAGATGATGTGAGTCATCATTAGTAATCCCTCGAGGTCCAGGATGATCTCTTTATCACATACAACAAAGCAGAAAGCACAACATAAAACCGTCTCCTAATAATGAAGCATATCAATACACCCACTTCAACCTCAACCAGAAACATTTAGCAAGTACCTCTGAAACGCACACACACACCTCTAGGATCGCTACAACACACATCAGAGGAAACCTCATAGAAACAGATTGAYACTGAAACACAAACACACTCATACCTACAGCAGCGTAAAACTCCACTTGAAACAGATAGTGATTCATACCAAACTATTAGTGACTAATATACACCACTCTTCCCTGACCACAACTAATATGAATACTCCTGAAACTCAACGCTTTCTCCACTTTCCTCCCAAACACACCAGAGGGCTGCTGCAGGTGAACAAACACGTCTCTCAGTCTGGCTGTGTCATTGTCTCACTCTGATGTGGTTAACTGAAGGCACAGCGCTCCAACTAATGCACTTCTGTTTTAGTAGTCGCATGCTGCTTGTTGTCTCAACAAACTCATCAATCAAGCAATCAATCACAATGTTTATACTCTGTTATAAGTACGGTTACAAGACAATAACCAGTCACAATGTTTGTGACAGGACCAACTTGCAGGTGGTGTTTCAGTTCATGGATTCAGTTCATGGAAGACCCTCTGCTTTTGTGTCATTATTCCAGTGATGTAAGCTGTAAGAACCAGTCCTGATACCTTAAAATGAACGCCATCTCTTTTCAGCGTGGTTCTAAAGAGATGTGTTCACTAGACCGTAGTATTTTCAGTGTTCTGGGGCATACAGTAGCTTGTAGGTTGATTAGCTAACGTTCTGCCTGTCATACCTGATGTGTCTTCACATTGCTCCAGACATGCCTCATTAACTCTGCCTCTGACAACAGGGACAACACTCTGGACTTTGCTGTGCCCCCCCCCCCTTTTCTTCTCCATCACCTTTTTGTCCCTCCTAGGCAGAAGTCACCCAATGTCAAAATTGTGACTTGAGATCTACATACTCACAACTCTTTATTTTGCATAGATAAGTAATGCGTTTAAATGAGTTGTTCCAGTTGCATGTTAGATCAGCCAGTTTCTGTAGGAATCTATATGACTGTTCTTTTTTCTTGTCTCCCCCTAGGTGACCACAGACCTGAGACAGAAGTGTACAGACACCCACACGGGGACGTCAGCATCGGCCCCCCTGGCTGCTGGGATCATCGCCCTGGCTCTGGAGGCCAAGTGAGTTATCTCTGTTTAGGGATGGGCGTAGTTATCCGGAAATCCGAACGGTCATTAGTATTCGATAACTTGAGTGAGTGTTCATTTTTGGAGAATTTCTTTTTAGGCTTATTTTGACAATGTGACATTTGAAGTACTTTTTAAAATAAAACAAACTTTTGAATCTAGTTTTAATAAACGTTCGTTGACCTACTGCTGCGCATTTAGCCCTTGTCTGCCCTGACATCAGTATGCTATTTCCACCCACTTCAAATAGCAACTACAGGGCGTATACAGAGTTTCAACAAGACCTGACAGATCTATGCAAAATACTCACCAGAAAATATTTTTGTAACAGAATCAGTTCTATCATGGCGAAAAACTATGGAGAAAAGCATCCTGTCCACTGTTTACCTCTGCCATGTGCATTCGCGTCATTCTGATTGGTCAAGAGCATTTTTTATTTTGTTTTTGTTTTGTTTTTTTATCCCGAAAAATTGTAATGATATTATTTGAATAGTGAAATAATGTCAAATCCCCATCCGTATCTCAGTTACACGCTAATATCTCTGTTAACCTGTCATCTCTTACTAGAACGGGGCTTTCCAACCCTGTTCCTGGAGAGCTACCATCCTGTAGGCTTTCGCTTCAACCCTAATCTAGCGCCCCTGATTCTTATAATTGGCTGGTTGATAATCTGAATCAGGTTAGTTACAACTGGGGTAGAAGCGAAAACCTACAGGAGGATAGCCCCCCCCAAGAACAGTAGAACACCTCTGTTTAACTTGTCTCTCAGTAGAACATATAGTATCTCAATAGAATAAGACAACTGCCCTGAAAAGAATAGTGTGTGGTGGCTAGTGAGACTGGCATGGCCAGCCAGTGATCAGGTCTGTAGACTACTCCTATAGTAGCCTACATCTCTTTGTATCTCCTCCCTCATTATTGATAGGCTGTCAGATCCAGTCAGCTGTCAGTCCTCAGGCTCATACACTCTACATCTTCATTAGTGCATGCCTGGCATGTGTCCTAACTGTCCCCCCACAAACACTGTCACTGGGCAAAGACAAAAGGTGTGTATACTAGTATAAGGTGCATTTGGAAAGTATTCAGACCCCTTGACTTGTTCCACATTTTGTTACGTTACACCCTTATTCTAAAATTGATTAAATTGTTTTTTCTCATCAATCTACACACAACTCCCCATAATGACTAAGCAAAAATAGTTTTTTAGACATTTTTGCAAATGTAGACAATTCAAAACTGTAGTATTCATACTATATGTAGAAACAATAGAAGCAAATGTAGAAGCAAATGTAGATACAATTCAAAACTGTAGTATTCAAAACTGTAGTATTCATACGTATTTACTCGGTACTTTGTTGAACCACCTTTGGCAGCGATTACAGCCTTGAGTCTTCTTGGGTATGACGCTACAAGCTTGGCACACATGTATTTGGGGAGTTTCTTCTCTGCAGATCCTCTGAGGCTCTGTCAGATTGGATGGGGAGCATTGCTACACAGTTATTTTAAGGTCTCTCCAGAGGTGTTCGATCGGGTTCAAGTCCGGGCTCTGCCTGGGCCACTCAAGGACATTCAGAGATTTGTCCATAAGCCACTCTGGCATTGTCTTGGCTGTGCGCTTAGGGTCGTTAACCTGATCCACCTTCCATCAGGACTTCATAAAGGAAAAAGTAAAGGGGTCTGAATACTTCCTGAATGCACTGTATGTACTGCATACTGGTAGTCATTGCAACCCTCCAGCCACTGCAGCCACAGAGAAGGGCGATGTGAATGCAGGGAGGAAGTTTGCTTCAATATACCCTATCATTCACAGACAATGAAAGTCCAAACCCAATAATTCTCCACAAAGTGTAGATCACCTCAGTATTTCCTGAGAGAGAGCAATAATAACAGGTTTGCCTGTGTTTCTCCAGCAGATGGAATTCATGGAGATTGAATCATTTAATAGGGAGAGCGCTGTTTTTCCAGCGAGGTGACATTGAGTGGATGGAGGGATGTCCATTAATAACACATGAGTGTGAGACGTGAATGGTGAAGGAGGGAGTGTATGGATGTGAAAGGTTGTTGAGGTGAGAGTCTGCTGCTTCCGCTACCGCTGTCAAGCTGCGGAGCAGTTCTAGCGCTTCTATTTCTGTCTCGGCCCGGCGCAGGCAGCGAGTTGAGCTGTAAACCCATGTGATTCATGGTTTGATTATCTTTGCCCGCGGGCCTCCATTTCTCCGCTCACTCCAAAGGCATGTGCTCCCTAAACTTCTTGTCCTCTCTGCTCTACCTACCTACATACTGCCGCTCCCTGCTAAATGAGCTGGAGAGATTTAATATGGCCATTCTATTTAGTGGAAGGTGACCCGTCCTGGGCGTCCTTCAAGAACAAAACCTTTAGCAGCTAGGCTTGATGTCATTAATGACTGCTCTACGTGGGCTACTGTTCAGTACAGTACTCTGCTATACTACTTTAAGGTGTTACTGTGTTCTCTCACCATTAAACACCAGTGTTTTATAGCTGCCTTTATAATGGTGCTGTTACTGGACACTGCTGTTAAAACCTTATGGACCACGTACACGTCCATTTCGCTGCTGTGTGTGTGACTGACATTGACATGTCTCTAGTGGTGTTTGTATCCATCTTTTTTTGTGTTGCATGTCTTTCTTTCCTATCTGCCTGAACATTGAACCTGATGTGGAGGGACATCTCTCTCTAGAAATTTCTCTTAAACTCTCTTTTATTAGAACATCTCTAATATAAGAATACATATCTTTCTCTCTCTGTATAGTATGAACCTGACGTGGCGGGACATGCAGCACTTGGTGGTGAGAACCTCTCACCCCGCCCACCTCAGCACTGACGACTGGAGGACCAATGGAGTGGGCCGCAAAGGTAACAGGAGAGCTCTCATTGGACATGCCTTGGCTGACTGAACTACATGATAAGTGGACTCACTTGACTCTTTGGAACTTCACTCATGGTTATTCTGTCTCTCACAGTGAGTCATTCGTATGGGTATGGTCTGCTGAATGCGGGGGCCATGGTGGCCCTGGCCCAGAACTGGACCAGCGTGGGCCCACAGCACCAGTGTGTCCTCACCATGCTCTCAGAGCCGAGGGACATAGGTAGCCGGCTGCTGTTCAGTAAGACATTGGATTCCTGCTGGGGCAGACCAGAGTATGTCAACTCTCTGGAGCATGTCCAGGCCCGCCTCACTCTCTCCTACAACCACAGAGGAAACCTGGCTATACACCTCATCAGCCCCCTAGGGACACGCTCTACCCTGCTGGCTCCCAGGTACACCCACACACACACCTACTGTAGAAATACAAAGGAAACCTCATCAACCTCATATCAGTCTGATAGATACACCATCCTCCAGGTAAACATAAACATGTTCACAGAAAAACACAGTGCAGTGTTTGTCATTTTTAATTTATGTTTGCTTGAAGTGCTGTGTATTTTTAGCAGCCGTTCTGGGAGGTATTGTTTTTAAAGAGCCCTTCATGGTTTAGGATGGTTGCTATGAGATCTATGTTTTTGGCTGTGAGCCCTAACTACTCTCTCTGTGTCTCTCTCTTTCTCTCTCACCCTCTTTTCAGGCCTAAAGACTATTCGCCAGAGGGATTTATTGACTGGGCCTTCATGACCACCCACATGTGGGACGAGGACCCTCGAGGGGAGTGGACCCTGGAGATAGAGAACGTCTCAGAACAAGGACACGACTATGGTAAGAGGACATCTATGTACCTTCATACCCCTCCTCACATACATACCGGAGAGGCTCCTCCCTCCTCTTTTCTCTCTCCTTTCCCTTCTCCTTACTCCAGGAGGTCTCCTCTGCTGTCGTTTGTTAGTCTCAGCACAGCAGGGGAAATAAGATGAGTGATTCTCTTTACTCCCTCTGCCTCCTCTTCATCCATATTCCTGTCCACACCATATCAGTTCTCTCTCTCGTTCTTAATCAGCAATTGTTCTCCTCTCCCTGTGTTTGTCAGTCAGTTCACCTACCTCTTCACCATCATCATATTAGTATCTCTCTGACACTCACCCATTCTCTCCTCTTAGAGGTATTGAATTGTTCATTCCTTCTGTTCTTCTTTCTCTCTTGAATTTGAAATGTGTTCACCCTCTCTCTCTGTTCCTCTCCTCCCCCTCTCTCATCCTCTCTCCTCCACCCCTCCCAGGTGTGTTGAGTCAGTTTACTCTGATCCTGTACGGTACGGGGTCCAGCTCCAATAACCCCTCGTCTCCTGACTTCCCCCGGCCTTCCAACAACAGCTGCAAGACCTTCGACACCCAGCAGATCTGCATCGGTGAGACTGACTGTCCGAGACACACTGAGACAACTATCACTGAGATATCTATAGCACTAAAAGATTCCAGATGGGATTAGAAGCGTCTTGGTGACACTCAGCATGTGGATGTGGGGTTCTCATGCATATGATGCAGGTTGGCATTTTTAGAGATGTCTCATGTACTAGAGGCAGCTCTGCAGAGTGGTCACTAGCTGGCAAAGCCACAAAGTTATCAAATCGGATTTTAAACCTATGCTTAACCTCCACCACACTGCTAAAGCCCGGTGTACCCGACACGGTTTTGGCCCCGATTATAGTTTTTGAGATCGGAGACAAAATTCCCATGTCGTTGCCTACTCGGGGTGCGCGGCTGTCCCCGACGCTCGTTTAATGTGAGCGAGTAAGCGACGCAATCTGATCCCATCTTTGAGCAGTTCCAGACATCCCGATATTTTCAAACATGTTGGATTTTATCAGCACAAAATCTTCAATGCTCTTGCAGTGTGAGATGTGCAACGACAAGTTTTAAGAAAAGTGATCAGCAATAGCCTATGAGAGCTCGCAAAAAAAATTATCCAGTGAGATGATGACGTTGTTTCGCATCACACAAAATGTGTAGACTCTCGAGCAGGAGCGATGACGGCTACTAGTATGCATTTGTACTTGCCTTTAACCAAAGTGACAAATCGTTACGCCTCTGAAGTTCCCAAGCAATGTTATTCAAATCAAAATGTTGACCAAATATTTTAACTCTGTATGGCAGGTGTGAATGTCTGACTGAAAACATTTTCGTGAGACATTGTGGTGGTATCGAAAATCCTCACGGCAAAGTGAAGAATCTTGTAGTGTGCGACACCCCATCTGCACCACTACTTTGGCAAGACAAAAAACTACAGGAAAGACGGTCGTTTAATGTGAGAGGCTCAGCGATGTTAGGATTTTGAGAGTCGTATAGTGTACACCAGGTTTTACCATAATGCCTAAACCTAACCTTAAATTAAGACCTAAAAGCACATTTTTGCTTTCATACATTTCTACGATATAGCCAATTTTGACTTTGCAGCTGGCCCATCTAGCGAAACCACTCAGTTCTGCCTCCAGGGCAAGACTTATGACAATAAACGTCAACCTGCACATATAACAGGAGTGTTAAAAGGCTTAATTCATGGCATGTTTTTGCTTTTTTGTGTGTGGGTGTATGTACAAGCCTTTGTCCCCACTGAATGCTCAGAAAATCAGCACCTCATCCCCATGTGTGTGTATCATCTTGCTTTCTCAGTTTTCCTCTTTCTCTCACTCATCTCTTCCTCTCTCTCTTTCCCTCTTCAACTCTCTCCCTCTTTCCAGAGTGCAGCCTAGGCTTCTCCCTGTTCCTGCAGGGTTGTGTGAAGCTCTGCCCACCCGGCTTCACCACGGGCCCCCAGCTCCTCAACATGTCCCTGGACAACTGGGTGGACTTGTCCTCCGTCCAGTCCTGCCTGCCATGCCACCCTGCTTGCCTCACCTGTTCCGGCCCCGGGCCCAGCGATTGCCTCTCTTGCCCCCCTCACAGCCACCTGGTCCTCACCGCCTGCCTGCACCAGAACCAGGTCCAGCGCAAGTCCCCCACTGGCCCCGACCTCCAGGGAGATGTGGGTGGACCAGGGGAAAGCCCAGTGGGGTTAGAGCAGGGGGGAGGTGGAGGAGTGGGGGAGCCTCCAGGACCTAGCCTGGCCCTGTCCTCCCCTCTGGCCACCCTCCTGGCGGTGCTCAGCTGTGCCTTCATCCTGGCAGCCTTTGCCGGGGTCTTCCTTATGCTGCAGCTGCGCTCTGGTGGCGCCCCCTGGGTCCGGATGACCAAACTGCACTCTGTGGAGACGGGGGGATGGGCCTCGGGGGGCTTCGGCCTGGGGCTGGGCTGGGAGAGGCAGGGCAGGGTATGCTATAAGGGGATCCCCACCGTGTGGGGTGACGAGGACCATGTAACACTGGGGGGCTCTGATTCTGACAGTGAAGAGCTGAACTGCCACAGTGAGAGGACAGCCTTTATCAGGACACAGAGCTCTCTCTAGCCCCCTCTCTGACCCCTACATCTGGAGGAAACTCTCTTCAGAGGGTTTGGTCTCTCTAGCCCCTCCCTCTGCTAGAGCTCATGGGTCTGTAGTGTGAGTCTGTTTCAGGCATTGTCCCTGGCTGATACCCAGAGATTCTGATCCAGGAATGTAATGGCTCAGCCCAGCAAGCACCTCTTGGTCCACCACCTCTTGATTCACCCTCAAGCATTAATCAATTGAAAATGTTTTTGTTTTATAATGACTATATATATTATTTTTGTTTTATTTTAATTTTATTTGTTGCTTTTAAACACTTGAATAAGATTATTTGCCCTGGCCCAAGGGTCTAGGTAAAGGTAAAGTACACTTTTCACTATTGTTTCCCATTGACCTTTAGTTTATTGCAGAAAGGCCGATTTCTGTATTTTGAAAGTTGCATATCTTGAAAACTTGATTGCTGTGACATGCAAAACATTTTGGGACTATATCAACAATGGACTAATGAAACAAAAGATAGTTTTTGGGTGGAGTTTTCCTTTAAGCAGACATCGGAAGAGATGTCCGTATGTATTAGTATACGTGTGCCTGTGTGACAGTGACTTTGTAGACAAGAACTGAATAGCCTCCCAACACAGTTTCTGATTGGATGAAGACCACAACAGGGTTTTATTTAATGTACGAGAGAGAAAGTTTGCAGATTTGGGCACTGATAAATGCCTACATTTGAACGCAGTGGCTGTACAGTAACATGCTATACATGACGTCAGACCTCAAGCTCTGCGCTTCACAGCGCTGTATGGGTTTCGACTGACAGCCATTCTGCACTTGAACACCGCACGCGATATGAAGTTGTCCCAATCTTGCTCACTAATTGGGCAACTTCTTTTGTTGACTGAGTGAGGGAAAGCTGTAAATGTAATGAGACTATGTATTTTGAAAGATGAGACGTTGAGGATTATAACTAAATACTGTTTTGATGTCATACAAGCAAGCCAAACACCCATGAGTCCAAATGTGTACTTCACATTTCCGTATATGATCTATATTTAAGGTACAGTTACAAGATCACATGGCGTCATACCCTGGGTTATTCTGAACAGAACGTGCATATGTTTGTCTACTGTGAAGACAATTTGACTCAGCACACGCACCTGAATGCACTCATGACTCCTTTCTATGCACACCAAAATTACGATTTGTTTCCCTGAATTGCATTTTGAAAGCCTAACACTGTAATATCGTGTTTTATAACTTAGCTAGTCATGTTGGCAATAGAACAGGCTTTCAAAGTGTGCCCACCTGACCCAGATTGCGATTTATAATGGTTTTTGGATTGCGTAAACAACACCAGTAATTGTGTAATGGCGGGGACAATGGGTTGTGTTCCAAACAAAACAACTTCAAGTGTGCTTGCTCTAGTTCCTCAACGGCACATCAAGGAGAGCTCAAAACAGCACCTTATAGTTGAAGGCTGTACTTTGAGTCATACAAGTGCATTGAAATTACTTAGGAAATGCGCACGCTTTGGAGAGGTGTGTGGCCACTTGGAGACACCAGTTAGTCCTCTCACTCGAACTCTTATCATCAGTAGTGCTAAGCGATTTTCGATGTCGGTTTCGATTATGTTTTTACATTAAATGCTCTATGCATTATGTAGGTTGAATGCTGTAACACAGAATAAAACTATTAATAAAAGACAATGATGGTAGTGACTGCCCATTACTGTTGATCACTTATGAACCATCATTTATTCACATTACTTTAATAAAATGTTTCAGTTGTTGTGTATATTACATTTGTTTTATTTTATGACTTTATTATTTAATTCTGAGTCATCATCTCATCTCTATAGAGCTGCTTCCTATGCTTGCTGTCTGACAAAATCACTATTTTGTAGTTCTTCAAAGTAAATAAGGCATACTTTTATGACTGCTGAATACCAACTCTCAATCACTTAGATCATGTATTTTCAGGTAGAGATACCWCRCKAAGCAACAGCTGCTCTCTATATCCCCTCAGGATCGCGCATTCTTCTCTCTTCCGTAGCTGTCGTAAAAGAAAGACAGACTGGACAAGTAGATGCGCGATGGATTTTGGGGATTGTAGTTAGTTTAGCGCATAAAACGTGGCAATTATGTAGGATATTGGCCAATTTGAAACCACAACTCCCTACTACACACAGTTCAGGCTGGATCTGAATTATCTCTAGAGAAACTGAGTGATGTGAGCATTGAGTTCACAGATAAAAAAAWTTACGAACGACTTCGGTCAATTAGTTGTTTGAAAACTGAAAAATAACTGACATTTTGGTTAATCGCTCAGCACTAATAGACAGTGTAATGTTTGGATTCAGTCAGATGAGCTGTTGTGTCCTCACCTTTCAGTCTTATCATYTTCCCATAATCTCAACTGTTCCTTTCAATTGCTTCCATGGTTATGCATATGCTTTTAATATTTATTCTGTAAGAAACCTTTCAATTTAGCCTGATCAATAGTCCCACGAGTGTAATGGGTTAAAGGCCCAATGCAGACTTTTTTTTCTCAAAATCAAATCWTTTTTCGGTAACAATTGAGTACATTACTGTTTTTTTTWACCATTTGATTAAAAACCATAATTGTTTCTTAGCAAGAGCAATTTCTCAAACAATAATTTTGCTAGGACTGTTTGGGAGGGGTCTAAGTGGGGAGGGGAAAACTAGCTGTTATTGGCAGAGGTTTGGAACGCTCTTTCATATTGCCTGGTGATGTCACCAGGCAGGCCAAAACTCCATCCCACCAAAACAGTGTCTTTTCAAACAGCTCTTACACTAAAAGGGAATTATCAACTTTTTTTACAATTTATTATTCTAATCTCGTAGTGTGGCAATATATATTATATATAAAACACAGGAGAATCACATTTTTGACTGCACTGGGCCTTAACACTTTTTTATAACACTTTTTCCTACTGTTTGTTTTTTGAGTTTCCTACTCTTCTCCATAATCAGTGGGCTCCAGCATTTCTTAATCTGCTAATAAAACCCCAATATAGACAACACATCAAAAAACCAGCACAGACTTTTTTGGAGTAGTCTTCAAGGTTTTGATAACTATTGAGCTTTAGCTTAGCAATATTGTCACCAACAGCTTAAAAGCACTTAATACCAATATAGACAATTGTTGAAAGGCCAAATTTCTAGTATTGTGGTTTTTGGATGTAAGTAGAAAGCTCATGCATCAATCAGCAAACACACACACTACAGAACAAGTGGGAGAAGGGATGGCAGGTAATATTAGTCAGCCACTTTTTTCATTTGCACACTGGGTTACTTACAGAGGGATTACCAACCCTGCAGTACTGTGTTCCCATCTTTCTGAAGAAGAAGAAAAAAACAGTTAACCCAAAGCTATTTGACCTTCTCAACATGTCTCTATTCTCTTGCTATCGGCAAGAAATAAGATCATTTTGTCTTCATTTTCCCCATGGAGGCTCTATTGATTTTCAGGGTTTGTTTCTCTGCCAAGTCTTTATCAGTGGAAAAAAGATAATAGCTTTCTCTTGTTATTACACATTTCACATATTTTGACAAGCAAATGTATTGGCCTGCAGGTATTTGCAGTCATGCATTATTAAGTTATTGGTCAACTTTAAGAACATATATTTTGGACTGGTCTATACAATCAAAGCTCTTGAGTATTGTATGTGATAAGAACTGCTATGGTGAAATGTTTATAGATCAGTTACAGCATATTTTAAATAGATTGTATTTTCTATTATTTTTTCTATTTTATCCTTTTTATTTAACTGATGATTGATGTCAATATTGTGGGGATAAATGTCATGCTAAAATAAAATGACTTTGTAGGTCATATGAGATGAAAGCTGGTGTGTTGACCCATTCTGTGCTCTGTATCMCCCTTGTGGAGCTCTGTGTAGGCGTGGTTTCACAGCAGTCAGCCAAAGCTTACAGACACTCACAACACACACGCCGCTAATGCTTTGTCAGTGCCCGCCAGCGATACACAAGCCCACTTCCTGATATCTAGGGCTTCTGTCCTCTACCGTTTTCTCTTCCACTTTCTCCAGCTACCAGAAGAGCATCACCACAACCCCCCTAAGATACAATAACTTCCTCTAGTCCTAAATACTGCTGAAATACAAGGACATTAATATTTAAACTAGATTCATATGGAAAGTTTTGCSTGTCTGTAGGTTGTATTTGTGGAGATCATTAACAGGAAATTTCCTCCATTCCCCAGAAGAGTAGAGGGGAGCAGGTCTAAGATAATAGTACATTCAGAATGCACCCCATAATTAGATCTACAGGGAGAAATTGTAGTTAATTTCAGATCCCGGAACCTGTGCATACCAAGTATGTGTGTTGAGTGAGTGAGCGAATGAGTTTGTCTGCGCTTGTGTTGAATCTGAGGAGATGGAGAGTCACTTGTCATTCACTGACCCATGTACTTGTGTGTGGGTGTGCTGTAGGGGTTGTTCAGTGGTCATTTAGTCTGTCTCTTTGTCGTTCTGCAGGGGGATGGAGGAAGGATCTACTCTAGTGGAGGGTATCTGGCTGGTTTGGATCTCCTTGAGGGCCAGGCTGGCAGGATGGATTCTGCTCCTGGCTTTTAAGCAGATCCCCGTAGAACAGTCATGGTCTATGGAATACTGTTCACTAGTGTTTCATGGTCTATAGAATACTGTTCACTAGTGTTTCAGTTAGTTTGCCAAGTTGGCTTTTTAAGCTCTTGGTTCAATTTGAGTAGTTCTGTAACATGCCAGTTTCTGCAAGGGAACGGAATGAGAAATACTGGGCAAAAACAGAGAAAATCATGATAAAATGCTACCAGTCTAGTACAAAGACAAGCTACAAAATGAAGAATAAATAGTATCTTATCTACAGGATAAGATAAGGAATAGTATTACTGTTGTTAAAAAGGGCAGTCAAAAGGTCAAATTCTGTTAATCCAGAAATAAATCCCATCTGATAAAACGGATTCCAATGCAGAGTGTTTTGTTGCCCCAGGGTTCCTCCAGCATCATCTCTCCTCTCAGCCCTCTACCTCCCTGACTCCATTATCTCCCTCCCACAAAAGCACAGCAGGCTCTCCTCTCTGTGCTGTGGAGATCACCCTCGGGCCCTCAACCTGGTCTCAGAGCATTTTGTATTATTCTGTATGTAAATCTGAGGAACTCCATTTCGTATGACATATTACGAATTTGCAAAATTTACAATATGTTACGAATTTGCAAACGTACAATATGATACGAACTTGCAAAAGGTATATGTCAATCACCGTATTCTTATCGGCAGACTCAAGAGCCTTGGTTTCTCAAATGACTGCCTCGCCTGGTTCACAAACTACTTCTCAGATAGAGTTCAGTGTGTCAAATCGGAGGGCCTGTTGTCCGGACCTCTGGCAGTCTCTATGAGGGTACCACAGGGTTCAATTCTCGGGCCGACTCTTTTCTCTGTCTATATCAACGATGTCGCTCTTGCTGCGGGTGATTCCTTGATCCACCTCTAGGCAGACGACACCATTCCGTATACATCTGGCCCTTCTTTGGACACTGTGTTAACTTCTCTGGGATATGTGGGACGCTAGCGTCCTCGCCAACAGCCAGTGAAATTGCAGGGCGCCAAATTCAAAACAACAAATCTCACAATTAAATTCCTCAAACATACAAAGTATTATACACCATTTTAAAGATAAACTTCTTGTTAATCCAGCCACAGTGTCTGATTTCAAAAGGGCTTTACGGCGAAAGCACACCTTGCAATTATGTTAGGTCAGCGCCTAGCCACAGAAAACCATACAGCCATTTTCCAAAGAAGGAGAGGTGTCACAAAAGACAGAAATAGCGTTAAAATGAATCACTAACCTTTGATGATCTTCACCGGATGGCACTCCCAGGACTCCATGTTTGACAATAAATGTGTGTTTTGTTCGATAAAGTTCATTTTTATGTCCAAAAACCTCATTTGAAATTAGTGCGTTATGTTCAGAAATGCATTGTCTCAAACAAACATCTGGTGAAAGTGCAGAGAGCCACATCAAATTACAGAAATACTCATCATAAACATTGATAAAAGATACAAGTGTTTCACATACAATTAAAGATAAACTTCTCCTTAATGCAACCGCTGTGTCAGATTTCAAAAAAGTTTTACAGTAAAAGCACACCATGCAATTATGTTAGGTCAGCGCCTAAAACTCAGAAATAGCGTTATAAATATTCACTTAACTTTGATGATCTTCATCGGAATGCACTCCCAGGAATCCCAGTTCCACAATAAATGTTTTTTCTTTTTGATAAAGTCCATCATTTATGTCCAAATACTTCCTTTTTGTTCACGCATTTAGTCCAGTAATCCAAATGCACAATGAGCGGGCACTAAGTCCAGACGAAAAGTGAAAAAGGTTCCAATAACGTTTGTAGAAACATGTCAAACAATGTATAGAATCAATCTTTAGGATGTTTTTATCATAAATCTTCAATAATGTTTCAGCCGGACAATTCCTTTTGTCTTTAGAAATTAAAAGGAACGGAGCTCGCACTCACGGCCGCGCGGGTGAATTAGCTCATGGCATTCTGCCAGACCCCTGATTCAAACAGCTCTTATTCTCTCCCCCTTCACAGTAGAAGCCTGAAACAACAAACTATAGTTAACAAACTATAGTTTTGGCAAGTCTGTTAGGACATCTACATTGTGCATGACACAAGTAATTTTTCCAACAATTGTTTACAGACAGATTATTTCACTTATAATGCACTGTATCACAATTCCAGTGGGTTGGAAGTTTACATACACTGAGTTGACTGTGCCTTTAAACAGCTTGGAAAATTCCAGAAAATGATGTCATGCCTTTAGAAGCTTCTGATAGGCTAATTGACATCATTTGAGTCAATTGGAGATATTTCAAGGCCTACCTTCAAACTCTGGGCCTCTTTGCTTGACATCATGGGAAAATCAAAAAAAATCAGCCAAGACCTCAGAAAAAATTGTAAACCTCCACAAGTCTAGTTCATCTTTGGGAGCAATTTTCAAATGCCTGAAGGTACCACATTCATCTGTACAAACAATAGTACGCAAGTATAAACACCATGGGACCACGCAGCCGTCATACCGCTCAGGAAGGAGACATGTTCTGTCTCCTAGAGATGAACGTACTTTGGTGTGAAAAGTGCAAATCAATCCCAGAACAACAGCAAATGACCTTGTGAAGATGCTGGAGGAAACAGGTACAAAAGTATCTATATCCACAGTAAAACGAGTTCAAAATCGACATAAACTGAAAGGCCGCTCAGCAAGGAAGAAGCCACTGCTCCAAAACCGCCATAAAAAAGCCAGACCACGGTTTGCAACTGCACATGGAGACAAAGATCATACTTTTTGGAGAA
>NC_036866.1:33267603-33273753 GCF_002910315.2 Salvelinus sp. IW2-2015
TAGAGGAGAAAGTGGGATGCTTGCAAGCCGAAGAACACCATCCCAACCGTGAAACACAGGGGTGGCAGCGTCATGTTGTGGGAGTGCTTTGCTGCAGGAGGGACTGGTGCACTTCACAAAATAGATGGCATCATGAGGTAGGAAAATTATGTGGATATATTGAAGCAACATCTCAAGACATCAGTCAGGAAGTTAAAGCTTGGTCGCAAATGGGTCTTCCAAATGGACAATGACCCCAAGCATACTTTCAAAGTTGTGGCAAAATGGCTTAAGGACAACAAAGTCAAGGTATTGGAGTGGCCATCACAAAGCCTTGACCTCAATTCTATAGAAAATTTGTAGGCAGAACTGATAAAGTGTGTGCGAGCAAGGAGGCCTACAAACCTGACTCACTTACACCAGCTCTGTCAGGAGGAATGGGCCAAAATTCACCCAACTTATTGTGGGRAGCTTGTGGAACCTGAAACGTTTGACCCAAGTTAAACAATTTAAAGGCAATGCTACCAAATACTAACTGAGTGTATGTAAACTTCTGACCCACTGGGAATGTGATGAAAGAAAGAAAAGCTCAAATAAATCATTCTCTCTACTATTATTCTGACATTTCACATTCTTAAACTAAAGTGGTGATCCTAACTGACCTAAGACAGGGAATCTTTACTAGGATTAAATGTCAGGAATTGTGAAAAACTGAGTTTAAATGTACAGTCGTGGCCAAAGGTTTTGAGAATGATAAATATTAATTTCCACAAAGTTTGCTGCTTCAGTGTCTTTAGATATCTTTGCCAGATGTTACTATGGAATACTGAAGTATAATTACAAGCATTTCATAAGTGTCAAAGGCTTTTATTGACAATTACATGAAGTTGATGCAAAGAGTCAATATTTGCAGTGTTGACCCTTCTTTTTCAAGACCTCTGCAATCCGCCCTGGCATGCTGTCAATTAACTTCTGGGCCACATCCTGACTGATGACAGCCCGTTCTTGCATAATCAATGCTTGGAGTTTGTCAGAATTTGTGTGTTTTTGTTTGTCYGCCCGCCTCTTGAGGAATGACCACAAATTCTCAATGGGATTAAGGTCTGGAGAGTTTCCTGGCCATGGACCCAAAATATAGATGTTTTGTTCCCCGAACCACTTAGTTATCCCTTTTGCCTTATGGCAAGGTGCTCCATCGTACTGGAAAAGTCATTGTTCGTCACCAAACTGTTCCTGGATGGTTGGGAGAAGTTGCTCTAGGAGGATGTGTTGGTACCATTCTTTATTCATGGCTGTGTTCTTAGGCAAAATTGTGAGTGATCCCACTCCCTTGGCTGAGAAGCAACCCCACACATGAATGGTCAGGATGCTTTACTGTTGGCATGACACAGGACTGATGGTAGTGCTCACCTTGTCTTCTCCGGACAAGCTTTTTTCCGGATGCCCCAAACAATCGGAAAGGGGATTCATCAGAGAAAATTACTTTACCCCAGTCCTCAGCTGTCCGATCCCTGTACCTTTTGCAGAATATCAGTCTGTCCCTGATGTTTTTCATGGAGAGAAGTGGCTTCTTTGCTGCCCTTCTTGACACCAGGCCATCCTCCAAAAGTCTTCGCCTCACTGTGCGTGCAGATGCACTCACACCTGCCTGCTGCCATTCCTGAGCAAGCTCTGTACTGGTGGTGCCCCGATCCCGCACTGAATCAACTTTAGGAGACGGTCCTGGCACTTGCTGGACTTTCTTGGGCGCCCTGAAGCCTTCTTCACAACAATTGAACCGCTCTCCTTGAAGTTCTTGATGATCCGATAAATGATTGATTTAGGTGCAATCTTACTGGCAGCAATATCCTTGCCTGTGAAGCCCTTTTTGTGCAAAGCAAGAATGATGGCACTTGTTTCCTTGAAGGTAACAATGGTTGACAGAGGAAGAACAATGATTCCAAGCACCACCCTCCTTTTGAAGCTTCCAGTCCGTTATTCGAACTCAATCAGCAGGACAGAGTGATCTCCAGCCTTGTCCTCGTCAACACTCACACCTCTGTTAACGAGAAATCACTGACATGATGTCAGCTGGTCCTTTTGTGGCAGGGCTGAAATGCTGTGGAAATTGTTTTTGGGGGATTCAGTTCATTTGCTTGGCAAATATGGACTTTGCAATTAATTGCAATTCATCTGATCACTCTTCATAACATTCTGGAGTATATGCAAATTGCCATCATACAAACTGAGGCAGCAGAACTGTGAAATTCATATTTGTGTCATTCTCAAAGCTTCGGGCCACGACTGTATTAGCTAAGGTGTATGTAAACTTCCGACTTCAACTGTATATACTACATCCCTGAAGATTTGCCCAGCAGTTCACTTAATCCTGGCTCTTCAACCCCTTTACTCCTCAAATCTAATAACAATCCCTCCCTATCCCTCACAATTTCTGGCACTGATTTAGAACATTTCCACTGTCTCCATCTCCTCCTTACAATGATCACACCTTCCAGTTGAAAATTTCCCCACCAATTTCAATGTACTATTGAGCCTTGTGTGTCCCAGTCTCAGCCTTTGTGACTATACCCCCCCCCCCCCCCCATCTCTCTCAGCCTGTGGACCTCCCTGCCCCACCTTCTCCGATCTTGATACATATGTATTCCCTTTTTCTCCCTGTTCCACAACTCTTGCCATTTGTTTTTAACCACTGTTCTTATTAACCCCTTGGCTTCTGCTTTACTGATTTGACATTTCCATATCAACATTTGGATGTTTAAGAACCTGCTTGGCGATAACATCCACCTCCTCATTACCCTCTACTCCCACATGAGCTGGTACCAGAGGAACATCGCAAATACCCCCCATCTGTTTCATCCTGTACAAGCACAGCAAACCTCATACAATACATCCTTGCTGTGTTTGAATACCAGTACTAACATACTGTATACAACATACTTAATGAGTATATACTACATACTATATTGTTGGGGAGTAGCRGATTACATGTAACTGTAATCCGTTATCAGCAAAAACATTGTAATCAGATTACTGATACTTTAGAAAAACTTGATTACTTCGAGGATTACTTTTAAATTCAGAAAGGAAATCTTTGACACTTCTCTGTTTTCTCAATGACATTCAAATCAGCATTGAACAAAAGCGCAAGTTTACGTTTGTTCCACCTGAGCGAGTCTGACCACAAATCAGAGACCACTTTGATGACACATCAAATGTGTTTGATGGATTGCGGGAAAAGAGCAGGAATAGGCTTTTGTACGCTACAGTCCAATCTTTGTTTTCCAATGGTGCGACTGCTGTTGGCATCCAAAGATCCAAATTGAATAAACGCTTGGAGGTRARGATGACAGTAGTGGTGTAGTCTACGGCGATACGGATATCACTTATTATTGATATCTACATAGCGCATTGATGTGAATCACACTGCTGCTCTCTCATTTAGCTATTTACGCCTTACGTATTGTGGTTGTTGTGGATGGCTGTTCACAAATCTAAATGTGTTTTTGAACCCAATAATGGTTGAATTCAAGAAGTTTAAACTGCCTATCAATCTTTTTTTTTAAACCAGTGGACAGCCAATGAAAAATGCGCTCTTGCAAGAGCTGCATAGCGCGGATCCAAGCCTATGGAATAAAAGTGGGGCTTTTATTGCTCAATATAATTCATGCTGATRAAAAAAAAACWTTTAAAACTTTTATTTTAAAAGCAGTTTTTTTGCCTTCGCTGTTTTATGCGCCAAGGGTATATGGGAAACGGGCGCGAGGGAGGAAAAGGGAGAAATTTAGCACCTAGCAGGAAAGGGAACAAGATATTTGCTGCCTTTCAATATTGGTCTTGTTTCAGATATCTTTCTAATTCTTTTGAACGTGTACTGAACGGATATTTGTACTGTAATTGATGTTCTGAAGTCTGCTAGCAATATGACGTAATTAGCTGTAGCCTAGCTCCACTGTGATGGCTAATATTAGTTTATCTTGCACCACATTAGCAAGTTATTAGCATGTAATCAATACTCGGGTAGAAATKATCATGCATATTGATGCACTTGATATATCATACACACCAAATTAAAGTTGTGTAAAAGTGTATTGTTTGTGGAATGTATTGTTCACATTGTAAGAGCATTTTTTTTTCTCCATCAGCTCTTACGGTGTGTTTATAGAAATGGTACGTATTAAACTTTCATCAACCATCAGTTTGAGATTTGACCATTCATTCAGCTGGAGATGCTACAATCCTGCCCACTTCAACTAGTTTGACAAACTAGAGATCAGTAGCTAAAAAACAGTTAAAGGCCCAGTGTGATCAAAATKATGTTTTTCTTATATTTTGTATCATAGTACAGGTGATGACACTAACACTTTGATTTGATCAGTGTTATTTCCTGGTAGTTGGCTGGTTGAAAATACAATCTACACAGGACCTTCTAATCAGCAGGTTTGCATGCGCGGGAGTTTCAACTAAATTGGTTAATTTAGCAATAAGTCAGAGGTTTCATTGTTCGGTTTTAATGGCGAGTATATTGCTATTTTCGGAATTTTCGTAGTATTGCGTTTGAGGATTTGGACATGTGTGTGCCACGTAGCTACTGTTAGTTGCTAGTTCCGAAGTTGAAGTGGACGTTTTAAACAAAAAGCAACGATTCTTTTGGCAACAGGACACTGTGCCCAAGATTCTGATGGAAGCTCGTCCAAAGTAAGAACTATTTATGATTTTATTCCGTATTTATGTGGAAAAATGTAAACGCATTTTTCGGCCAATATTGCGGCACTAGTCTGGCTGTAACGCACACTGTAATGTCTAGTAACGTTAATTTTAAAAATCTAAACTAGCGGTTGCATTAATAACCAATGCATCTTTCATTAGCTGTCCAACCTGTATTTTTTTAGTCAATCTAATCGATAAATAATCGTAAACTTAGGTGCCCTTCCAAGATGGCGCCGGCCAGAATGCATGCCATGTTTTGACTGATTAACTAGCATACCACGATTTGTGATGCTAAATATGCACATTTTCGAACAAACTCTATATGCATTGTGTAATATGATGTTACAGGACTGTCATCTGAAGAATTCTGAGAAGGTTAGTGAAGAAATTAATTATTTGGTGGTGATAACGTTATCGCGCTTTTTGCCTTGAATCAATGCTGGGGTGATGTTAGCTCATGTGGTATGCTAATATACGATATATTGTGTTTTTCGCTGTAAAACACTTAGAAAATCTGAAATATTGTCTGGATTCACAAGATGTTGGGCTTTCATTTGCTGTACGCTGTGTATTTTTTTCAGAAATGTTTTAAGATGAAGTAATTAGGTAATACACGTTGCTCTCTGTAGTTATTCTAGTCGCTTTGGGTGAGTTTTGTGATAGTGGCTGCAATGGTAAACTGTGATTTATACCTGAAAAATGCACATTTTCTAAAAAACATATGCTATACCATAAATATGTTATCAGACTGTCATCTTATGAAGTTGTTTCTTGGTTAGTGGCTATATATATCTTTTATTTAGTCGAATTAGTGATAGCTACTGATGGAGTAAAAAACTGGTGGAGTAAAAAAAGTGGTGTCTTTTGCTAACGTGGTTAGCTAATAGATTTACTATTGTTGTCTTCCCTGTAAAAACATTTTAAAAATCAGAATGATGGCTGGATTCACAAGATGTTGGGCTTTCATTTGCTGTATGCTGTGTATTTTTCAGAATGTTTTAGGATGAGTATTTTGGTAATTCACGTCGGTCTCTGTAATTATTCTGGCTGCTCCAACGCTATTTCAGATTGCAGCTGCAATGTAGAATGTGATTTATACCTGAAATATGCACATTTTTCTAAAAAAACATATGCTATACCATAAATATGTTATCAGACTGTCATCTTATGAAGTTGTTTCTTGGTTAGTGGCTATATATATCTTTATTTAGTCGAAATTGTGATAGCTGCCCATGCAGGAAAAAATGGTGGAGAAAAAAAGTGGTGTCTTGCTATCGTGGTTAGCTAATAGATTTACATATTGTGTCTTCCCTGTAAAACATTTAAAAATCGGAAATGATGGCTGGTTCACAGATCTGTATCTTTCATTTGGTGTCTTGGACTTGTGATTTCATGAACATTTGATTATATGATATCCCTGTGGCTTTAGGTTAGGCTATGCTAGTCAGCTTTTTTGATGGGGGG
>NC_036866.1:33278489-33456308 GCF_002910315.2 Salvelinus sp. IW2-2015
GATCCCGGATCCGGGGTTGTGACTCGTTAGAGGTTAAAAATCATACAATGTGATTTTCTGGATTTTTGTTTTAGATTCCATCTCTCACAGTTGAAGTGTACCTATCATAAAAATTACAGACCTCTACATGCTTTGTAAGTAGGAAAACCTGCAAAATCGGCAGTGTATCAAATACTTGTTCTCCCCACTGTATATGGCTGACTTGCTTAAACAAATGTAGTTTCTACTGACAATTGAGATGTACAAACGATGGCATAAGGGGACAACGAGCGGATAAGAGGCAATCCGTAATTTTGTATTAAGACATTAATGAGTGAGCTAGGATGGACGTAGTCAATATAACTATTTGTTCAGCACTTTTGAAATGTACAGCAACAGAATTCAGAACATGGGCCGTTCAAACAGTATTCTCTGTGTACACCAAGTCAGAACCTTAGGAAAATAAAGGGGGCATATAAACAGACARTGAAAGCTCTTACAATATTTGATTAGGACATTTCTCTAAAACAGGCTACAGGCTACATGTGCACCACCAAGTCAGAACAGTAGGCTAAGTTATGAKGGGAAAAGSGACCAAATTATTAGGGTKAGGCACATGGGCTACTAACAGCTTACTACACAACATACACTTAGTATTTCCCTGGCATGTTACATAATTTATGCAGCAGTATACAAGACATTTTTTGTCATCATACTTTGTATAATTGAAGTCTGTCATTTTCTGGATTTATGGTGCTTTCAAGACAACTGGGAACTTGGAGAAAAAAAAACAAGGTCGAATCATGACGTCAGTGATCTTCAGGTCGGAGCTCTAGAATGAGGCCAGAGTTCCCGACTTGGAATTCCGAGTTGGATGACCGTTTAAAACGTATTTTCCCAGTCGGAGCTCATTTTTTACGAGTTCCCAGTTGTCTTGAACTAACGGATGTCTGAGATTTCTCAATACCAAGTTTCCAGTTGTTTTGAAGGTTGGCAGCAGTTATGATGGATTGACAGCATGGCCAATGTTGAATTTTTATCCTTTTAAGCTTGGAAAAAGAGACCCTTAAACCCAGACATGGACCACACACCCACTCCACTCAATAGCAGGCTAGTGATTGCTTTGCAATGCTGGCAGTTAGCCACTGACTTCTKCCAAACCACTCATTGTTGAATTTGTGATTTCCAACTTGTTGTGTAATGTTTGTCCAATAGCCRATGATCACCGATGGGTTTTATATATGATTTCTCTTCATAATTTCTCTTCATATGACAAGGATTAAAAAGGATTTGCCAGTASATTGTCGACTTGATTCATGATAATGACTGCTAGCTTGCTTGCTAAGATTTTGAAAGTATGATGTTGACATGATCAGTCCAATCAAGGCTATGGTAGATATAACGTGATTTGACATTTTATCTGTGGCCAATGACCTTGAGCCTTCTTGGATGGGCACTTCTAATGTAACTCTATGGCAGCACCAAAGGGGCTTCAATTTTCAAGCTCTCCCCGTAGATTTTGCGGTGACGTWGTGTCCCCATGAGTGACAGACAACTGAGCCAATCACGGCGCAACTAGAGAACATTACCAACCTATAAGGGCACAAGGCGAGACCCAGATGCAGACACAGGAGGCAGATGGTTAGAGTCCAAGATGTTTATTAACAATCCAAAAGGGGTAGTCAAGAGARTGTTCATGGACAGGCAAAAAGTGAAAACCAGATCARAGTTCCAGAGGTACAGAATGGCAGGCAGGCTCGAGGCCAGGGCAGGCAGGCGGGAATGGAGTCCAGAAAAACAGGCAAAGGTCAAAACCGGGAGGACTAATAAAAGAGAAATAGAAAAGCAGGAGCACGGGAAAAACAYGCTGGTTAACTTGAACATACAAGACAAACTGGCACAGAGAGACAGGAAACACAGGAATAAATACRCCAGGGAAAATAAGCGACACCTGGAGGGGGTGGAGACAATCACAAGAACAGGTGAAACAGATCAGGGGGTGACACAACCCCTACGCTMCGTATTTTCCTCTGGCTGCCCCACCACCACATAAAGCACTGAGCTAGGCTGAAACACTTGCATTTTGGAGCTGCCTTACACAAGAAAGCAAAAAAGAGACCATGTTTGTATGTGGCTTTATTAAGTCAATTCTTATTATTTTTTTTACATAGTTTGCAAACATATGTGACACGTATTAATGTCAGAATAACATGCAAAACAGGCAACAAAAAATAAATATAAATAAATATATATTTTTTTTTAGCTAAACAGGTGGGGCTCAAAACCCCCACCTGCTCCAAATGATGGGTTGCCACTAGCTGTTCTTAAACATTAACTTTATTTTAATGAGTACATTTGTTTTATTTCATCCTTCCACCAGATGATATAGTCCGGGCAATAGACAGTTCTGAAGTTGCTAACCAAACAGGTTGGTCGTTAATTATATTCTAATGTTTTGAACCAGTCGGTTCTTCCTAATAATTCCACATTACTATGCTAAACAAATCCTTAATTGGCATGTAGCTAGCTAGCAGAGGTTCAGTGATGACGAGAGACAAGAACTTCAAATTAATTATTTAATTATTTATTTATAAATAGGCAACAACCAGCTGATTGTCGAGTCAATAAGATAGTTATGGATGATAGCTAAGCTAATGTTACTTCTCCTTTGCTAGATAGCCAGCCAGCCAATGAACCTCAATCTGGGTTTACAGATGTTGACTTTGGCAATTCTCCTTTAAACCCAAGAAGCAGCCATTGAACTTGCCATTCACTAGCTTTTCAAGCTAAATAATGTCAAAATACGTTCCGTACTTAAGAAAGAATAGAGTTTCGCTGAGCAACTATCATCATTACTGCAGGGCTTATACACTTTTTGACAGATGGAATTTCATGACTTTTCCATGACTTCTGACTTTTAACCAAATTTCCATAACCAACAATTGGCGGCATCGCTCTGTACATACAGCGCCCTCCGTAATTATTAGGACAGTGACAGGGTTTTTGTTGTACCTAAGCTCTTGAAATGATAAACTGTCAACTTTAATTTGAGGGTATTTTCATCCATATCGGGTGAACCGTTTAGAAGTTTACAGCACTTTTTGTACATAGACTGCCATTTTWGGGGACCAAAAGTATTGGGACAAATTSACTTGTCTATTAAAGTAGTCAAAAGTTTAGTATTTAGTCAATAAGTGACTCCAAAATKGCACAATACATTATTTACCATTMATTTCTATTGGGCACAAAATAATCTGAAATACAACCAAAACAAACAACAAATGCATCCTAGCATGCAATGATTACATCAAGCTTGTGACTTGATGTACTGCTGAAGTGCTTTGAAAGGCTGGTCATGGCTCACATGAACAGCATCCTCCCGGATACCCTAGACCCATTCCAATCCGCATACCGCCCCAACAGATCCACAGATGACGCAATCTCAATCATACTCCACACTGCCCTTTCCCACCTGGACAAAAGGAACACATATGTGAGAATGCTGTTCATTGACTACAGCTCAGCATTAGTGCCTCAATGCTCATCACTAAGCTGAGGACCCTGGGACTTAACACCCTCCTCTGCAACTGTATCCTGGACTTTCTGACGGGCCGCCCCCAGGTGGTAAGGGTAGGCAACAACACATCTGCAACGCTGATCCTCAACACTGGGCCCTCAGGGGTGTGTACTTACTCCCCTCCTGTACTCCCTGTTCCCCACGACTGCGTGGCCAAACACAACTCCATACCATCATTAAGTTTGCTGACGACACAAGTGGTAGCCTGATCACGACAACGATGAGACAGCCTATAGGGAGGTGGTCAGAGAACTGGTAGTGTGGTGCCAGGACAACAACCTCTCCCTCAATGTGAGCAAGACAAAGGAGCTGATCGTGGACGACAAGAAAAGGCGGGCCGAACAGGCCTATTGACATCAACGGGGCTGTACTGGAGCGGGTCGAGGGTTTCAAGTTCCTTGGTGTCCACATCACCAACTATCTATCATGGTCAAAACACACCCAAGCACAGTCGTGAAGAGGGCAACAAAACCTTTTTGCCCCAGGAGACTGAAAAGATTTGGCATGGGTCCCCAGATCCTCAAAAGTTTCTACAGCTGCACCTTTTGAGAGCATCCTGACTGGTTGCATCACCGCCTGGTATGGCAACTGCTCAGCATCTGACCGTAAGGCGACACAGAGGGTAGTGCGTATGGCCCAGTACATCACTGGGGCCAAGCTTCCTGCAATCCAGGACCTATGTAATAGGCGTTGTCAGAGGAAAGCCCATAAAATTGTCAGAGACTCTAGTCACCGAAGTCATAGACTGTTTTCTCTGCTACCGCACGGCAACAGTACCGGAGTGCCAAGTCCAGGACCAAAAGGCTTCTGAACAGCTTCTACCCCCAAGCCATAAGACTGCTGAACAATTAATCAAATTGCCACCGGACTATTACATTGACACCCCCCCCCCCCCCCTCCATTTGTTTTTAGTCACTTCACCCCTACCTACATGTACAATTCCTCTAACCTGTACCCAAGCACACTGACTCGGTACCAGTACCTCTTGTATATAGCTACATTATTGTTATGTTATTGTGTTGCATTTTATTATTTTTTACTTTAGTTTATTTGGTAAATATTTTCTTAACTCTTCTTGAACTGCACTGTTGGTTAAGGGCTTGTAAGTAAGCATTTCACGGTAAGGTCTACACTTGTTGTATTCGGCACATGTGACAAATWAASTTTGATTTGACTCTGCAACTTGTAGATGCATTTGTTGTTTGTTTTGSTTGTGTTTCAGAATATGATTCTTAACAGTTCTATATTAATGTGGATGCTACCGTGATTACGGATAGTCGGATAATGAATCGTGAATAATGATGAGTGAGAAAGTTACAAATGCAMAAATATCATACCCCCCTCAAAAATGCTAACCTCCCCTCTTATTATAATGGTGAGAGGTTAGCATGTCTTGGGGGTATGATATTTGTGCATCTGTAACTCTCACTCATTGTATCATATAAAATCCAAAGTGCTGGAGTACAGAGCCAAAACAACAAAAAATGTGTCACTGTCCCAGTACTTTCAGAGGACACTGTATAAAATAGTAAGCGTAATGTTGTATTGACACTGGGAGGCTGTTCTCTGATCCCATGTAACATGTCCTGTCATTGAGCAAGGCACTTAACTCCCCAGAAAGAAGAATACCTGTTAGGAAACTGTATAATGTGGTCAACCCTCTGTCTGGAGAGCTACTGGGTGTGCAGGCTTTTGATTAAGCCGTGCTCAAACACAGAGCCAGTTTATCAAGGTCCGGTTGAGCAGCTTATTTCTAAAATGTGGTTTGTTTGGAGGGGGACAGGAATAAAAGCCTGCACACCCATTAGCTCTCCTGGAGGATGTTTGACCACCYTTGATCTTAAATATTGCTACCAAATACATTTTTTGCCTTTTTAAATAATTTGCTAATTTAATATATCAAAAATGAAATGGCTATGGTAGGCTACAAATCTTTTTATTCAGCTGAAGCAAGCCCACAAATTTTCAGGAAATGTAGCTTTTCTGGTTTAGTAATTTATTTTAGCTACCTTAGAAGTGTTTACTTTGCATGCTGACTAGCATTTATTAAGTTACAATGTCCCATACATTGGATGCTTAAATCAACTGGAAGTATCTACAAAACAAGTTTAAGCCACTTAATCCAAAAGAAAGGCTACATCTAATCTTTTTTCCTAATATTAATGTTCACGATTGACAAAATATAATTMTTTTATTCACATGATTCGATTCACCGCTATTGAACCGGATCCCAACTAATACAATGGTAAAGTGAATCGTTATTTTTTACAAAATAATCGCTTAAATGAATCATATGAAATGTTCAAAAAAGTAAATCAACTTTGTATGGCTGCTATTTTTATTGACTTGGCCAAAGCTTTTGATACAGTAGACCATTCCATTATTGTGGGCCAGCTAAGGAGTATTGGTGTCTCTGAGGGGTCTTTGAGCTGATTTGCTAACAACYTCTCTCAAAGAGTGCAGTGTATAAAGTGAAAATCTGCTGTCTCAGCCACTTCCTGTCACCAAGGAGTACCCCAAGGCTCAATCCTAGGCTGCATGCTCTTCTCAATTTACATCAACAACATAGCTCAGGCAGTAGGAAGCTCTCTCATCCATTTATATGCAGATGATAGTCTTATACTCAGCTGGCCTGCTGGAGGTCATTTTGCAGGGCTCTGGCAGTGCTCCTCCTTGCACAAAGGCGGAGGTAGCGGTCCTGCTGCTGGGTTGTTGCCCTCCTACGGCCTCCTCCACGTCTCCTGATGTACTGGCCTGTCTCCTGGTAGCGCCTCCATGCTCTGGACACTACGCTGACAGACACAGCAAACCTTCTTGCCACAGCTCGCATTGATGTGCCATCCTGGATGAGCTGCACTACCTGAGCCACTTGTGTGGGTTGTAGACTCCGTCTCATGCTACCACTAGARTGAGAGCACCGCCAGCATTCAAAAGTGACCAAAACATCAGCCAGGAAGCATAGGAACTGAGCAGTGGTCTGTGGTCACCACCTGCAGAATCACTCCTTTATTGGGGGTGTCTTGCTAATTGCCTATAATTTCCACCTTTTGTCTATTCCATTTGCACAACAGCATGTGAAATTTGTTGTCAATCAGTGCTGCTTCCTAAGTGGACAGTTTGATTTCACAGAAGTGTGATTGACTTGGAGTTACATTGTGTTGTTTAAGTGTTCCCTTTATTTTTTTGAGCAGTGTATATTTATAATACATTTATTTTTAATCCCAACCCCCGTCCCTGCAGGAGGTCTTTTGCTTTTTAGTAGGCAGTCATTGTAAATAAGAATTTGTTCTTAACTGACTTGCCTAGCTGAATATAAATAGCATGTGAAAATTTAGAAAGATGGCGGTGGAGGGTAGGGCTGCCGTCTCATCGGCTCTTAACCAACCATACTATTTTGTTTGTTTTTTGGCGTTGTTCGTAACTTGTTTTGTACATAATGTTGCTGCTACCATCTATTATGACCGAAAAGAGCTACTGGACATCAGAACTGGGAATACTCCCTTCAAATTGTACGAGGAGTTCTTCTTCAAAGAGTCGGACGCGAGAGATATACTACGGACACTCGACCAGTCCCAGATCCCCAAGATTCGCTGGAAGAGGAAACTTAGGTTTCGTGGAAAGAGATCAGGATGCCTTGAGAGGATCAGGCGACGAGTGGCTAATCTGCCCTTGCCTTCCGTTCTGCTAGCTAACGTTCAATCGCTGGAAAATAAATGGGACGAACTGAAAGCATGTATATCTTACCAACGGGACATTTAAAAACGATCATATTTTTGTATCTTTATTTAAGGAGAAGTTTCTTTAATCCTATGTATAACACTTGTATCTTTCATCAAAGTTTATGATGAGTATTTCTGTAAATTGATGTGGCTCTCTGCAAATTTGCACGATGTTTTGGAGACAAAACATTACTGAACATAACGCGCCAATGTAAACTGAGATTTTTGGATATAAATATGAACTTTATCGAACAAAACATACATGTATTGTGTAACATGAAGTCCTATGAGTGACATCTGATGAAGATCATCAAAGATTAGTGGATTCATTTTATCTCTATTTCTGCTTTTTGTGACTCCTCTCTTTGGCTGGAAAATGGCTGTATGTTTTTTTGTGACTAGGCGCTGACCTAACATAATCGCATGGTGTGCTTTTGCCGTAAAGCCTTTTTGAAATCTGACATGATGGCTAGATTAACAAGAAGTGCAGCTTTAATTTGGCGTATTGCACTTGTGAATGTATGAAAGTTCAATATTTCTAATAAAAAAAAATATATTCTGCGCTCTGCCATTTCACCGGATATTGTCGAGGGGTTCCGCTAGCGCTCCTAGTGGCCGGGGACTTTAATGCAGGGAAACTTAAATCAGTTTTACCTCATTTCTATCAACATGTTAAATGTGCAACCAGAGGGAAGAAAGTTCTAGACCACCTTTACTCCACACACATACACATACAAAGCTTGCCCTCCATTTGGCAAATCTGACCATAACTCTATCCTCCTGATTTCTGCTTACAAGCAAAAATTCAAGCAAGAAGCACCAGTGACTCGGTCTATAGAAAAAGTGGTCAGATGAAGCAGATGCTAAACTATAGAACTGTTTTGCTAGCACAGACTGGAATATGTTCCGCGATTCTTCCGATAGCATTGAGGAGTACACCACATCAGTCACTGGCTTCATCAATAAGTGCATCGATGACGTCATCCCCACAGTGAATATACGTACATATCCCAACCAGAAGCCATGGATTACAGGCAACATTCGCACTGAGCTAAAGGGTAGAGCTGACGCTTTTAAGGAGCGGGACTCTAACCCGGAAGCTTCTAAGAAATCCCGCTATTCCCTCCGATGAACCATCAAATAGGCAAAGCATCAATATAGGACTAAGATCAAATCGTACTACACCGGCTCAGATGCTCGTCGGATGTGGCAGGGCTTGCAAACCATTACAGACTACAAAGGGAAGCAAAGCCGAGAATTGCCCAGTGACACAAGCCTACCAGACGAGCTAAATAACTTCTATGCTCGCTTCGAGGCAAGTAACACTGAAACATACGAGAGCATCAGCTGTTCCGGACGACTGTGTGATCACGCTCTCTGCAGCAGATGTGAGTAAGACCTTTAAACAGGTCAACATTCACAAGGCCGCTAGGCCAGATGGATTACCAGGACGTGTACTGCTGGCAAGTGTCTTCACTGACATTTTCAACCTCTCCCTGTCATAGTCTGTAATACCAACATGTTTCAAGCAGACCACCATAGTCCCTGTGCCCAAGAACACTAAGGTAGTCTGCTTAAATGACTACCAACCTGTAGCACTCACGTCTGTAGCCATGAAATGCTTTGAAAGGCTGGTCATGACTCACATCAACACCATTATCCCAGAAACCCTAGACCCACTTCAATTTGCATACCGCACCAACAGATCCACAGATTATGCAATCTCTATTGCACTCCACACTGCCCTTTCCCACCTGGACAAAAGGAACACCTATGTGAGAATGCTATTCATTGACTACAGCTCAGCGTTCAACACCATAGTGCCTTCAAAGCTCATTAATAAGCTAAGGTACTGGGACTAAACACCTCCCTCTGCAACTGGATCCTGAACTTCCTGACGGGTCGCCTCCAGGTTGTAAGGGTAGGTAACAACACATCCGCCATGCTAATTCTTAACACGGGGGCCCCTCAGGGGTGCGTGCTCAGTCCCCTCCTGTACTTCCTGTTCACTCATGACTGCACGGCCAGGCACTACTCCAACACCATCATTACGTTTGCCGATGACACACCAATGGTAGCCTGATCACCGACAACGATGAGACAGCCTATAGGGAGGAGGTCAGAGACCTGACCGTGTGATGCAAGGGCAACAACCTCTCCCTCAACGTGATCAAGACAAAGTAGATGATTGTGGACTACAGGAAAAGGAGGACCAAGCACGCCCCCATTCTCATTGATGGGGCTGTAGTGGAGCAGGTTGAGAGCTTCAAGTTCCATGGTGTCCACATCACCAATTAACTAACATGGTCCAAGTACACCAAGACAGTTGTGAAGAGGGCACGACAAAACCTATTCTCCCTCAGGAGACTGAAAAGTTTTGGCATGGGTTCTCAGATCCTCAAAAGGTTTTACTGACGGGTTGCTTCACTGCCTGAAGCAACCCGCCTGACACAACAGAGGGTAGTGCGTACGGCCCAGTACATCACAGGGGCCAAGCTTCCTGCCACCCAGGACCTCTATACCAGGCGGTGTCAGAGAAAGGCCCTAAAAATTGTCAGACTCCAGTTACCCTAGTCATAGACTGTTCTCTCTGCTACCGCACGACAAGCGGTACCAGAGCACCAAGTCTAGGTCCAAGGCTTCTGAACAGCTTCTACCTCCAAGCCATAAGACTCCTGAACAGCTACCCAGACTATTTGCATTTTCCCCCATGCTGCTTCTACTCTCTGTTATCAATGCATAGCCACTTTAATAACTCTACCTAAATATACATAATTACCTCGACACCGGTTCCCCCCACACATTGACTCTGTACCGGTACACCCTGTATATAGCCCCGCTATTGTTATTTACTGCTGCTCTTTAATGATTTGTTATTCTTATCTCTTACTTTTTAGGTATTTTCTTAACTGTATTGTTGGTTAAGGGCTTGTAAGTAAGAATTTCACTGTGAGGTGCCTGTTGTATTCGGGACATGTGACAAATCAAATTTGATTTGTGTGCTGTATGCATTTTTTTAATACCGAAATCCTCTGAAGCCAACAACCATGTGAGAAAATTGTTTGAAAATTACTAGTATTTCCATTTTTCAAATGTTCACTTTTTTTTTGTTCATTGTTGAAATAATGGTGGAATTGTACAAAAGTTTTAAAGTGTAGAATGAATACACAAAACATATGAAGGTGTTGTCAAAGTTGAACTTACTGTCCCATGTTGATAAACAATCAGGTAGAAGGATTGCACAGAATGTGCATCTAAGTAGGCCTAGCTACAACCATTCKGTCCTGGAAGTCAATTCTGCTTTCCACAGAGGTGAAATACTTTAAACCTTTCCCTGACAGAAACTGCAGAAAATACAGTCTGATTTAATCAACAAATATGATAGGCAGTTAAGGAGTTTTTTAATGAAAAAAAAAGGTTAAGGATCGTGAAACTGGAGGGYGTGCAATTAAAATAAATAATTATAAATATTATGGATTTTAAACATTTATGTACATATAAGTGTCTTATATCAGCTGAAAGATTAAATTATATTTTATCTAACTGCACTGTCCGATTTACAATAGCTATTACAGCTAAAACATGCCATGCGATTGTTTGAGGATGGCGCCCCACATCAAAATATTTTTCCACCCGTCACAGGTTTCATACATTCACATATAACGATTAAATATTCACTTACTTTTTGAAAATCATCCTTGAATTTGTCATCCAAAGGGTCCCAGCTATAACATGTAGTGTTGTTTTGTTAGATAAAATCCTTCTTTAGATCCCAAAAAGTCTGTTCAGTTGGCGCCATCGATTTGGGTAATTCACTCGTTCAACTTGCAGAGAAAGGAATCCAAAAATCTACCCCTAAACTGTTTCAACAAGTCAAAATATGTTTCTATTTACTCTTCAGATACCCTAAAATGTAATCAAACTATAATATTTATTTCAGAAAGAAAYATGTTCAATAGGAAACCGATTTTAGCAGGTGCGTAATATCTTCATGGCGTGCGCAAACACAGATTTCCAAGACTGTGTCCTACTAAAACTGATATTTCTTATTCACTTTTGAAGTTTCAAGCCTGAAACCTGGAACAGACTGCTGACACCCTGTGGAAGCAATAAGAATTTCATCCAGGGATCTAATTTTCAATATGACCTTTCTCTTGCATTTCTAAGAGGATGGTCTCTCTCAAAAAAAAAAAAATCAGGTTGGTTTTTCTTTGGATTTGCTCCTATCATATCTATTCACTATATCAATATTCACCTACATTATTTTAACATTTCTACAAAACTTCAGTGTTTTCTTTCCAATGGTACCAATTACATGCATATCCTGGCTTCAGGGCCTAAGCAACTAGCAGTTTACTTTGGGCACGTCATTCAGGCAGGAAGTGGAGAAAAAAGGGGCCTAGCCCTAAGAAGTTGGGTACAAGACTGTGTACATAACTGGCTGTGCTAGCAGAATCACTACAATATCCYATCGAGCCAAGCGGGGAGAGGCTGCCAGTTGTCACAGTTCCAAGAACAGTCAAACATCCAGCTAACCCTACGCCAATGACGCCGGTGGATCTCCAAACTGAACTTGGATCCGTGTTAAGTAGCAATGATATCCTTAGCCACAGTCATCTTACGACAGATATCTCGAACCAGCCATTACTATTCAAACAAACAATAAATCATTTAATTACGTTTCTTTCTGGCAAATTTGTTAGTTACATGAATGTATAACTACAAAATAAGTTTAAGTTGAGGGTGCAGTATTTATGAAGTTTGGCAATGAAGACAAAAACTAGCATATTTTAGATGGCCAGCTAGTTTGTCCAGGGAAAACAAGCTCAGGCCTAGCCCTGATATCAGGAGCTGGCGGCGAAAAGTTTGATTAAACAATTGAGACTGAAACGAATAAATCAGATGATATATTTAAGGAGGGAATTGATATACAAACCCAGAATCAGCTGTAACTTCAACAGTAAAACAAAGCTTGAAACTATGTTTGAGTGAACCCTGAACACAGCAAATGAATGGWGAAGTCGCTTCCGTAGACTTCTCCTCACCGCCCTATAAAAGCAATTTTCAGTTTTCCCACTCCGAGACAGTCCTAGTAAAATGATAGGTAAAAACCTATTTTTGCCCATTTTAAATGGAAATCTATTACAGTAAGGTACTTAAATTGTTACCCAGAAATGATTCGATATTGATATAAAAACAGCTGCATTGGGCCTTTAATAAAAGGTGTTAACATAAAGAGTTGGTTATAAGAGGAAAATAAGCAGTGGCAAAACACATACCAAGTATCATATTTGATCTTTATTGTGTCTCCACCTTGTCTGCAATTGATTTCTATGCATCTTTTTTGAAACACACATCCAGGAAGAAATAAAAACKGAGGAAAACATCAAATTAGTCCTTCATAAATTCCATCTTAAACWAAAAAAAAGTGCTACAACAAATCACATACAAAAGACAAGTCTACAGAGTGACTCGGACACACAGACAGTAGGAAATAGAGGAGGAGAAAGGGACAACAGGGGAGAGTGCTGTACTAGGTACAGTGGTAGTGTCATGTCATGGTAGAACATATAGTCAGAGGGAAAATGCAACCTGAAAAGTGATGCAGGTACATTGGTAGTCTGGTGGTCCAGTGTGTTGGTACTTCAACCACCACTCTGTTCTTTTGTTGTCATACCAATAGAGGAATTGGCTACTGCACATACACTGTATAGGACCAGGCTAGTGCCTGAGCATTGTTGAGTAAAATGTTGGACCATAGGGAAGTGTGTTCTGAGGAAGAAGGAGTGTAAAACATCAGGGATGTAGTGAGGGAAGTGTAACAGAGGAGAGCAAGGTGGAGAAATATAAAAAGCCCAGAGGAAATGTAGCATTGGACACTAGGCAGTGGAGGCTGGTGGGAGGAGCTATTGGAGGACATTGTAATGGCTGGAATGGAATTTAAAAAAGGGACGTATCAAACACATGGAAATGACATGTTTGACTCCGTTCCATTCATTCCATTTCAGCCATACCGAATAGATCCTCCCATCAGCCTCCACTGATACTAGGATGGTTGAAGAGGCAGGGAAGAAGGTAGAGGAGAAACATCTAGTGAGAAATGGCAGAGAGAGTGGCCCGATATCAACATAGTACATCTGCCATTACTGATGATTTACCTTCACCACCACTACCAAAGACAGATATGGATCATAGAGTACCTTCACCCCACCAGGGTCAAGGCTATAGAGATGTTTTATGATGAAAGCTGATTTAAAAATWAAAAAAAGACCACATATGCAAAAGTAAACTGGTTGCCTAAGTCAGCCCTGGAGGACCCCTGTTAATGTCTTCACATAATTAGGTAGTGAAGGTTGAACCACAATCCTCCCTGCAAAGACAGGGGCCTTCAATGCCTGGCTTTGAAACAAGGAGATAAGTACGCCGATGCTCCAACACCACTACACAGACTCACTAATATGATGATTAGCAGTCCAGTAGTGTGAACCGAAACCTTGTCCCCGATACTGCACTCTGGGTCTCACTACACACTCACTACTCCTCCGACATACTGCATCTTCACAGAAGTTTTCCACAGCAGCATACTATACATAACCATGTGTCATATGTTAAATACGAGGTATCGTCATCATAGTTGTATCTTCCACTGCATACAGGATAGTACACAACAAGAACGGCTTTAGGAGAATTTAAATACAAACATCATTTAAATTCCATTCCAGGTCCTCCACAGCCAGCCAACTCATCAGGATATGACAGCTTTGTCTTCAGACCATCTACAGGCAGGGGGGGCGGGCGGTTGAAAGGATAGCAAGCTGTCCAGTTAATTCGATAATGATAATGATGACTGAAAAAAAGGGTAGCGTGAGGATTGGGATTTCCGTAGTGTGTGTGATCTAGTCACCAGTCTGGTAGTGACTACAGAGTGAGTGACTACCTGACATACAGTATCTTACAGAGCCATAGCTACTGAGAGAAAGAGAGAGAGAGAGAGAGAGAGAGAGAGCACACATTCACACTGCTAGTACACAGCTGCATTCAGTCGGTTAATGCAGTCAATAGAAAACAATGAGCAGTGATGAGCACCTAATGGAATGAACAGTTCTCTAGTTCGCCGCAGGTAGGCTCCATCAATTAAATATAGATTTTTTAAACTGTCCACACCAAATAAAGCTTTAGAAATTGCACTCGTCGCCACGTTATTCCCAGGTCCTTATCCTTGTGATATTTACATTCAGTAGTTAGTCCAGGATGGGATAGAAAAAAATCAAATAAAGTTATCTTAAAAACTTAAAACAAAGTATGTTTCTGTTACTTGACATCACTACTGCAATGCAAAGGCAGAAGACTGCCAATAGCTGTTCTGTGATAAAGACAGCACCTGTATTATCACAAGCACAAAACCCCCAAAAGGTTTCTGGTTCTGAGATTGTCTGTCTGTGTCTGCGACAGCCATCTTCTGCCCCCTGCAGATAGAGTCTAGTCATGAAGGCTACCTGCTCTTACGGGCTGAATTTACAGTTCAGAGAGTGTGTAGTGCGTGTGGTGTGTAGTGCGTGCGTGTGTGTGTGTGTGTAGTGTATACACAGGTTGGACCAGGAAACACCAGCGTGGCCACCCCTCTGTACACTGGGAGGCAGTTTTCCTATAGAATAAAACTGAACAGAGCAGGACCAGGTGGGACCAAAACTGGTCTGGGTGGGTCTGGTCTGGTCCTGGACTGGTGTGGAGGTGTGTATCTGGGCCCGGCTAGCGCAGTTTGAGCCTGAAGGCTGAGATCTCCATGGGCTCCAGGCTGACGGAGGAGTCGTTAGCCATWGGGGGGCTGGAGTACATCAGGGACAGCGACACGGGCTGTAGCAGCTGGAGGTCCAGGTTACGGAACAGAGACGACAAACCCAGCTGGAGGGATAGCCACAAGGAGAGAGATGTAGAGAGAAATAAATATAGTTTGTGAAAGAGGGGTTGAGAGTGTGTTTGACAGAATAATCTTTCCAGACTACTATAATGACTCCAATTGCATGCGTGTGTGTAACCTACAGTAACTATCCAGTTGTGTCTGTGGTGAGCCATGTGTGTAACCTACAGTAACTATNATACAGGTTTTCCAGCTACCTCCGTGAACATATACTCCGACTCCCACCTTGTTTGAAACCCCCGGTTCTCAGTGTCCACCTTCCGTTTTGCCATTTTTGATGGGTATCTGAAAGTTAATTTTACTGTGATGCTGACGACTGCTGTGCCAATAAATATTGAAATGAAGCAGCCTACTGCTCGGTGCGTCACCGTTGCATTGTGGGAAATGTAGTATTGGTGCGTGTAAAAGATCTGCGGGCTGCCGGCTTGCTGCGGYCTGCGGGCCGGTTCTAATAATAAATCAAGATCATCCCAGGGGCCGTAAAAAACCTTCTCGCGGGCCGGATGTGGCCCGCGGGCCTTGACTCTGACATATGTGGTCTAAGAGATGGTAGAGGAGAAACGTATAGTGAGAAATGGCAGAAATGACTGATAAACAGTGCATCTGCCATTACTGATGTAAGCTACTGATGTTTAGCCTTCCACACCAACAAGGCAGAAATGAATCATAGACAGGTACCTTAACCCCACCAGGATCAAGGCTATAGAGATGTTTTATGATGATGTAAACTCGCTGTCAAAGTCAGACCTGAAGGATCCCTGTTTGTTTGTTCACCGGACCATGTCTCCACATCATCATGAAGGGAAGGTTGAACCACGATCCTGCCTTTAAAAACAGGGTCTCCATGCCTGGCTTTGAAAGCCAGATGCTCCAACCCCACTACACAGACTCATTAATGATGATTAGCAGTACAGTGCTATGAACAGATACCTTGTCCCTGATACTGCACTCTGGATCTTACTACTCCTCTAGCATACTGTATCTTCACAGAAGTTTCCACATCAATATACATACCAATGTGTCATATGTTAAATATGAGGTATCGTCATCATAGTAGTTTCTTATACTGCATACAGTATAGGACACACCACCATTCGTCCATCGATTGGTGTACACATACAAAGAAGCACAGGAATGGCTTTAGGAGCATTTAAATACAAACGTAACTTAAATTCCATCACAGGTCCTCCACAGCCAACTCATCCGGACATGATAGCTTTGAGAGGCTCACGTAAGAAAAGTTTGAAAGTCTTCAGACCATCTACAAGCAAGGGGGGATTGAAAGGATAGCAGGCCGTACAGTCATGCAATAGGGAGATAATGATGACTAAAAACAAAAAAGTAGCGTGGGGATTGGTATTTCCTTAGAGAGAGACCTAATCCCCAGCCTGGTAGTGACTGACTCTGCTTGACATACAGTATCTTACAGAGCCATAGCCTCAGCGCCTCTACTGCAGAGATAGAGAGAGCAAACATTCACGACTGCATTCAGTCGGTCAATGCAGTCAATAAAAGTTCAATGAGCAGTGATGAGCTCGTAATGGAGTTAACAGTTCTCTAGTCTGCAGCGGGTGGATAGGCTGTCCAAACTTCCAAACTAACACCGCATTCATGTGCTAGTCGGAACTACGAAAATCGAAAATGTTCGACTTGCTAATTGGTTGAAAGCGGCACGTGTATAACTACAACCAGTTTCCTAGTTTTGACTAGAACGTGGCAAAAATAAAGCGTTTACAAATTGCACTCGGTCGCCATGTCATTCCAAGGTCCTTATACATGTGATATTTACATTCATTAGTTAGTCAAGGATTTTTTTTTTAAAGAAAACAAATAAAGTTAATTTAAAAACTGAAAAATTATGTTTCCACTAACTTGACATTGCTACTGCAATGCAAAGGCAGAAGACCACCAGTATATGTTCTGTGATAAAGACATCACCTTTATTATCACAAGCACAAAAACTAAATCACCAAAGGTTTCTGGTTCTCTGAGATAGATTGGAGACAGCCACTGTGTGTCTGACAGCCATCTGCCCCCTGCAGTTATAGTCTAGTCATGGTGGACACCTGCTCTTCAAAGCTGACTTTACAGTTCAGGGTGTGTGTGGTGTATTGTAGTGTGGTGTGGTGCAGAGTGGTTTAGTGTAGAGTGGTGTAGTGTACTATGTGTTGTATACACAGGTTGGACCAGGAAGCCCCAGCTTGGCTACCCCTCTGTTCACTGGGAGGCAGTCTTCCTATAGACTAGAACTGAACAGACAAAACCAGGTGGGACCAGGCCTGGCCTGGGTGTGTCTGGTCTGATGTGTTTATCTGAGCCTGGCTAGAGCAGTTTGAGCCTGAAGGCTGAGATCTCCATGGGCTCCAGGCTGATGGAGGAGTCATTGGCCAGAGGGGGGCTGGAGTACATCAGGGACAGAGACACGGGCTGCAGCAGCTGGAGGTCCAGTTTACGGAACAGAGAAGACACACCCAGCTAGAGGAACAGATAAGGAGAGAGAGCGAGAGATGGATACAGTTTGTGAAAGAGAGGAGGTAGAAAGAGTGTGTATGAGAGAACAATTTGTCCAGTCACTCCTCATGTCTAACACAGAGAATAATCTTTCCAGACTGCTAGAATGACTCCCACTGCAGTGCTGTATGCATCTGTGCAACACACTGTACTATCGCCCCAGTTGTATCTGTGGTGATCCATGTGTGCGTGTTGTTGAGGACCACTGACCTGTCCCTCGGAAGTGGTACAGTTGAACCCAGGGTTGGGGGTCTCCAGGTCACAGTCCAGACCCTTCCGATGCAGGATGAGGGCCGTGTAGGGAGACGGGGAGTGGGTGTCCTGCTACACGTCACAAAAACAGCAAAGCAGAAACATATCAGCATCAATGGTAAACACACAGAACCCTACATGTATTATATCTTCCAGTATATTGACGCTCCACAAACAAGAGAATGACTTCACTTCTAGTTACCTGGTGCTGGATGCTGCGCAGGTTGATCACGTGGAAGTCGCAGGGCAGGGCCCCTGTGAGGGGGGCGAAGGTGTGCAGGGGAGGGATGCCACGCTTCTTGGGCAGCACTGGCAGCGCAATCACCTCGTGGTTGAGGATGGCCGAGGTCAAGTGACTGAGCAGGGAGGGGAAGCTGGTTGGTCCACTGTCCACCACCTGAGAGGCAGAGAAACACGTCACAACAGACAACACGGGKCATATCTGACAACTAACCCCATCCCACCCTGCTTAGCTTCAGCACTCAACACAGCAGGGAAGCTGCAGAGCTGAACAGCTGAAAACAATTATTTTTATTTTAAGCGCATATCCAATTCCAGGATGCTGCTATGGCAGACCTTTGAGCTACAGGGTAGAGGGCAGCTAAAACACAGGTTAAACTAAAGTTAAGAACTACAGCTATAGCACAGATTACACAGACAGACAGCCTGCCAGCTACGGCTGGGTAGCTAGCAACCTCACTGTTGCCGTGGCAACGTTACCTCTTGAGCACCGCCTCTCAGAGTGATTGTGATGAGCGAGTGAAACATGGAGGAGAGTTTGGCAAAGAAGCCAGCATGCTGGAGTGCAATGGAAGAGCAGACAGACAAAGATTACAAAAATAAATGGAAGGGGGTGACAAAAGAATGGAGGGACAGGGGTTAACAATCGCAGAATGAGAGATGAGACATTTTCAACAACTGCTGATAAACAGAATTTCTGGCTTACCCACTGTTTCCACTCAGACTAGATTGGCTTCATTTGCTTGGATATGACACCTATAAACAAGATCCAGGAAGTTCCAGTAACTTCCATCTGAGTACTCTAGACTGACTGACCTTGTTGCCAGTGGACCTACTCTCCAGTAGGAGGCGGAAGCGGTTGGCTGTCTTCTTGTTGTCCTTCAGTCCCTGGCCCAGGCCGCGGTTATCATCTTGCATCAGCCGCCGGTCCAGAATCACCTCCAACTGGCCTGAAGTAGGGAAAAGCAGAGAGCTCTATCATAGAATCTGGATAGAATGCGATTTATGATTGACATTCCCATTGAGGACTTCCACCATTCTAACTGGGTGGGGATTCCTATGGGTTGGGAGCGTTCAGACAATGATCAAAGAAAGCATTGTCTTCTTCAAATTGGGTTGCCTATGGATGGTCAATGTCATTTTCCCTGCCTCTGTTTTGGTAAAAAAAGCTGAGGTATGGGGCTGGAGTAATATAACCAAATTCATAGACAGAGCTAAAGATGCAAGGACTGGCACAAACCATGATATCAAAATTATAGTTGTAATCATGTTTTGAGGGTATATAGTGTTTGTTTATATTTACTTTGTTTACAAACATTGGCTTAAGACAAGCTTATATTTTGGGTTCGACAGTTCAACTAAGCTCATGGGGCATTTATAAGTTATATTCTTAAAGAGTCAATGGGTACATATCATTACTTCATAAATCCAAAAATGTATGTAGCAACTGCAGATTTCCCCTTTAAGAAAAAAACAACATAGGAGCGGTCCTTCCCTACCGCTCTCTAGGCTGGTGACACCCAGGGCCTGGGCAGAGTGCAGGGTGAGGCGGTGCTGGCTGTCCTGGATGTAGGCCTGGCTGGTCATTGGGTAGAAGTTGGCCTGCAGGGGGAGCTTCAGGAGGCGGCGCCGGGGCTGCATCTGTGGAAACATTACAGTATCGAGGTACATGTTGAAGCCAAAGATCAGACATTCTATAGTGTAAAGTGTGTGTTGTGGTCTGACCTGGAATCCGTTGAGGTCTGTGTAGAAGGTGTCGTCACTCTGGATGTCAGTGACCAGTCGCATGGCCAGCTCCTTGTTAGACTGTTCTCTGATGTCCACCATGGTGGTGACATCCAGAGACAGACCGTCCACACCTGGCACATTGTGTATGCGGATGGTCTGTTGGAAGTGCTGATAGAGAGCCACTACCTCAGAGAAAAGAGGTCCCTCCACCACACGCACCACCGGAGGCTCCTTCTGACTGTAGGGCTGAAAGATGGAGACAGTGTGTTTCTCTAATTGAGGCAGGTTACTGATCCTAAAATGGTCTACATGTAACTTACTGTATCTCTAGTAGAGGTAGGAGGGTTTTAAAGCTAGCTCACCTTAGCCTTTCCATCAGGCAGGAAGAGGTAAGCCCCGCTCTTATCCTTGGAGGACCGAGTACCATATGTCACAAACTGGATCTGAACCTTCAACTCCTGAGGGTCGTCTTTACGACGGATACTCTGCTCGAGAGACAGAACGAGAGACCATATTATACATTACACTTCAACCAAATGAGTCTGTGCTGCCTATTTGGAATTCATCAAATGAGAAAAGGGCCTTGGAGAAATTTTATCATTTTAGTCAACTTTTAGGCTGAATTCCAAATCTGTTAGAGCCTATCAGTGGCTGCATCCCCAAATGACAGTCCAGGACTTTGGCCAAAAGTACTGCATTACATAGGCTACCATCTTGGCTGCAGCCAGGCCTCGACCCCTCCACGCACCTCCAGCAGGCCGGTGGTTCCTGAGAAGCCCAGTGTGAGGGCCTGGGTGGAGATGTAGAAGGGTTGTGGGTCTGCCGTCTGGGAGCGGAGGGGGAGGGGATCCACAGCGTGGGCAGTCTGCCCCCGACCAGACAGCCTCAGCAGGGTCTCAGAGCGCAGCGTCATGGGGGTGTCGGCAGAGTCATACAGGTGGAACACAGCCAGGCCCAGGGCAGGCAGACGCACCATGAAGGAGGCCTGTAGACAGGAGAGAACACAGTTAAACACACACACGGCAGACAGACCGAGGCACTCATGCTACACCTAATATAATCAATGCATCTGTCAAATGAAGTACCAAGCAATGCCCATTAAGTAGCCACTGAGAGCACCACAAATTAAACCAGCAACCACACACACCTGGAAGACCTCTGCACTCATCTGGCTAGCAGAGCTCCACTGGGCACTGAGCTGCACAGGGAGGGTCTGTCCGTCCTCTGTGAGCACCCTGACCCTGGCAGAGTTCACCAACACTGTAACCACACACAGCCTATCCTGCTCCACCGGGTTGAATAGCACCAGGTACCTGACGGAGAGACAGAGGGATATCAGTCACAAACACCGGACCCATGAGAGCCTGTACTGGTGCAGAGTGGAGGGGGGGGGGGTTACCTGGGTCCTGACTGGTCCAGTTCGATAAGTGTGCGCTGGGGCAGGGAGTCTTGGGTGGCACGTCGGTCATCCTATAGGATAAGGATACGAGTATGTGATCGTCAGTTGCACTGATTGCTTACACTAGAGAAGCACTGAGTAGTAGATCACAACTCCTGTCTACCACAGAATCCCATTGGAAAGTGACAGAAAAGAGAAGATAGTGTTACAATAGCTTATATAAGTCTTATATAAGGCATTGTTAGAGAGCTCCATGTCATGAACAGGTTGACGCTCCCAGTCCTTCTCCCTCACCGTCTCTAGGAAGGGTTCTGTCTGGTAGAAACGATACACATCCTTGTTCTTCATCACTAGGAAGTGGGCTGCGTTAATGATCACTCTCTTCAGGCCCTGCAGGGAGTGCAGTAACCTACAGGAGACACAAAGGACAAAGGACACATTATCCTAATATTCTTGAAGTTGGAGACATGAGTGTCTTTTATCAAACCAGTGTCCCCAAACCAGGCACATCTCTATTCTGCGTCTCTTAGCCACTGACCTGTTGCCGTAGTCAATGACCACGTTCTCCTTGGCGGTGCCTGTGATGGCATCGTGATGCTGGAAGAGGGCGACGTTACGCCTTGCGTCCGTCAGCAGGGTGTAGTCTGAAGTGGGGTAGCGGCCCTCCATGCCTGTGTGGCGAGCGTGTGCCACGGCGAGACTGAACAGGATCTCTGCCCCCCTTGGGAACACCACACAGGAATACTTTAACAAAGACTTGGATTTTTCCCAAACTTTGACAGTGTGCAGGACAGGTTTCCATCTTCCAATTATTTAGCTTTTGAAACCTACACACGTGGCTAACATTGTTGAATTAACGACTGAGTGTAAGGCTCAGATGCCAACCTGCTGTTTCACAGGTGTATTGAAGCCATGTCTGTCTGATTCCATCTGACCTTACCGGAGATGGGACTCCAGCACGCGGTCCATGCTCTTGTAAAAGGGCCGGGAGGTGTAGTAGCCGCTCCAGTAGTGGTCCTCGCGGTCTGCATACGCAAAGAAGTCCCCGCTCAGCACTGGGTAGTCTGGGGGTCTGGCACCCTGGGGCACATTGTTGGCCTTGTAAACCGCAGTGAAGTAGTCGGTCAGGGTCCCAAACTGGGCCTGGAGACATATAGGAACACAGGTGAGATAGGACATTTTAGATTCACTCTAAACATCCATCCAAAACTAATGTTCAATAACTAACAGACCTCTCCCCAGAAGAGCCAGAGAATTGTGGGCTTGGTCTCTGACCTGCACGTGCATCTCGGGGTGAGAGTTCATGTAGTCAAAGAGTCTCTGGTAGTTGAGATACTGCTGGTCCCACTCCAGGGCCTTGTCGTAGCGGAAGTCATCTCCCAGTGGAACCAGAACAACCTTACTGCGGAAAAGCTTGGACTTCTTTCGGTACTGGTCCAAGAGCAGGTGGGCCCTAGGATGGGGAGAGAGGTTACACACTGATTAACATCACAATTGTGGCTTGTGGGTGCCAGTATTACAGGATTCAAAATAATAAATTCCTGAACAGTGCTTGCTTTAGAACAGTGGTTCCCAAACTTTTTATAGTCCCGTACCCCTTAAAACATTCAACCTCCAGCTGCAAACAACATTTGAGAGTGCGCTGACCCTGGTGCTAGAGGGGCTAGCACCAGGGTCAGCGCACTCTCAAATGTTGTTTTTTGCCATCATTGTAAGCCTGCCACACACACGATATGTTTATTAAACATAAGAATGAGTGTGTTGTCTCAACCCGGCTCGTGGGAAGTGACAAAGAACTCTTATAGGACCAGGGCACAAATAATTATATAATACTAATCAATCATTTTGCTCTTTATTTAGCCATCTTACATATAAAACCTTATTTGTTCATCAAAAATTGTGAATAACTCACCACAGGTTAATGAGAAGGGTGTGCTTGAAAGGATGCACATAACTCYGCAATGTTGGGTTGTATTGGAGAGAGGCTCAGTCTTAAATCATTTTCTACACAGTCTGTGCCTGTATTTAGTTTTCATGCTAGTGAGGGCCGAGAAGCCACTCTCACATAGGTACGTGGTTGCAAAGGGCATCAGTGTCTTAACAGTGCGATTTGCCAAGGCAAGAAACTCTTGAGCGAAACCCTATCTCTGGCAGTGGTTTCTGATTAAATAATCTGGCAGTGGTTTCTGATTAAATTTTCACAGAACCGCTTGTTGCAATTTCGATGAGGCTCTCTTGTTCAGATATCGGTAAGTGGACTGGAGGCAGGGAATGAAAGAGATAACAAATCCAGTTGTTTGTGTCATCCATTTCAGGAAAGTACCTGCGTAATTGTGCACCCAGCTCACTCAGGTKYTTCGCTATATCACATTTGACATTGTCCATAAGCTTGAGTTCATTTGCACACAAAGAAATCATACAATGATGGAARGACCTGTGTGTTGTCCTTGTTAATGCAGACAGAGTAGAGCTCCAACTTCTTAAATCATAGCCTCAATTTTGTCCCGCACATTCAATACAGTTGCATTGAGTCCCTGTAATCCTAGAATCAAATTATTAATTTGAGAAAAAACATCACCCAGATAGGCCAGTCGTGCGAGAATCTCGTCATCATGCAAGCAGTCAGACAAGTGAAAATTACGGTCAGTAAATAACACACTAAGCTCGCCTCTCAATTAAAAAAAACATGTCAGTACTTTGCCACTTGATAACCAGCGCTCTTCTGTATGTTGTAAAAGGGTTACATGGTCACTGCATAATGCAGAAACTACACAAGAGTTCAGGGGCCTTGCTTTAACAAAGTTAACCCTTTTCATTGTAAAATGTCTTTCAAGCTGTCAGGCATTCCCTTGGCAGCAAGAGTCTCTCAGTGGATGCTGCAGTGAACCCAAGTGGCATCGAGAGCAACTGCTTGCGCGCGCATTACCACTCCACTATGTCTCCCTGTCATGGCTTTTGCGCCATCAGTACAGATACCAACACATCTTGACCACCAAAGTCCATTTGATGTCACAAAGCTGTCCAGTACTTAAAAAATATCCTCTCCTGTTGTCCTGGTTTCCAGAAGAGGATGTCTTCCTTAATTGACCCCCCATTAACGTAACGGACATATACCTGGAGCTGTGCCAGGCCTGCCACGTCTGTTGGCTCATCCAACTGTAACGCATAGAATTCACTGGCTTGTGTGCGAAGCAGTAATTGTTTCAGATCATCCCCTGCCAGGTCACTGATGTGTCATGAAAGTGTTGTTTGATGATAACATTGTCTGTATAGTTTTTATGGCCTTTTCCCCCAGCATTGTCCCAGCCATATCCGCGGCAGCAGGAAGAATGAAGTCCTCCACAATAGTATAGGGCTTGCCTGTCCTAGCCACTCGGTAGCTCACCATATAAGATGCTTCTAGCCCCTTCTTATTAATGGTATCTGTTGCTTTTATACATGTCTTACGACTCGAAAGTCATCTTAATTCTCGCTCAAAAAACTCCAGTGGCTTATTTTTCAAATTGGCATGTTGTGTTTCTAAATGTCTGCACATGAGGGAAAGTTTCATCGAGTTGTGAGATAGTACTTTTTGTACATATTGCACAGTGGCTGAGGAAAGGCACTACTCCCAATATAAGTGAACCCCAACTCAATGTAGTTCTCATCATATTTGCACTTCTTCGATGGTCCAACATCCGTCTGTTGTTTGGTGCTTTCCCGGGTAAAGGGGCAGTAGCTCTTCGGCTGCATCAGATTCACAACGGTCAGGGTCCATGTTAGCTGGGTTAACAATAAATGTAGAATTACTGAAGCTAGCATTGGATGTGCTCGTGRAAGCAGAACAACTTGTGTCGTCGACAGGTGCAGGTGTAGTACTGCTGGTAGTATCAGTACTACCAGTAGAGCTGGTATGTGTCTCTATGGATGCGKGCCTTACTTTTTTAAAACATTTATCAATTTTCGAGCAAATGGAATGAGCAGCAGCTACGCTTGGCTACATACGGACCGTTAAGTGGAATTCCCGCGAGAGAGTAACGGTTAATGTGATTGGATGTTAATTATTTGACTAGGCTAATGTGTATTTGACATTGTGTTGTTATTTCGCTGAACAGTAGGTTTAATTTTATTTTTGGCAGTAAAATGAGGCTACTCAGGCGAGAAAAAAAACTCWGCGAAATGTATAGCCCCTTGGAAAATATAAATGGACTGTTTGAATATGTGAAAAAAAAGAAAAGTTATTTMTATTATTATTATTTTTTAAATGGGAAYCACATTTTTATTTGGCGTACCCCCAACGGTTTGGGAATATCTGCTTTAGAATATTGACATTATTGGCAATAGCAACGTTTCTGTTTAGTGACCTTCGTCAAAGCATACATTTGAATGAAAAGAAGAAAGCTTGCAAGCAGTGTGCAGAAATGTCTTCTTTTGAAATGCATTACATATTCAATCACATCTCTTAGATGTGTGAGTGCATCCCAGTGCAATGCCAGTGTTACAGGACAATAGATGACTGTACATGACCTTAGAAAATGGAAGATATAAAAAAAAGACCTATAATGGAAAAAGGCAATCAATAGCTTTCAGTTAGAGAACTATTTTCTATTAGCCTCTCTCTGGAATGTGTGCTTTGTAGAGTTCTATGAAGCATTTCTTTTTTCTACACAAAACTAGTGATTGACAAGCAAGTTGCAGTGACGGTCTTCAAAGCCAGTTGCATCTTTCCTGTATTTCTGCACSCACACTCCCTGTTCTCAGCCCCAATCCCCCCACACAGCCCCTGGAAATGCTCCTTGACCCACATTCCCCCCCAGCAGTGTGGTGTACAAAGCCCCGGGGAGGCTCTCTGCTTGGCTCACCTCTCTGCCACGTTGGCCTCCACCACGGCCCGCGGAGGGACCTTCCAAGGACAGTTGACCCGGCCGCCTGGCAGCCTCTTAAAGTCAAACTGGCAGCAGATCTTGGGGTCCGGCCCGCAGGTGTGTGGCACGTCATAACTGTAGAAGGGCATCATGTGGCAGAAGATGTCCGTGCCCGACTTTTGGTCTGGCAATACAAACAAAAGGAAGAAAATAGTTGACTTATTTGGGGTCGGTGAATATAAAAAGTTCCATGCAAATACAAGCAAGGAACACAGTTACTGTTCTTAGTTCAAACTATAAATTGACCATTGCCACATTTCCCACAAACTCAATTTGACTTTGAAAGACAGTCCAGAGTGGCAGTGTATTCCAGAGAGAAAAGCACATTATGGTGTAAATAGATGAGATGGTTTTCCTGGCAGCAGACCAGCCAGCCACTGACCCCAGGCCTGCCTCCACATGAACTCCAGGCTGCGGCTGGAGGCGAAGTGCTTCTTTATGGAGTAGTGGACCCTCTGGATGAGCATGCTGGTCARGTTGGCCCTCTTCAGCAGGTAGGGCATGGTGGCACTGTGGCCAAAGGGGTCCACAGCCCAGCCTGACCGGGGGGTCACACCTACGGTAGGGCACAGCACAGGAGGGTTAACATCATGGAAAATACAACAGAGCATGGTGCACAGTTTCTATGTCATCTTAATGGAACTCATACAGGAACAGAAGACAGAACTATGTCCGAAGTCATACAGGATTTCACACAATATGCAAAAAAGGTGTCGTTGCAAAGTTATCCGCTCAGAGTTTGAATCAGTTTAACTTTCAAATGCTTCTGCTCCAAACCTTAGGGTGCAAAGCCCCTTGCATGAATAAGAAAAAGTGTCTCGGAGAGGGCAGACGTGTCACTTACCCACGTTCTTCTCCAGCCACTGATGGCCTTCTATGAGCTGGTCGATCATGGCGAAGTAGTGAACGTTGGCCTCATCACTCATCACCCAGCCTCCAGTCACCATCTCCAGCTGACCTCCTAGGATTAGCCTGAGACATCCACACAGTAGGGAGGTGAGAAAAAGCAAACTCTTACTCCGAGCCACTGCATTAACCAGAAAGCAGGCTATGTCAGGAGTATCTAGTCTCTATGACAAGGCAGATGTGGAGCACATTATTTAATTACTGTAGATCACCCTGCTAATGTGGCCTGGCAGGTTGTTTACAGCCTGTGATAAGTGATACTGAAAATATACTGTTTTGCTAGTTAGGAACTCGTCCAGCTGTGAATGTCTACCTAATTACAGAAAACAACTGAAATCAAATCTACCAAGACCGGCACTATTGACTCTTCCCCCATGTGGGCAATCCTCAAAAGACGGCTCAAATACAATAAGGAAGAATCCATTTGGGCAGTAGTAAGATGCCTGAGAGCTAGTACTGCCTGTGAGACACTTACTTGCGCATGGCTTCCTGCTTGTGCATGTCAGCGCTCTCCCACCACTTTGCGAAATAGGAGATCTCGGACCAGATGAACTTCCTGCGTGGGTCCTCAGTCAACTTCACCAGCATGTTGTTGAAGATGTGCTGCGTCTGGTCTGTGTAGTACTTATCAAATGTCTTTATCCAGCCTGCCGGGATGGGAGACAGCAGCACAGAGGTGATGAGCACAACAATACAGATCAGGAGGAACAGCGTCCTGTTCAGTAGCACTGGCAGTACTGAAGCAAAACGCTTAAACTGAAAACAAAAATGGGAGTTCCTTATTGGAAAAGTTCCTGTGGTAGGCTTTGGCTACCTCGCTGTTTCAAAGCATTTATGGGTCTACAAAATGTGACCCTGTATTGTACTGTACCATTTCCTATAGTGTATTCTGGATTGCGCCATGACAAGATWTTTTATTTTTWTWTTTTATTTATCAGTTATTTTACCAGGTAAGTTGACTGAGAACACGTTCTCATTTGCAGCAACGACCTGGGGAATAGTTACAGGGGAGAGGAGGGGGATGAATGAGCCAATTGTAAACTGGGGATTATTAGGTGAGGGGTAAGAGCAGGTCAGCAGTACAGTACCATACAAAACAGCTGCGCGGTATTAAAAATAACACCCGTTTTATTATTTAAACAGAACAGAAACTGTGCCTTACAATGAGCCACCTTGAATGCATTGTCAAAGGATGAGATGCATGTAGCAACTGATAATGTAATAACTGCTAATAATTTAACAACTTTGGCATTTAAAATGTAATAAATGCTGATAATGTAATAAATTGCCAATAATGTAGTAAATGCTGAACGCATAACTTAAAGTTTTTGCGTATTAAATAATTATTACATTATGCATTGATTATTACAATATAAAGTGGGTTTAAAAATAAAAACAATGTAATAATTTAAAACCGCTTTCTTTAATAGCATGCATATTAAGCGTCACACACTTGAGGAACACTTTGCATTCATTGCCACGACAGACTTGCAATTTGAAGACACACCTTGTAGTCATGTGATTAGCCAAATTGTAATGATCACAAAAATATTCAACAAGAGTTTCACTCCTTATCCCAGGATTGACCAGGCTACTGTGCCTTACAGAGTGGAGATGGAACCAGACTCATGTCAGACTGATTCACTCACACACACTAAACCTATTGGTCCAATGCCAAAAACTGTGTTTTTTCCACTACTGCCTTTAGTCCTCTTAAGAGCCTCACATATGGACGTTCTACATAGTGAAAGGGGCCTTTTACCATTGCGTTGTCTGCAGGTCTTGTTATGACTCTGTGCCAGTCCTGCCGTTTGACCTACTTCACTTTAYCTGCAGTCTTGTTAAACATTAAAAGCTCTGGCCTGGCTTTTGGAGGACATCCCAGAACAAAAGARAACTGCTTTAGCATGATTCACTGACAACAGTCCCAGTGGTCTCTCATAGCTCTCCGCAGACCCAAGACTAGCTGTGAACATTTACTCAGTGACACCTTAGTAATGAGTAAAGTCTATTCTAATTCAAATGGAAGCATAATGAATGGCTATTCCTGTTCTTGAGTGACAACCTGCAGGATCTACCACGGTCAACAAGTCAATAACTGTCAAGTTAGCTAGCGGGCCTCACACTGGCTGTAAATAAATCTAATGGAACTGTCAATCTCTGGCTAAAATCAAATCTTGTGCCAAGTAACAGCCATTTTAATCTAAAAATAGCCTAGACGTTGGCATTCTAATGTAATTGTGTCACTCCATTTGTCAATCCTGTCATCAGCAGGTAATAGCAAAACATGAAAAATGTATTGAATTGTGGTAAGACCCAAAAAATAAAAGGTATTCCTTTTCGCTAGGCCTCCCTTCATCACACTTTGCAGTTTTGAAACAGCAAGGTAGATCTACTACCTGACCTCGTCCAATAAGAAACCCTAATTTTCCGTCTCATAACGTTTTGCTAAGGTGTGCTCTGAAGAAACTTGCTTTTGAGGTATGCCTCACCTGGGTCGTTGTGGGAGTGAGGGACCACAAACACCTGCAGAGGCTCACTGTCCCACTCCCCAGGCTCATAGGTGATCTCAAAGCCCTGCTTCCACACACCCCCGTCCACATTGTCAAACTTCAGCAGGGAGTACACGTCCAGCATCTGGAAGACAACAGACCGAAGTTGGCAAAGTGGTGAGAAGAGGCAAATCACATGAAATCGGTAATCTCTCACCTTAAGGTGTCACGTAGACAAGAGACAGTGTGTTAACAATTACATACACATATGGCCTACTGATGGCCAACAGAACAACAACCAGAAAGTGCCTGGAGAGCAGCTCACCTGCAGGTCGGTCTGTCCGCGGCGGCCCTGAGCAAACTGGCAGTCCTGGGGCTTGACAGAGAGGAAAGTGGGGCGTCCGTCGAAGGGCAGGACCCAGGAGCCGTTGGCACTGCGGAAAGGCAGCATTCCGCTGGGGGACACAGCGCCGGTGTCGGTCAGCTCCAGGACAGAGTCCTTGATGTGGCTGATGATCTGGTGGTTCTCCTCCAGTAGCTGCTCCAGCTGTTCTATGCGGTTCTGGAGAACAGAGATCTGGCTCTAGAATGCAGGAGGAAAAAGGCCACGGGGGGGGAAATGGGGATGAACGTCACAGGAGGAGCTAAACATGGCAAGCAAGTCTATTTGGATGGATACACTACTTCACTGTCCCCTCCCCAAACGAAACACTGTTGTGAAAATCCAGGTCCTTGTTCACTCAAGCTGTAGCAAATACGTAAATGAATAAATAAAGGCAAACAATTTATGGGTCCTATTTGAGCCAAATGCCACAAAACAAGTTTAGGCCAACATGACTGTCCTGTAAGAAACAATCAAATCCAGGCTTCATTATTTACACTGTTGCTGGAGTGGGTCTGCAGGTCACAAATATGTGCTGCTGCCAAGCAGTACAGCTGTGGTGGCTGGGCATCTCTACACATGGTGTGTTTATGAAAATAGCTCAATGCCTCTCAGAATACAGTACAAAATAAATGGATGAATGAGATATGAATTATTTAAACATGTGTGCATCTCACCAATTAGGCCCTAGAGTATTCTACGTTTGATAATTACAGCTTTGATGTCACCCAAAATCAAAGGAAAAGTGTTCATTAAACTTGAAAAAGGTACTGCCTCTGGCTTGTAACAGCACACAGATGTATCACAACAACATGGTGTTTGATTGCAGACAAGGGTTGAGACTAACAAGCTAACTAGTGGTGCCATGTCTATAGATGTCTTACCCTTGGGAAGTTCCCGCCGCCGTTCTGTCGCCTTGCAGGGTCGTGTTGGACTCTGTCCAACATCAGGTATAAGGAGAATACGGCCACACAGAATATGGCTCCTCCACACACAGTCACCTGCTTCTTCAGCTTCATCCTTCAGCCTGTAGAAAAGCCTTTTGAAAAAAAAAAAAAAAAAAAGGAACTACCTTGACTTGTAGTTCTTTACTTCCAAGATAAGCGGGAATGGTCCTTAGTTAGGACAGAGTGGAGTGCAGTCCTTGGAGTGCAAAAAGTGCCTGAAAGTGACCGGCAGGACCAGTGTCAGCAACAGTTCCCCACCCTTGCCTGCACTCCCTTAGACCTCCATTAACCAGAACAGTCAGGGGTGGAACAGTTGGCAGAGAAGGTGGATGTAGGGGTGTAGGTGTGGTGAGGGACACAGGGTACTTAAATCAGCAGTAGCTGGCAAGCAGTCTGTCAGCTCCAGCCAAACCACAGCCGGGCTCCTTCAAAGTGGCCCTTGTGCTCCCAACCATCCAAACCTTTGAGAATTGCGGAGGGAAAAAAACACACAAAAACAAGCACTAAACAGCGAGGGCTCAAACAGGGAGCCTACTGTCTCCGCAGCATGGTGTCTGTGTGTGTGTGTGTATATATGTGTGTGCAATCCTTTGGTCCAGTCCAACTCCCAGGGCTGTGTCTAATTCTTTAGCACTGGCAGAGTCCCATTTCGCTCTGGTTGGCTGCCAGGGCATAGCCATAACAGTAAACACATGGCTTCAGTGGTGCGGAGAAACAGGGGTGAATGAAGGACTTGGCTACAGGTACCTCCAGCTCTTTAGATAGTCTTTTTCGCTTGGCTCAAAGCACTCCAGGATGAGACAAATGTYACTACGATGCTCTCTTTGACAAAGCCTAAGCATATCAACAATGGCAAAAAAAGAAGAAGATACGTTTCCTTGGTCACATTTAAATTATGTCCTAGGGTCCTTTTCTGAAGCAGGAGGGTAATAATCTCAGTTTAAGGAAGCATGGCCAAAACAACTATGTAATCCCGCTTTTAGTACTCAGTAAAAGGCTGTATGCAAGTGTGTAGGAGAGGAGTGTCACAGACAGATCTAGATAAAGAATGTATACCAAGAAGCAAAACAACCCAGTGGCCTGGATTTCAGGACGCTTGCTAGCTAAAGAAAGACAGGTGTTCCTCCTTCCAACAGCAAATCCTGTATGATCATAATCCTATCAACTAACAGGCTGTCAGTGACAGCCTTGCCATGGGGATTTGTGATGATAAAACCCAACACTTACACTGGCTGCAAAACAACTAAATGGTTCCCAATTCAAAAATGATTTGTTGGGCCATCTGTGCATGATGACTAAACCTCTCCTAACATGGAGATGACAGGCTCTCGTGATATTAGCTAAGTAAAGTATTATGCCTTTAATATAAATGAGCTTGCAATCTTTGCTAGGAAAAGTCACTGTTGCAAGCTCCACATCTTTTGCAATGCATAAATCACTACATGAGGATATCAGACTCCAAAGACTAGATTTGATTATTTCCCATGCATGAGCTTGTAAGAAGAAGATGAGGCCACTGACTGCTGATTCCCCTTCATCAATACAGAGATGATGGAAACCGACGTGATAAAGACATATCCCTGTTTGTGGAAATGTATCTTTGTTTGTTGAACCTGTAAATGAAAACAGCAGCAATCAGTGAAGTCGAATAAAGCTCCGGAATAGTTAATGGTCATTTCCCCGTGTGTGGGATGAGGTGTGAAGCAACAATAACATGGCAACTCAATAATTCTTCATCTTTCAAGCAAACAAGTATCAATATAGCTAGCTAGCTATCAAGATCTAGTGATACCCAGTGACAAATACATTTTTCGATGCTAGCTAGCTAACTTTACTGAGAGAATCTATGCATACTCACTTTACCCCTACCTATATCTACAAATTAACACAATTACCTGTACCCCTGCACATTGACTCGGTACAGGTATCCCCGTTATTGTATTGTGTAACTTTACTTTAGTATATTTAGTAAATGTTTTCTAAACTATATTTGCTTAAAACTGCATTGTTGGTTAAGGGTGTGTAAGTAAGCATTTCACAGTAAGGTCCTACACCTGTTGTATTCTGCACGTGACAAATAAAATGTTATTTTATTTGAATTAATGGCCCTAGCTAGCTAGTCAAAGCTTTCATTGGATAGTCAGTGTCATTGTATTTTTAAATGAGCTAGGTAGTTCCAAATAGGATACCATTCGTACACAGGCATTAAATATGATTCATGCAGTCATGCCTGACAGACAGCTAGCTAAATTAGCTAGGATCTACAATGACAGGATGACACACAAATAGAATGAAGACAGGGCATCCCCATTCAAGTCACTGATGGCATAACGGGTAGATTTGAAACAATTTGAGTGTCCCCGAAGTGTACATACGCTTCAATCTGTGCTGTGAGTCAACTCAACTGACATTAGAAAAAAATACATTCCATTGAAAGAGCCACATCAGCTAGCATCATTTGAATGAACAATCTACATCACCATGGCAATCCAGCATCAATTGGTAGAACATTCCAAATTACCATGGAACTTATTGCATCGCAATACCAGGCAGTCACTGCGAGTGTACCAATGAGTTTACCAGTCAACTTGTCAGGGTTAGAGCGTCCAAGTCCGTTCTATTCATTATATTTCTATGGGTTGGCATTTCTCTGTTACCATAACAACTTAGTTAGCTAGTTAGACTGTCTGTTTCATTTACGCCTGTTACGTTAGGTTTGGAACGTGTTAGCTAGCTAGCTAGCTAGCAGGTGCTGTTACATTACTGCATTAGCAAGCTTGCTTCAGCAATCCTTTTGCCACTGGAGTTTTCACTCATCTCTGACTGACAGCTGCTGGGCACAATCCCACGGCTCAAACACTGTAACGTTTGCTAGCTAACGTTACGTTAGTTATCTGACTACACAACCAGTTAGCTAGCATTAGCCTAGCTACCAGTAACTAGCTAGCTAGCTCAGTGTCAAAGAAATCAACCTACCAGTCAGAGTCGAATCATCTCGAATATCTGTTTTCGGGACACAAAAAAATTGACGTTATGATGCCCGTGGACGGTTATCCATAGCTACCGAATGGTTCTCTGTTTCGCCGTCAGCCATAGATTGAATATGCGTGTCAGAGACGAAATAGGAACCGAAACATCCCACTCCCTCATTTTTTTTTCTTTCAATGAGGTGAGGAGGAGGAGTCTACCGACGTGTCCATAAGCGACTTCAGTCACCATTCATTTTCTGGATTCAGGGTCATTGTAAGTCGCTCTGGATAAGAGCGTCTGCTAAATGACTTAAATGTAAATGTAAATGTTTTAAGCTTTGTTTAGCTAGTGACAGTTACAGCCGATTTCGGAATTGTATATCGATTCTCTCTCCTTAAATATGTGTTATCTGATGTATTCGTTTCAGTCTCTGAAACGTTTAATCAAACTTTTCGCCGCCGGCTCCTGATATCAGGGCACAACAACAAGTCTCCTGAATTAGCCTAGTGCGCCCAGCTATATCCTTTCCCGAGTTTTCCCTGGCTAAACTAGCTGGCTAGCGGAACTATGGCTGAACTAGCTGGCTAGCGGAACTATGCTAGTTTTCGTCCTCGTTACCAAACTTCATAAATACTGCACCCTCAACTTCAAAACTAATTTGCTAGTTATACAAAAAAGTATCCAAGATATTCGCTGGAAAGAATCTTAAAATTATTTATTGTAAGAAAACGGTGGCGAAAGATATCATTAACGTTACTACTTAACGCGGATCCAAGTTCAGTTTTGAGATACACCAGCATTGACGTAGGGTTAGTCGGACGTTTCTGACTGGTCTTAGAACTGTGACGACGGGCAGCCTATCCCTGCTTGGCTCTATGGGCTATGAAGTGATTCCGCCAAGACACAGATATGTACCACAGGAGGTTGGTGGCACGTTAATTGGGGACGACTGGCTCGTGGTAATGGCTGGAACGGAATCAATGCAACCGTATCAAATACATGGTTTGATGCCATTCCATTCGCTCTGTTCCAGACGTTATTATGAGCCGTTCTCCCCTCAGCAGCCACCACTGATATGTACAGTCTTGTACCCTTAATCTTATTTGATTTAAATCKGACTTTATTAATATAATGCGTAATCCCAGAATGACATGAGAAAATAGCAATTCTACAGATCGCAATGACTACAATGAATGGCTAAATTACTTCCGGACAGGAAGGGTCAACAGATCTCCTGCTACTCTATGAGGGGACACACTTTTCACGCCACTTCAAAGTGATTTTTGCAAACTCACCCTTTCCCTAACCTTAACCTCAGACTCCTAACCTGCTATGTTAATTATCCTAACCTGCTACTAAAAAGTCACTATGGTATCGAAGTGGCATGAAAATAGTGCTTCCCGTCTATCGGAGAGCACCCCTTAACCTCTTACAGTGAAAAAAAATGTCATGCTATTGTTTGAGGAGCGTGCACAATTATGAACTTGAAAATGTATTATTAAACAGGAACAGGAATAGACAGGAACTGACCATTTATTTGTATGTATTCATCATCTTTGTTTTAGCCTAGCGCGATTGATTGAGACCTGCAAAGCTTTGTGGGATGTACTCAAAAGCCAATGATTAAATAACCATCTATATCTTAAAGCGATTTTTATGCGCACTCAGAAAAGTTGTTACATTATGATGAACTTTGTGAAATATGTTTTGATAACATTTGGTCCATATGAGAATGTGTTCTTTTGTTCAATAAAAAATATCCTTCATTTTTATTATATTGCAGAGTATTATGATATAAAAAATATAGCAGAGTGCCTGACTATTCAGCTAATTATCTACCAGTGATGGATGATGACTGGATTGGGAGGAAGGTTTGGATAAAGAATGTAGGGATGATAAGGGACCAGATAGGGGGTAAACAGGACATGCAAGGTTTTGCCATGTGACAGGCAGATCCCTAGGTGAGCATTCCCTGTGGAATGGCAGGTAAGTTTCCTGCTCTACATCATACATGATCCACACAAAGCACAAACCAAAGGCAGGGGAATACTGTGGACTTAAACCAGGTAAGACTCCACTTTATCCTTGTTTCTATCTTAATTGTATCCTCTTTATCTTTAACTCTGCCTTGTTGGAAAAGGACCTGTAAGTAAGAATTTCACTGATAGTTTACACCTGTTGTATACGAAGCATGTGACAAATAAAATGTGATTGATTTAATTTGTAATATTGATTAAGTCACCTATTACAAACAATTGTAATTAACAATTGTCTTACATGTAACTAACATATCTTATATGCAACTAACGAGCTGCTTTTTATTGGCAGAAATCCTAATAAAGTAGGGTGTGGAGCTATGCTGTGTGAGGCCTACTCTGACCACTGGGGTGGTCACCACACAGGGTTTCACTGTCCCCGCCTCTCTGACCCCCCTGACCTGTCCTTCTGTTGCTGGCTGGGAGAGGGGCTGGGGCTCAAACAGTGCTGCCCACGTTCCCAGTACCACAATAGCATGAACAGCAGTCAGACAGAGACCAGAGCGAACTCCAAAGAACCTGTTTACAGGTTAGTAACCATACTCACCTAAACCTGCAGGCTAGTATGGCTACCCTAGGAGAGCAGAACTTTCTATCCAGCATTTATGTTGTGTTTTTTCTTAGATCGAGTGAGCGTATGGTAGGCTTTTTAGTTGATACAACATACTTCACGCCCTATACTTGTTGCTTTTGTGGAAATATAAGCAAAGCTGACACTTCAATAATTCATTAAACAAGCTGTTAGGAATATATTAGAGACAGATGGTGTTGTTTGTGACTCATTTCAGCCGTGGAACACTTTGGAGCTTTGATCATATTGATATTTCCTGTGTTGTTATATTTGCATTGTTGTTATGGATGTTTTTTTTTGTTTTTTTTTGTGAGAAACTGATCAAATAAAATKATTATCCTAAACTTTGGGCACTGTCTGCAAAAATGACTTTCATGGAAGCATCATAGTCATTAACCACTGGAAAGCTTGGTTCTAGTTCTTCATGAGAGCTTTCTGTTTTGATTCCAATACAGCTACAGGTCCCTGTTCCAGACTGTGGTTCTGCTCTATGGGTCCTTGGTACTGGTCCTGATGCTTGTGGACTTCCTATGGTTCTGTCGTTTACGGGGTCTCTCAGTAACGTCAGCTCTTACGAGGCATGTCACGTGTCCCCGCTGGATCTCTAGCCTCCTCTTCCCCTACAGCAACAAGACACAGCAGCAGCTCTACCGCTACCATGGCAATGGGAGGGACTCACAAGTCCTAGGTGAGCACAAGATCCCTCAAGACTCCTCTTGTCTCTAAGGTAACAGAAGACACCGACAACAGTCAGGCAATTTGGCTGACCCATTAAAGACTGAGAGTGTCTTAGGGGAGAAATGTCCATGCCAAGTTCTACATTTGAGCATTTGAATCCCTTGATGGCCATCAATTTAAAACAACAAAAAACTGGATAACATACTGCCACACTATGGCATAACAGGGTGTTTTCATGCATATGGATCACACCAAAGTATATAGGGATAATGAGTGATCATAAGATATCTTATGGTTTTGCTTGTATATTTCCAATGTGTATAGTTTTAATAGGTACATTTATTCCCACCAATACCAGATTTATTAGGATATACAGTGAATCAGTAAACTACTTTGTCTCTATACTGAGCAAGAGGGCTCATACCTAATGCCCTGCATTGGGTGTCTACTTCAGGTAAATGTATGGAACATTGGATGATACTGTATGATATCTATGGTCTGTCTTTTGTCATCATTATCATAATGAAATACAATGCTTCATACTAAATAAAAGGTAACATTGCAGCCCTAATAAAATCAATACTTGGTGAATCTTTTTATTTAGGGATGAATCTACATTTTCAGAATGATTACCTGGAGTAAAACGGGGGAGGGTCATGCTTTTTCAATTTCAGTAAACTGGGGGGTCATATAATTTGTAATTGATGAAATGTCAATATTTCTCMGTGTTTTAGAATAATTTGCTTATTAGGCTATATATTGATGTGTGCCAGATGCCGCCCCTCATCTCTGATTCTCTGATGGGCGTGCAATATCAAGTGTGCCTATATGCTATTTAGTGTGGTCTCAATAAAATGATCTATAGGCTACGAAGTGCATGCTCGGAGAAGCACAGACCAAAGTTATATTTCTAATATAGCTGCTGGGATAGTGTAAATACAACTAGGCTGCAGTACATTGCAATGTATATTCCAATCCTGAGCCCCCCTGACCTCCTGAACTGCCACAGTAGGCCTACACAGCACAGCCAATGGTTAGGCAGCACACAAAAACGTGTTTTAGCAAGAGCAGAGCAGGACAGTCAAAGGCTTCTTCCAAAAATGATCTATTAGGCTTAGTCCAAAAAATGCACATCCTAAGCATAAACTTGCCTATGTTCTGTACAGTTTGAGAAGGATTGAGCGAAAATGAGGACTACCGGTAAACGTTGATAGCTTTCTGTACTATAATTAATTTTATTAAAAACAATATGTTTGTTGCCCATGATGTAGCCTATTTATCAGAGTTATTGACCTCACAATAATCCAGATTCAAGTCATTTACATTGAGGTTCTGAACCTTGAAGCAGCAGTCACAGCACAATCGATTGGGAATGGACAGCTCATGGTGCTGGAAATAGGCATAATTCAAAACAGTGTTCATTTTATTTAGGTTTTACTAAAAATAAAAGTATTTGCGTTGGAGCCTATTTCTTCACATTTAAGAAGTAAAAGGTAGGTCTACCTGTTTGACAGACAAAATTAGGCTATAGGCTGCTATATCCATAGATTTGTCAGTCAATTCCTCCACCCACCACATAACGTAAACTCACACCATTCCGTACAAATGTGCGCAACCGCAACATTCAAACGAGGCTACAAAGAAAACTAATGGGACTGTAGCGACTGTGTTGACTTCAAAATCGGGGGTGTGAACTATGTTTCTATGACTATGTTTCTATTTAAGCGTTGATCGACATGGTAATGGATCTATAGTATTGGAGAAAAGTTGAAAAAACTGACCCTCCATTACATCGTGACGTGTCATGTCGTAACGTACAGCACGCATAAAGCAACTATTTCTGTCTTACAATCTCTCTCCACCAGGTGTAGCACCAGGTCTCATCCTTTAAAAACAAGAAATGGACAGTGACGGGGGTAAGGGGGGGATACCTAGTCATCATTGCATGCGATCATCATTCTCAAAGCCGCTGTTTACTTCTAAGATCACTTTAGCACCGCACTAAAAGCCCGATTCAAATTCGACACAAACCTTCAAATAGGTATGTAATGACACATTATATAAACTCTTTATAGTGTTTTATTTACATTTTAGAGGCGATAAGGTGATCATTTGGACAGATCGAGTGAAAAAAAGCAATTTTCCCACAAATCTTCTCCTTCACACTATCACCCATTAGTTTCGCTTCCCCACCCGCCATTTTTAAAAAGACCCGACGGTGCTCATTGCCTTCTTGAATTATGCAGAAAAGGGCAGCGTTTAGGTCATGTAATTTATTTAGTTGGAAAGGGGAGAAAGTGTGCTTTACAATGGTATTGACATTACAGTTGATCTGTAAGTATTACGTTTTTGGGGCGCTAAAATAAGGTCAATTGTACGGACCAAGGCGATGTACAAAAGTGAGTGAGTTTACGTTAGTCTTTTAATAGCCTAACGTTACCTCCGTGTCAGTGAAAGGCTGTTAATTAAGTTAAAACCAAGACTCGAATTGAGGGGGTTTGAGAGGGTATGACATATGCCTACTTTTGAGTAAAGAAAATTGCAAAAAGCACAGGTCTATCCCTTGTTAACTTAAGATTTTGAAGAAAATAAAAAGGATCCGATTATATGAAGTGATAACAGCGCTTTGGTCCTTGATGCTTTATGCAAGTGTAACAGTATAACTTTAGTCCATCCCCTCGCCCCGACCCGGGCGCGAACCAGGGACCCTCTGCACACATCAACAAAAGTCACCCACGAAGCATCGTTACCCATCGCTCCACAAAAGCCACGGCCCTTGCAGAGCAAGGGGAACCACTACTCCAAGGTCTCAAAGCGAGTGACGTCACAGATGGAAACGCTATTAGCGTGCACCACCGCTAACTAGCTAGCCATTTCACATCGGTTACACTAGAAACAAGCTGTAAAATACCCGGGAAAGACGTGACTCTGATGGGTATGGGAACGTCATTGTTTCGTTTTTTGACATTCAGAGGATAAGTTACAACCTTCTATAGATGAGGATACAAAAAAAATTCTTTGCTTGGGAAGTAATCTAAATCGGTTTATCAAATTATTGTACTTTCTGTACAATAGAAGATGTTTAAACCCAGACAGCTTTTAGGAAACACGTGTGACCTCTTGTTAGGTTAACCTTACATTTTTCTGTGTCGGTAGACCTTCTCTGTCTGGGGTGGAAAGGTTGGACCTAACTTTTGAAGGTACTGTACCATGCTCAGATTTCTAATGACATCTCAGATATAATTATTTGCAAACAGTGACCGTTTTGTTGCAAACAAGTCCCATTGATTTGACATTGGGGTAATATGATAAGACGAACACATAGCCCTACCACTCTGTCCATTCTTATCCTGTAATTTAGGTAAATAGTTTGGTATTAAAAAAGATTCTGCCCAATATGCAAAATGACGCAGAATTTGATGAAATCTTTATAAAAGGCAATTTTTTTCTCGTAATTGCAAATACGATGATAGATTCCTGCAATGCTTTTACTATAAAGTACATTTCCACCCCTACTCTTGTCCACAACCTTCTGGCTGGCCCACAGCCCTGTGCTCTATCAAAACTCCTGCGTTGCCATGTAATGCATACAGGACAAAGAACCGTTTCTAAAACTGCATATCCAAGGCTCTGGTTGGTCCAAGAAGTGAGTGTAAACAGTAGACATATCCACTTATCCACTATTATTTTGGGTATAGGGCAGGGTCACTTTTTTGTTTCAATAGTTCAGGGAGCATTTAGGTAAAATATATTTTAATGAATGGTGGGCCATCCGTTTTAATTTAAGAGAGATCCGACTTTCTCCATGTAACCCTTATTATACATAATGTTCACTACCTTAGTCTTTGTTACCACTGGAGTTGGGCTAGTTGGGACATTGAGGATTGTGAAAAACTCCTCATATTCGAACTGTCACATACAAAAAAAAAAACACTATAAATAAATATATTGAACAAAAATATAAACGCAACATGTAAAGTGTTGGTCCCATGTTTCATGAGATTAAATAAAAGATCCCCAACATTTTCCATATGCACAAAAGGCTTATTTCTCTCAAATGTTGTGCTCACATTTGTTTACATCCTTGTTAGTGAGCATTTCTCCTTTGCCAAGATAATCCATCCACCTGACAGGTTTGGCAATCAAGAAACTGATTAAACAGCATAATCATTACACAGGTGCACCCTGTGCTAGGGACAATAAAAGGCCTCTCTAAAATGTGCAATTTTATCACAAAACACAATGCCAAATGACTCAGGTTTGGAGGGAGCGTGCAGTTGGCATGCTAACTACATGAATGTCCACCAGACCTGTTGCCAGAGAATTTAATGTTAATTTCTCTACCATAAGCCACCTCCAATGTCATTTTTGAGAATTTGGCAGTATGTCCAACTGGCCTGACAACCGCAGACCACGTGTAACCACGCCAGCCCAGGACCTCCACATCTGTCTTCTTCACCTGCGGGATCATCTGAGATCAGCCACCCGGATTGCTGATGAAACCGAGGAGTATTTCTGTCTGTAATAAAACCCTTTTGTAGGGGAAAAACTTTTTTTGAGTGGCTGGGCCTGGCTCCCCAGTGGGTAGGCCTTGCTCTGAACTGGGTGGACCTATGCCCTCCCAGGCCCACCCATGGCTGCGTCCCTGCCCAGTCATGTGAAATCCATAGATTAGGGCCTAATGAATTTATTTCAATTGACTGGTTTCCTTACATGAACTATAACTCAGTAAAATCGTTGAAATTGTTGCGTTTATATTTTTGTTCAGTAGCTTTCCTGCAGGATTCTGTTATTTTTTATCACTTAATGGATTTAGTAAGGCATCGAGCTTTGATCTGTATTTCATTTGAAAAAGACAGCTACATATCCCTATATTATAGCGTTTATTTTTATTTTTATGAATTGTAATGTAATAATATTTTATGAAATGTCACATCTTGACGTTAGGCCTTGTTCAGATGCTTTGCACTCACTTTATCAGTCCCTATGTAAAAAGCATTGACAGTAGGCCTACTGGTCCAATACATAACATACCTGCAATGAAAATGTAACCAAATAAAGCGCTTAAGAGATAAACCGTCATGTGTGAAAGCATATAGAGATTCTCTGCCTTATTTGGTCATGGAGCATGTGTAGAGGGAGGAGCCGCTCCATAATCGTCATCATCGTGCACCCACAGGAAGAACTTCATAAAGTACTGTCACAAACTAGCGCCTGTAAAAGCAGAGAAATCAATGAAATAAAGAAACAAATCTGCAGTGAGAAGAGTCTCATTTACTGTCAGAGCTTATCGGCCAGAGAAGGAAGTCATGAGTGTAAACGGGAAGGAAAAGGTAAGAGATCGCCAGTAGCGGAGAGTTTTGAGTCTATTGCTCGGTGGGTTTCTTAGCTAGCTAACGTTAGCTTCCCCAGTTGCTGTTGTCCGATGCCGCGTTCACGTACTGGTCGGAACTAGCAAACTCGGAAATTTCCGACTTACTAATGGTTGCAGTTATACACGTCCCCGTTCCACAATGTGTTGGTCGGACATGTCTGAGTTTCCTAGTTCCGATTAATTTGAATGCAGCATATCTAGAGGGATGAAAGGGTTGTCAAAATACATTCGTTACTCAGAAAATACGGCCGGTATGTACTTCTAAAAAAAAAAAAAAAAAAAAAGTCTAAATAAACATTTACGAGCAACCGAAAAAAATGCACATTGTCGATACCTAACGCACATATACTGGGGCAACGTTAGCTTACTGTTTAGTCTGATTCATCAGGCTATAATACACAATTGTTTTGTAATACAGATTGAAACTACACAATATCGTGTAAATATTCCTTACAAGTCAGAATGTTTAATAAAATTACATTTCAACTTACTCTACCTGTTGGCTGTGCGGCTTGTCCTTCAGCTGCTCGACGTTTGAGAGGAAATATCCACAGGAAGGTATGGTTAACCCTGAAATGTCAACTTCACTACCGGCGCAATAAAAAGTAGGGTAAATAATACTTTCCTATGGATATTTTGTCTCGACCATCTGAAGGACAAACACCATGGACAACCTGTAGAGTAAGTTGAAATGTAATTTTATTCAACATTCTGGTTTGTAAGGAAAATGTAAACGATGTTGCAGTCATTAGTTTCAGCCTGTATGTACCAATTAATTGTGTATTACAGCCTGATGAATCTGACTGTTATTTAGGTTCATCCACAGATTGAACATTTAACCACATGCTACTACGACGATACCTATATGCATTTGGTCTTATTCTGGCAATTTTATGTTTTATCAGTATTTTTACTTACCATTATGAACAAGAGCTGGGGCATGCACCACTAGTTAGGACAGTTTCTCTACATTTGCATCTAACCATGTACAGTACCAGTCAAAAGTTTGGAACCACCTACTCATTCAAGGGTTTTTCTTTATTTTTTATATTGTAAAATAATAGTGAAGGCATCAAAACTATAAAATAACACATGGAATCATGTAGTAACCCAAAAATATTTTGATTAAACAAATCAAAATATATTTTATATTTGAGATTCTTCAAAGTAGCCATCCTTTGCCTTGATGACAGCTTTGCACACTCTTGACATTGTCTCAAACAGCTTCACCTGAATTGCTTTTCCAACAGTCTTGGAGTTCTGACAAATGCTGAGCACTTGGCAGTCCAACTCATCCCAAACCATCTCAATTGGATTGAGGTCGGGGGATTGTGGAAGCCCATCACTCTCCTTCTTGGTCAAATAGCCCTTACACAACCGAGGGATGTGTTGGGTCATTGTCCTGTTTAAAAACAAATTATAGTTCCACTAAGCGCAAACCAGATGGGATAGTGTATTGTTGCAGAATGCTGTGGTAGCCATGTTGGTTAAGTGTGCCTTGAATTCTAAATAAGTCACTGACAGTGTCACCAGGAAAGCACCATCACACCACCTCCTCCTTGCTTCATGGTGGGAACCACACATGCAGAGATAATCCGTTCACATACTCTGCGTCTCACAATGACACGGTGGGTGGAACCAAAAATCTCACATTTGGATTAGAGGTCGACCGATTAATCGGAATGGCCGATTAATTAGGGCCGATTTCAAGTTTTCATAACAATCGGAAATCGGTATTTGGACACCTTTATTTAACTAGGCAAGTCAGTTAAGAACACATTCTTATTTTCAATGACGGCCTAGCAACGGTGGGTTAACTGCCTTGTTCAGGGGCAGAACAACAGATTTTTACCTTGTCAGCTCAGGGATTCAATCTTGCAACCTTACGGTTAACTAGTCCAACGCTCTAACCACCTCACGAGGAGCCTGCCTGTTACGCGAATGCAGTAAGAAGCCAAGGTAAGTTGCTAGCTAGCATTAAACTTATCATATAAAAAACAATCAATCATAATCACTAGTTATAACTACACATGGTTGATGATATTACTAGTTTATCTAGCGTGTCCTGCGTTGCATATAATCGATGCAGTGCGCATCGTTGCTCCAACGTGTACCTAACCATAAACATCAATGCCTTTCTTAAAATTAATACACAGAAGTATATATTTTTAAACCTGCATATTTAGCTAAAAGAAATCCAGGTTAGCAGGCAATATTAACCAGGTGAAATTGTGTCACTTCCTTTGCGTTCATTGCATGCAGAGTCAGGGTATATGCAACTGTTTTGGCTGCCTGGCTCATTGCGAACTAATTTGCCAGAACTTTACGTAATTATGACATAACATTGAAGGTTGTGCAATGTAACAGGAATATTCAGACTTATGGATGCCACCCGTTAGATAAAATACGGAACGGTTCCGTATTTCACTGAAAGAATAAACGTTTTGTTTTCGAGATGATAGTTTCCGGATTCGACGATATTAATGACCTAAGGCTCGTATTTCTGTGTGTTATGTTATAATTAAGTCTATGATTTGATAGAGCAGTCTGACTGAGCGATGGTAGGCACCAGCAGGCTCGTAAGCATTCATTCAAACAGCACTTTCGTGTGTTTTGCCAGCAGCTCTTCGCAATGCTTCAAGCATTGCGCTGTTTATGACTTCAAGCCTATCAATTCCCGAGATTAGGCTGGTGTAACCGATGTGAAATGGCTAGCTAGTTAGCGGGGTGCGTGCTAATAGCGTTTCAAACGTCACTCGCTCTGAGACTTGGAGTAGTTGTTCCCCTTGCTCTGCATGGGTAACGCTGCTTCGAGAGTGGCTGTTGTCGATGTGTTCCTGGTTCGAGCCCAGGTAGCGGCGAGGAGAGGGATGGAAGCTATACTGTTACACTGGCAATACTAAAGTGCCTATAAGAACATCCAATAGTCAAAGGTATATGAAATACAAATCGTATAGAGAGAAATAGTCCTATAATTCCTATAATAACTACAACCTAAAACGTCTTACCTGGGAATATTGAAGACTCATGTTAAAAGGAACCACCAGCTTTCATATGTTCTGAGCAAGGAACTTAAAACATTAGCTTTCTTATATGGCACTTTTACTTTCTTCTCCAACACTTTGTTTTTGCATTATTTAAACCAAATTGAACATGTTTCATTATTTATTTGAGGCTAAATTGATTTTATTGATGTATTATATTAAGTTCAAATAAGTGTTCATTCAGTATTGTTGTAATTGTCATTATTACAAATAAATAAATAAAAATCGGGCCGATTAATCGGTATCGGCTTTTTTTGATCCTCCAATAATCGGTATCGGCGTTGAAAAATCAATCGGTCGACCTCTAATTCGGACTCATCAGACAGATTTCCACCGGTCTAATGTCCATTGCTCGTGTTTCTTGGCCCAAACAAGTTTTCTTATTGGTGTCCTTTAGTAGTGGTTTCCTGGCAGCAATTCAACCATGAAAGCCTGATTCATTAATTGTAAGTCAACTGTAACTTGTTTTCCTCTGAACAGTTGATGTTGAGATGTTTCTGTTACTTGGACTGCGTGAAGCATTTATTTGGGCTGCAATTTCCGAGGCTGGTAACTCTAATGAATTTATCATCTGCAGAAGAGGTAACTCCGGGTCTTCCTTTCCTGTGGCGGTCCTCATGAGAGCCAGTTTCATCATATTGCTTGATGGTTTTTGCAACTGCACTTGAAGAAACTTTCAAAGTTCTTAATGTTGGACTTAATGTTGGATTTCTGAATTGACTGACCTTCATGTCTTAAAGTAATGATGGACTGTCGTTTCTCTTTGCTTGTTCGAGACATAATATGGACTTGGCCTTTTAACCAAATACGGATATTGTCTGTATACCCCCCTACCTTGCCAAAACGCATTAAGAAGGAAATAAATAACAACTTTTAATAAGGCTCACCTGTTAATGGCATCTCCCGGGTGGCGCAGTGGTCTAGGGCACTGCATCGCAGTGCTAGCTGCGCCACCAGAGTCTCTGGGTTCGTGCCCAGGCTGGGCTAGGTTCGCGCCCAGGCTCTGTCGCAGCCGGCCGCAACCGGGAGATCCGTGGGGCGACGCACAATTGGCATAGCGTCGTCCGGGTTAGGGAGGGTTTGGCCGGTAGGGAGGGTTTGGCCGGTAGGGATATCCTTGTCTCAGTATGTAAAAATGTAATAAAATGTATGCACTCTACTGTAAGTCGCTCTGGATAAGAGCGTCTGCTAAATGACTAAAATGTTAATTGAAATGCATTCCAGGTGACTACCTCATGAAGCTGGTTGAGAGAATGCCAAGCTGTGGGTACTTTGAAGAATCTCAAATATAAAATATATTTTGATTTAACACTTTTTTTTGGTTACTACATGATTCCATGTGTGTTATTTCATATTTTTGATGTCTTCACTATTATTCTACAATGTAGAAAATGGTGCAAATAATTAGTTGGTGTGTCCAAACTTTTTGGATTGGTACTGTATGTAAACGTGTAGTTGAGAGTAGCATGCTGGATGGCAGTGGGTGAAGGGAGTTACTACAGGAGTTTCAGCAATTGTTAACATGAAAGAAATAAAGGACCACCTGAAGGAAGGCACTCTTAATTGAGGCAAAGTGCCTCTAGATGACACGAGATGGGAAGAAGGTGGATAGCTTGTCAGGGCTACGACTGGTACCGTATATCCCATATGACCATGATATTGTGGAGAGAAGTTGGATGATTCGTTGTCAGATCGTGACAGTATTGTGCCCACTATCTGTACATCTTTGATCCAGGACCCTGGTGCCCTAAAGGAAGAGGGGAATACCCTGTTCAATGCAGGGGACATGCAGGGGGCTCTGTTCTTCTACACCAAGGCTCTCAAATTGAGTGGCAGCCAGGCGGAGAGTGCTGTCCTGCACCGCAACCGCTCCGCCTGCTACCTCAAGCTAGAGGACTACACCAAGGCTGAGGCTGATGCCTCCAAAGGTGGGAGAGTGCAGAACAAACCTGTCAACGTTGTCATTCACCAATGAAAAAATTATCATATATACTACATTTGACTAAGTAGAGTGTGTCTCTCTCTCTCTCTCTCTCTCTCTCTCTCTAGCTCTTGATGCTGACCCTGGTGATGTGAAAGCCAGGTTCCGGCGGGCACAGGCCCTGCAGAAGCTGGGTCGTCTGAACGAAGCGTTTCTGGACGCTCAGAGGTGTGCACAGATGGAGCCCACAAACAACACCTTCAAGGAGATGCTCAGACTGCTGGGAGCACAGAGCCAGAAAAAGGTGACGTACCAGCAGAGACTATGTAGTTCTGATGAAGTCTCTACAATGTTCCCAGGAGGTCCAAGGCCATAATAAGGATTTATTTTCTCTCCCTTGTAGTCAGTTCAGATGTCCTCCACAGATGCTCGCGTTCAGCAGATGTTCTCTCTTCTCCTGGACCCCTCAGCACAGCCCTCGGACAGACAGAAGGTAAAACAACCACACCATACTTACATAAACACTGACTACACGAAAGCACACTCTGGCATGTTTTCAGCTTTGATGAACCTTACACCTTGTGATCTATTTCTCAATGGCAGGCTGCTCAGAACCTGGTGGTGCTGTCTCGTGAGGAGGCGGGAGCCGAGCAGATCTTTCGTAACGACGGGGTGAAGCTGATCCAAAGTCTGCTGGGCTCCAAGCAGGAGGAGGTGGTCCTGTCTGCTCTCAGGACCCTGGTTGGCCTGTGTACTGGCCATCAGTCCAGAGTAAGTGTCAAGTTGTCTAGGTGTTATAATTATTTCAGCTCTGCCCAAACTTGAAAACGGCTTGCTCAACACGTGAAGGATGCAAAGGGACAACTCAATTCCTTTCCAGTGTTTTATTATGGTTTTGATGCCATTTGTTGAATATGTTGAAACAGTTGATTTGTTGAATAGAGTAGTTGAATGACAGAGGAATAGGGAATAGGAATAGGTTGATAACCTTAAACAGAGAATAAACATGCATTATTTTACACAATAAACAATGCATGACACAGCAACAAAGCATGGCTTTGAATAAAGTAAACGTTTAAACAATTCAATCTAGCACTTCAAGCAATTACTTCTGCAGTCAGAAAATATCCACAACAAAAGAAGTCACCACTCCTACCAGAGTTAAACATGTAAATTGTGCTAAGCACTGGATGCAACATAATAAATAATTCCAAACATTACATACCAGTTGCGTCTTTAGGGTTGAACAATGAGCTGTTTGTATGTTGAGGACCCAAGCAAAGCTAAGCCCAAACATTTTATACCCATGCTTATCTGCCAGGTGCGCATGTAAAAGTAGTCCCTCCAGAAATCCTGGCTAAATTTTTTAGTTCCACCCGTGTTTTTGGGTTATCTGCCCTCTTGAGGCCTGGAGTTCTTTAAAGGAAGAGCTGCCATTGTGCTCATGTTTTGAGTGTTCTGTTTTTTGACGCAACAGTAAGTATTGGTCATATCTGTGTTTCTCCATATGAAACACTAGACAGTATTTAAATAAAAAATCTAGCGACATTTCATTCAACCATGACCACCTTCACCATCTTCTTCTCCAGACCATGGCCATAGTGAACGAGCTGGGCATGGAGCAGCTGTGTGGGGTGATGGGCTCTGGGGCGTCTGCTGTGTCCCTGGCTGCCTGTCACCTGCTGCAGGTGATGTTCGAGGCCCTGACAGAGGGCATGACGAGGGAGATCAGAGGGAAGGACGAGGCCATACTGCCTGGTGAGATGACATGTCTTCCGGTTACAGGTTGTGACTTCTCGATAAAACAGAGATAGAAAAGAAAGGTGACTGACTTAAATATATTTGTGTGTGTGCCGTACAGAGCCGTCTCGTGAGCTGCGCTCCATGCTGCGCCACCTGGTGGAGATGATGCCAGCGAGCAGTGTGTCCGGGCCGGGCCGAGACAGCGCCATCAACCTCCTGGTCAAACAGGTGCCCCGCAAGTCCCAGAGGAACCCAGACAACTCCCTCACACTGTGGGTCATAGACCAGGGTAAGAGACAGACTAACTCCCTCACACTGTATGGTAGAGACCAGGGTATGGTAGAAACAGAGCATGTTGTATTTTCTTCTTTGGTGGATGCAGCCATTCTGTCATGCAGATGAGGCTCACACAGTATTGTATAGTATTTTGAATCCGATGTACGTGTAAATATGAACTATCAAGGAGTTAGATCAACCATATCTCTGTTCTCTCCTGTGCAGGGCTAAAGAAGATCCTAGAGGTAGCAGGAACGGTCCCTGAGATGTCTGAGGGACCTCCTCTCACAGACAACTCCCACATGAGCTGCTCTGTGCTCCTCAGCAAACTCTATGATGACCTGAAGAGTGATGCCGAGAGGGAGAACTTCAATAAACTCTGCGAGGAATATGTCCAGTGAGTGTTTTGTCCTGTCTTGATTTTCTAGTCTGTGTTGATTGTGGTTGTGCCTCCCACCAGGTTGCATAGTCATGTCTTATAGGTTATTGAATTGTGAACATCATCTTTTTATTTTCATTGTCGGTACAAATCCAAACAATCTGCTTGTGTGTGTGAGAACTACTCTGATACCTTTACTGCTATTGTTCTATGCAGGCATCACTTTGGCCGCCCCGGCCTGGAGAGTAAGCTGCGTGCCATTCAGACGGTGTCTGTGCTTCTGCAAGGACCCAGCGACGTGGGCAACAGGACCCTGGAGATGTCGGGTATGATGGATGCGGTCATCTCTCTGTGTGCCTCGGAGGTCGTGTGTCACCAGCAGGTGGCGGTGGAGGCTCTGATCCACGCTGCAGGCAAGGCCAAGAGGGCCTCGTTCATCACAGCCAATGGCGTGGCACTGCTCAAGGACCTCTACAAGAAGAGTGAGAACGACCAGATACGGGTTCGAGCGCTAGTGGTGAGGGTTCAGCCAATAGCTATAGAACAATACTATACAATTGTTATATTGTCTATGGTTCAGCTAAACTCCAACACACTGGGCCAATTGTCCCATTGGAATAACAAATAAACATTGAAATAAGTAGTGACAACTGAATGAGTTTTTGACTGAAAAAGTGTGTGTTTTACAGGGTTTGTGTAAGCTTGGCTCAGCTGGGGGGACAGATTTCAGCATGAAGCAGTTTGCTGAGGGGTCCACACTGAAACTGGCCAAACAGTGCAGGAAGTATGTGACCTGTGTTTTTTTCAAAGTGTGTAACTTAAAATGTAGCTTGTTATTATAGAAACAGTCAGATGATRTACCTCTTCCTGTCCCAGGTGGCTGTGTAACGAGTCTCTCCCCCCAACATCTCGGCGGTGGGCCATTGAGGGCCTGGCCTACCTCACCTTCGACGCTGACGTAAAGGAGGACCTAGTTGAGGACAGGAATGCCCTGCAGGCAATGTTTCAGCTAGCTAAGGTAAGCTTAACCCCCCCACCCCTTAATATCAAGGTCAAATCAGACAATATGATTGTTATATTGTGACTTTTTATATCATGAGATATGTTCCTCCCAGCCTCCCTTTGTACTGGCGTAGAGATGTAATGATAACTAGTCATTTCATTTGATGTGATGTCTGATGGCGGTGTATTGTGTCCCTACAGTCAGAGGATAAGACAGTACTGTTTGCAGTGGGCTCTACTCTGGTGAACTGTACTAACAGCTATGATGTGGACAAGCCTGACCCTCAGATGGTAGAGCTTGCCAAGTATGCTAAACAGCACGTACCAGAGGAACACCCCAAGGTACTGCACTGTGTGTGTCAGGGCCGTGTTACCCAAGGTACTTCTAGACATCCAAACCTCACTAATCACTGGGTCTCGACTAGATGTGTAATGGTACAAGTATTAGTACCAAACCGGTCGGTACTGGGACCTCGGTTCAGTTCGCACTGTGAACCCGAATGAATACATTACAACAAATAAAAACACTAGGCCTATAGGCTATGCCTCTTGAGTAAATCTGAGCTGAAAAACATTTTAAGGATATTAAAACAGAGCCTATGTGAAAAAATGAAATTTTAATTGCTGCATTTCAAACTGTTCTTTTGTGAGGTGCACTCGGGAGCTATTTCTCCGGTGGGGTCGATAAACCAGAATTGGCGGATCCTCCATCATCGTTTAAATCTCCAGTTTGTTAAAATTTTGGCTTCCCAGTAGATTACGACGACGATGGACAGAGAGTTGTGGATAAAACGTGAACGGTTCTCCAACTGGTAATTACTAGTGGGAAACTYGTTTATCATCCTGAGCACCCACTTCTTCCATATGGTGACCTCTGRTGTCACTAACTAAGGAAATTGCCTCTATAACAGTGTTTTCAGCAGTTAAATGTTACAACAAAATATTATTTAGAAAAAGCAATCTATTAATGTGTTTTTTTAATTCAAATTTTGTTTAAGCATGATAGCTGTACTTTTTAGTTCATGGTAGACGCAGCATTAGAGTTCAAATCACATGAATGAATCCAACTGGTATTTACGACTTCACAACTGGTAAATTCCCACCTCCCAYATGGTTACAAACGCAGCAGCAGTGTAAACTTTAGAGGCCCAACATAACAATCCTGTCACAACAGACCATGCCAGGAACATTATGAATGGAATTTTATTTTCCTCCTGTACTGAAACCGAATCGACCAGTGATGCGTACCGAACCGTGGGTTTGGTGAACCGTTACACCCCAAGTCTCGACACAGGGAATATTCCTCTAATTAGGTTATTTTTATCAGCTCTTGTCCCAGATTAATTTTATTACTTAAACCTTTTAAACCAATAAGTCCCATTGAGGTCAAAGACATCCTTTATTAAGAGAGACCTGGCCAATAGAGTAACTCTGACCAAGATAGCGAAGAGATTGCCCCACTGTCTGTTTGTTTCAGGACGCTCACTCGTTTGTGGAGAAGAGGTTGATGAAGCTGCTGGAGGCAGGTGTGGTGTCTGCTCTGGTGTGCATGGGGAAACAGGAGAGTCCCGCCCTTACTGAGACTTGCAGGGAGTGCATCGCCAGGTTTGTCTGTCTTATCTTCCCTGGCTCTAGCCTAATAATATTCTGTCTTCCCTGTTTACAACGCAGTCTTTTCCCCCTGTGTGTATCTCTCTCTGCAGGGTGTTCTTGGCTCTGGTGGAGAGGCAGGAGGACAGGGGCACAGTGGTGGCACAGGGTGGAGGAAAGGTGAGACCATTCTCATGTCAGTTATGTCTAAACACACCACCTTTCTTACTTGATTTAATTGACCAGTAAAATGCATTTAATGATGCTGTCTTGCCAGGCCCTGCTCCCTCTGGTTTCTGAGAGTACTGATGTCGGGAAGACCAAGGCAGCACAGGCCCTGGCCAAGATCACCATCACATCCAACCCAGAGATAGCCTTCCCTGGGGAGAGAGTGAGATAACCACCCTATCCTCCTCCACTGATGAGAAATAAATATGTTTGTGTGGAGATCTAGTAATAAGATATTGCTGAGCCTGTTCAGATTTGACCATTTCAATCCATGGTGGTGCTCTCATGTAAACTCACTGATTCCTTTCTCTCTTCTGTGTGTGTGTGTGTGTGTGTGTGTGTGTGTGTAGATCTATGAGGTGGTGCGTCCCCTGGTCAGTCTGCTCACCCTGGACTGCTCCCTGCTGCAGAACTTTGAGTCTCTCATGGCCCTCACCAACCTGGCTGGTATCAGCGAGCGGCTCAGACAGAAGATCATCAAGGAGAAAGCTGTACCCAAGGTAGAGGGTTACATGTTTGAGGAGCACGAGCTGGTCCGCTCTGCAGCCACAGAGTGCATGTGTAACCTGGTCCTGAGCACTGAGGTGCAGCAGCTCTACGTGGCCACGGGGAATGACCGTCTGAAGCTGCTGGTGCTCTACAGTGGAGAGGAAGATGAGAGGCTGAGGAAAGCTGCAGCTGGAACCCTGGCCATGCTGACCGCAGAGCAGCCTGAGCTGTGTGCACGCATCCCTGGAACGGTGATGCATCCTCCCTCGTGTATATATATATATATATACATACATACATACATACACACATAGGTTAAATTGAATATACTATACCAGACAACTTTCCTTTACTATTTCTGTCCAGAGTTTCACTTTACTTCCCTCGCTCTGATTCCAGACCAGTCACTGGCTAGAGATCCTTCAGGCCCTGTTGCTTAGTGACAGCTTGGAGCTGCGTCACCGTGGAGTGGTGGTCATGCTGAATCTGATGCAGGCGGAGAAGAGCCTGGCCGAGAYGCTGATGGAGAGCGAGGCGCTGGAGATCCTCTCCGTTCTGGCTAAATCCACAGAGCAGAGCCCCATCTCCAGAGCAGCACAGCACTGCCTGGATAAAGCCATTGAGTACGGCATCATCAAGAAGCCAGAGGAAGGGGGAGAAGGAAATGAGCCCTGAGGACAGTATGGAAGTGTGTGTGTGATGCTACAGGAGAAAAGACTTATAAGATGATTGCTCCACTGCTGTTCTGTGTGAGGTGTGTTTTGTAGAATAGGAGGCAAGCAGTTTTGGTGTTTGAGGGCAGTAGGCTGTGCTGGTTTCAGTTTGAGAGCTGATATGCTTTACAAACATTAAGTGATGTGCAACAACCTGAGAGCTGGAGTTGGTGAATGTTCATAATGGATCTTGAAGAAAGGAAAAACACGCACTCACTTAAATATTATTTGTTTTAATGAAAAGAATTAGCAGCCTTTTCCATCAAGTATATGCCTTTTGAAACTGCCACCCAATGACCTTTTGTCTCTACAAACATTTGAGCACAACAATTTTTCTTTCAATCATAACAGATCTCCCAGACCTGGGCTAAAGAGGACACATTATACATGCTTCAACTGCCATGCCACCTTACACTCATGGATTATTCTGTTTGACGCTAAAGGCACAATGCATAGCCAACAAGAGTATAACAACTGAAACAACCAAATATAGTACTTCATGCATTCATCAAGTCATTCCTTTATCTTGCTGTAGTTTTCTATTGACTTTTGTATTCCAATACATGTATTTCCTTTTTAATGTTTACAACACAATATTTATGTTATGATTTACTTGCACCTTATATGGATCATTGGTTTTATTTGCCTTTTCTTTTTCCACTACATTTCCAATGTCTTGGTAGTTTTTATAAACAACCAGCACGACCAAGTTAGTAGGCTGGCTGACAAAAACTGTTGCTATGTAAAGTCAGTGATTCTTCATTAACTAATCCATTGTATGAATTGTTTTCATCACTAAAGACTGCATCTAGACCACTGCGGTATGAGACATATTTGCCCGTTGTTTAAGGTAATCTACTCATGTTCACATATGCCGATTCACGGACCTTCTATATCCGGGTTTCATCCTGTTTATTATAATTTTTTTAACCAGGTAGGCCAGTTGAAAACAAGTTCTCATTTACAACTGCGACCTGGCCAAGATGAAGCAAAGCAGTGTGACAGAGTTACACATGGGATAAACAAATGTACAGTTAATAACATAATAGAAAAATCAATGTACAGTGTGTGCAACTGTAGTAAGATTAAGGAGGTAAATCTGGAGTGATAGATGTGCAAGTAGAGATTCTGGGGTGCAAAAATAAGTAACAATTTGGGGAATGAGGTAGTTGGGTGGGCTATTTACAGATGGGCTGTGTACAGGTGCAGTGATCGGTAAACTGCTCTGACACATGATGCTTAAATTTAGTGAGGGAGATGTAAGTCTCCAGCTTCATTGATTTTTGCAATTCGTTCCAGTCATTGGCATGAATTGGACCAGCATTGGACCAACATCACATGTGCACAGACCTCGTGATGTTATCCAAAAACATGGCAGATATTGGATGAATATAAAATATATTTGGCTGCGAGTGATGGAATAAAATCTGCCTCAGCAATTTTATGGGGGAATAATTCAATGGATGCTTTGTGCACAAAGGTAATGACTAAAGTGTCTTAGTTTTCAAATCTGACTTCTCTATGGGGCCGTCTATGAAAATTGTATTTCTGGGCCGGGCGTCAGTTAAACTGAAGTACTGAAGCAAAAGTGTAGGAGCAGTCGAAATCGTGCTTCTAGATCCGAACCCTGGCCCCTTAATCTAGACCAGAGAAAGAGGCCCAACAGCGGAAAATCTTTCTCCCTCCAGCAGGGGGCGTTTTTCCATTGTTTCGGATGGAATTCAATGAGTGTCGAATTTCTTCAACCAAAAATGATTATTTGGTACGTGAGGTTTAGTTGATTGAATATAAGTTTCGTAATGCTTAAGTTATGAGTKTACTGATATAAGTAGGACATGTGAATCCCGGAAACTGAGAAAACGTTTAGAGTTCTCGAGATRGCTATGCATATTCATGGTACGAGGCTAGTAACGTTAGCATGTTTCAAAAATGTGTTCCTTTTTAACAAATGGGAAACAAGTATATAGAAAGAATATACAAAGGACATTTGAGCCCTTACATGAATACAATGACAAAAAAAGCTGCAACGCTGTTTCTCGGTGGTCATTAAAAAATAAATATATATTTTTTTACTTATTCGCATAGTGGTAGGCATGATAATATTTATGAATACTTTTGAAAGAAACAGCCTTCATTTTGTTAATAAGTAGGTGTGTGTGTGTGGGTGTGGCAACATCCAAACTCCCCCCCCCCCCAACAGACATCAATAAAACCATTCCAATAAGGCATGACATAAGGTATAGATAGATAGATACAACATCCTGTTGAAACAAGGCTCCTATAGCTCTGTTGTTGAATGGACTAAAAGAAAAACAAAACTTTCCTATTGCTGCGTCAACGGGGTTAATTGTATGTATGTTCTGAGGGTCAGGTTACATTCCTGAATAATAAAGCAACACCTGAGGGAATGGCATCTAAAACAATTGCAAAATATTTAGGTTTTACAGGGATCTTGTAAAGTGATCAGAAATCCTTATAATTAAGTAAAAGGCCATCTGCATTTACAAGTTGGTTCACCAATAGGATATTATTTCAGAACRAATATCCTAAAAACATAAGTATTTTTATACAGCATGTCCCGATTATTCAATATATAATATCTGTCACGAACCGGCTCGTAGCCCGTAACAAAGAGGGAGACAACGCGGTGATACATTTTTGTTATTCCTTAACTGAAGTAACCTATATACAATAAACAATGGTGTGTGTAGTCAGTAATCAGTAGTGTAAGTGATTGGTTGCGTGCATAGACGTGATAATGATGGATGTTGTTGAAAGGTGCCAAAGCAAACAACCAAAATCCAAGTGTATCTGCATGGAGTCTCCTCAATGAATGGGGAAAGGTATTTATCCCGGGACACACACTGGCCCAGCCCTACGTCCCCAATGACGGCCCACACTTCCACTTGCCCCAGCCAACCTTGTCCTCCCCAGACCTACATGGAGTCTCCTCAATGAATGGGGAAAGGTATTTATCCCGGGACACACACTGGCCCAGCCCTACGTCCTCAATGACGGCCCACACTTCCACTTGCCCCAGCCAACCTTGTCCTCCCCAGACCTCAGCAACCTTTGCGCACAGGAAGAAACCTTTAAGAGGAAAGAAGAAAACGAGACCAGACAGAAGCGACAGAACAATACCCCAAAAAATAAACAATGGTCAGTCACTTAGACATTCAGGAACAGGGCGCACGAGAGAGTGCGTCAGCAACAAACTCCAACGAAAAGAACGTCTCAGGGTCCTTCTCATTAAATTGTCAACAGTAAGTTTGCAACAATATCAAATGAGTCCGGGGCACAACCGAGAGAGGAGCGACCACTAGGTAAATCTGAGTCACCTTCCCAGCGCAAACTCCCCTGAGAGCTTTCCTTCCCTAACCAACTCTASCCGCTGTTATTGCAACTTGATTTTAGCACGTGTTGATGAATCGTTACTTGAGAAATGAGACCAAGTTGAGACGCTGGACGAGGTGGATAAGGTATAGTAAAGACCGTTTATTTGGAGGTAAAGATATCTGAGCAAAGCGTGCACGGACTCGTTCATTTAGCTCAGAAGGAACTAGCAGAACAGAGTCCCGAAACATATTGTGCAGTACATTTTATACAGTGAATGACGTAGGTAGATTCTGGTAGTTCGTGCTCCTGACTGGTCGTTGTAAGTGGAGGCCCGTCCCCTCCACGCTGGTGTCAATGTCTCATTGGTTCTTGGCACTGTTCTTTGTTCTTGGAAACCCAGCCTGAAACAAGGGTGTGTGTGTGTGTGTGTGTGCATGTGCGTGCTCGTATAGTGGCATGCCTGCCTTTTTGTTTCTGCAGTTACAAGATGTTGTTGCCGACACCAGCAGCTGGCGCCCGAGGTCAGAGCGCCGTGGCATGCCTGCCTTATCAGTGGTCATAAAAGGTCTGAGTCAGCCATCCTCCCCTGCGTGTGGGAGTGAGGTTAGTATCTGTTACGGGCAGAACGTGTTTAACTGTGGGGTGTAGCAAGATATTTGCAACAAAGTCTGCTTTAATAAGGAAGGCATTATAACAGTATTATAGCTATGTGTTAAGGTCAAATAAAAACAGCATTTATTACACACGCTACAAATCTTGTTTAAATGCCAATTCCTTTTCATGATAATGCTCTAGCTATAACAGAAGCAGTAATTTCTGGTGTTCAAAAGAAAGACTACTAGGGCTAACAGATGGAGCGGCCATTGAAACGAAAAGAGCGAGACGCTGAGGAGGTGGCGAGTTCTCGGCAGAGGCTGCCCCAGTGGTAACTWCAAGAATACCACTTCATCCGATTGGCTTTCAATAGTCAACCCAACAGATTTTTTTTAGACCTTTATAACTAATTTCAGCCTTGTAGTGTTCAGCGATCTTCAACAGCTGTTCYTTATACATAATTCGAACAGTTCCTCTGATGGAAAGCGAATGAACTCGTCTACATTAGACGCCATAGTCACAAGTAAAAAATATAAGTTTTTTTAAATTCTCGCTCTTCCCCTCTGCTGAGCACACAGACCACAAGAGAAATGCCAATCACACTGGGCACCACAGGAGAGAGATTAAATATATATGCAGCTTCCCCAAATCCTACAATAACTCAACCCTAGTCTTTGCGGTGGGTAATTACACACTGTAGGCCGCTGGCAAGGAAAAACCCCAGCACGCTGGCAGATTTCCCCCCAAGCCACGGACATGCCCCCGAGACAACTGCTCAATCCACAGACACCACACAAAAATAACAAACAAAATAACCATGCCCAATTTATTCCAAAGTGAAACAAGCCAAAACGGCTGCGCGTGTATTTTGTCCCCCACACCAAACGCGATCACGACACGTAGGTTAAAATAGCAAAACAAACTCTGAACCAATTATATTAATTTGGGGACAGGTCGAAAAGCATTAAACATGTATGGCAATTTAGCTAGCACTTGCTAGCTAATTTGTCCTATTTAGCTAGCTTGCGGTTGCTAGCTAATTTGTCCTGGGATATAAACATTGAGTTGTTATTTTACCTGAAATGCACAAGGTCCTGTACTCCAATAATTAATCCACACATAAAACAGTCAACCGAATCATTTCTAGTCATCTCTCCTCCTCCAAAGTTTTTCTTCTCTGGACTTTATATTGCGATTGGCAACTTTCATAAATTAGGTGCATTACCGCCACTGACCTCRTTAGTCTTTCATTTACCCACGTGGGTATAACCAATGAGGAGATGGCACGTGGGTACCTGCTTCTATAAACCAATGAGGAGATGGGAGAGGCAGAACTTGCAGCGCGATCTGCGTTACAAATAGAACTGACTTCTATTTTAGCACTTGGCAACGCAGACGCTCGCGAGCAGTGTGGGTGCAATAATTGAATAATATAGATTTCTACATTTATTTTACGACACGAGCGGCGTAGTCAGCCTGTCAGTTCAATTTGTGACGCAGATTGTTTGACGTGTTGTTTGACGTGACAGCAAATTAGCCGTAGTTGGCTAGCTAACAAGCAAGGGATAAGCACGTTGCCAGCCAGTATGGCAATGGAACATTTAGAACGAACAACTGGGTCGCATTCATAGATACAGAACAAAAAGACTGAACGACTGGGTCGCGCCTCTGGCAACGCTAGATTTGTGTCGGGACTATATCTTGTGGAATGTCATACTATTTCTGACCAGATAGCATCAGATACACGGGCTACATATAGAGGGGTGCTGTTTCGCTCGCTCGCTCAGATGCTTTCTCTGATGAAGAAGGCAAGATGCAACAATTTCAATTATTTTACTAAGTTACAGTTTATATAAAAGGGCATCAGTAAGTTGAAATAAATGCATTAGGCCCTAATCTATGGATTTCACATGACTGGGAATACAGATATCAAATCAAATTTGATTTGTCACGTGCGCCGAATACAAAAGATGTAGACCTTACAGTGAAATGCTTACTTACAATCCCTTAACCAACAATGCAGTTAAGAAAAATAAGTCTTAAGTAAAACAAATAATTAAAGAGCAGCAGTAAAATAACAGTAGCGATGCTATATACAGGGGTTACCGGTACAGAGTCAATGTGYGGGAAAACATTGGCATTGGCTAATAGGACTGATGGTAAAGGCAGATTACCCACTTGCTGTCGGATCCTTACAAAGCACCCCGACCTACGTCCCTGATATCTCGGTCTTTCTCCTGCGAATGACGGGGATGAGGGCCTTGTCAGGTGTTTTAAGTAAATCCTTTGCGTCTGACTCATTAAAGATTTTTTTTAATTCCAGTAAGAGGTGAGTAATCGCTGTCCTGAGATCTAGAAACTCTTTTTGGTCATAAGAGACGGTGGTAGAAACATGTACAAAATAAGTTACAAATAACACAAACATACAATAGCACAACTGGTTAGGAGACCACAGATAACTTGTTTTCAAGGTAGGGGTGTGGATCAGAAAACCAGTTAGTATCTAGTGTGACCACCATTTCACAACATCTCCTTCGCATAGAGTTTATCAGGCTGTTGATTTTGGCCTGTGGAATGTTGTCCTACTCCTCTTCTATGGCTGTGCGAAGTTGCTGGATATTGATGGGAACTGTAACACACTGTTGTACACATCCATCCAGAGCATCCCAAACGTGCTCAGTGGTTGACATATCTGGTGAGYATGCAGGCCATGGAAGACCTGGGACATTGTCAGTTTCCAGGATTTGTGTACAGTTCCTTGCGACATGTGGCTGTGCATTATCATGCTGAAACATGATGGCGGCAGATGAATGGCATGACAATGGGCCTCAGGATCTCATCACGGTATCTCTGTGTATTTAAATTGCCATCGATAAAATGCAATTCTGTTCGTTGTATGTAGCTTATGCCTGCCCATACCATAACCCCACCATGGGGCACTCTGTCCACAACATTGACATCAGCAAACTGCTCGCTCACACATCTGCCCGGTACAGTCGAAACCGGGATTCATCCGTGAAGAGCACACTTCTCCAAAGTGCCAGTGGCCATCAAAGGTGAGCATTTTCCCACTGAAGTCGTTTGACACCGAACTGCAGTCAGGTCAAGACCCTGGTGAGGACGATGAGCAAGCAGATGAGTTTCCCTGAGACGGTTTCTGACAGTTTGCACAGAAATTCTTCGGTTGTGCAAACCCACAGTTATCAGCTTTCCGGGTGGCTGGTCTCAGACAATCCCACAGGTGAAGTAGCCGGATGTGGAGGTCCTGGGCTGCCGTGGTCACACGTGGTCTGCAGTTGTGAGGCCGGTTGGACGTACTGCCAAATTATCTAAAATGACGTTGGAGGCGGATTACGGTAGAGAAATTAACATTAAATGATCTAGCAACAGCTCTAGTGGACATTCCTGCAGTCAGTATGCCAAATGTATGATCCCTCAACTTGTGACAAAACTGCACAAGTGGCCTTTTATTGTCCCCAGTACAAGGTGCACCTGTGTAATAATCATTCTGTTTAAATCAGCTTCTTGATATGCCACACCTGCCAGGTGGAAGAAGTATCTTGACAAAGGAGAAATGCTCACTTACAGGGATGTAAACAAATTTGTGCCCACAATGAGAGAAATACACTTTTTGTGTATATGGAACATTTATAGGGTCTTATTTCAGCTCATGAATCTCGGGACCAACATTTTACATGTTGTGTTTATATTTTTGTTCAGTGTAAAACATATATTATTGATGTTGTCTACCTGCACTGCTGTATGCTGTTTAGGTGGTGACAGCACATGTGAAGATCAAGAGGAGAGCAGGGCCTTCCCAGCCCTGGTGGATGTCACTCATTCATGTGAGGTCAGCAAGATCAGCTGTGGCTCCCGCCACACTGCGGCAGTCACAAGTAAGAGCCCTTCACATAAGCGTCCTCAAACGGCTAATTTAGAAATATAACAAGTTTTTTCCATTTATTTTTCTGGTACGGGTGATCTCTACACTTGCGGCTGGGGTAAGCTTAAAAAAATATTCATGATTAGAAAATGTCACCTGTTCTAGGTGGCTTCGAGTAGGCCTATGTATTGCATGAAGTCATTATGAATTCCAAAGCGCAATACATATCCAGGAATGGAAAGACATGGCCTTTCCTCATAACCACGGCTACAAGCTCTACTTGTATCACTGTTTCAGGTGAATATGGCCAGCTGGGACAGGGGACTGCAGCTCAGACGAGCCAAGATGAGTAGAGTTCTTCAAGGACCAGGGGCTGCGTGTGGTGGAAGTAGTCTTTGGGCCATGGAACACTTTTGTTTCTGCTATCAAAGAGGACCCCTCTCCATCCTGACACATATCCTTTATCCTTCCTTTGTAACTAGGACTACATGGAATGGAAAAACTGGCTGTAGGAGTTGAGCACTAAGGACAGTGCAGATTTTGATTGACTAGATCAGGGCTTTTACAACCCTGTTCCTGGAGCGATCATCCTGCAGATTTTCAGTCCAACCCTAATCTATCGCACCGGATTCTAATAATTAGCTGGTTGATAAACTGAATCAAGTTAGTTACAGTATAACTAGGGTTGGAGTGAACATACAAGAGGGTAGCTCTCCAGGAACAGGGTTGGAGAGCCCTGGACTAGATATTCATGATGATTTGTTCAGACAAATAAAAAATAAAAAAATGACAAAGTCAGTGACTAAGACTTGATTACTTTTATTCTAGATATTTAGATTTAAAAAATACAGTTAGAGGGCTCTTATTGCATATACATTATGTAAAAATACATTATCAAACATAATAGAAATATTAATCTACAGACAAAGAATTTAAGGCAAGATCTTAAAAATATTATTACAATGAAGAAAAAAAAGGTCTTCTGAGTATTAATAGGACAGAGAATCCAAGGTATCCATATCCTGGCATCTTATTTGTCGACTTCACAGAACAATCTTAAAAGAACTAGAGAACAACGCAGAGCATTAGAGGGAGGCTCATAGGTGCAATGTAGAGATTATGAAGAGTATTCTAATCAGATTTGTACTGACCTGACGAAATCTGGTGACCTTGAGATGACGTGTTGGAACTCTGACAGATTCACAGTTCCATCTTTGTCTATATCAGACTCTTCAAGAATCTGCAATATTGTAAATAAGTATTTGTTTTAGCCTTGGAGATTGCAAACGGAGACCTGAAAGGTAGACTCAGCGATAGGACCATAGATCATACTCAGCAATGCAATTTCCTACGTTGAGACAGTATTCAAATCTGCCACAGCTGCTACTATAGGCTAGGCTGATGCTCTTCCCAGTTTATGGTCTTCCCTGAGGCAGTGCCACATTGGAAAGAACAAGGCAATAGTGGACTTAATCTGTTAACTCACATTGCTGATGAGCTGCCTCATCTCTTCAGTGGTAAGCCTTGTGTCATCCGTCTCACCAGTCAGACAGTTCACCAGCTTCTCCAGGTCCCCACCATCCAGAGTGCCATCATCATCAAAGTCTGAACAGACAAAACAATACCAATTCAACATTTTCACCAGCCCCCCCCCCAAAAAAAACTGCCAGACAACAATGAATACACTACATACATATACAGGCCTAAGAAAGTCTCAATTGTATTACCAAAAATGCGGAATGCGTAGTGGGACTTGATTTCCAGTGTAGCTGAATCACTGAAGGCACTCAAGAGATCAAGGAAGTCCTCAAAGGTGAGACTTCCATCTTTCATATCAGATGTTGAGAATACGTGACAGATCCTTTTTCTGAAAGGGTTGGACTAAAGGGTGGGGACAGAACATAACAGAACATTAAGTCCAATGCAGACGTTTTTCTCTGTCTAATCACTTCTGGGTAACAATGAAGTACATTACTGTTTTAAATTCAAATGGGCAAAAATATTTTATTAGCWAAGAGACATTTCTCAAGCAAGAATTTTGCTAGGACTGTCGGGGTGGTCTAAGTGGGGAAAAATACTAACTAATTTACTGCTTGGTGAGGTCACCATGGAAAGGCCAACGCTCCATCCCACCAAAACAGGCTGACATTTCAGGTAGTCTTTTCAAACAGCTTACACTAAAAAGGCATTATCACAATATGATTCCAACCTCAGTATGGAAATATATATAAAACACAGGAAAACCACATTGTTCCTTAAAGGGCCAGTGCAGTCAAAAGTAAATCAAACATTTGTTACAATGTTTTTTAACTAAAAATAATTTACTCGCTTTATTAGTAATTTAGTATAATTTTAATTGCAATYTTGTCACCTTGAGTTCTGGCAGTGAAAGGACTTTCTCCATGGACACTCGCGGGGTGGGGATGTTTCTGTCCTCTTTGGAGAGGAGTTCACTGAATCTCTTGTGTGCCCTAAAGAAAACATGCATCACAACATCCACTCTGCCTGTATGGATGTTGATTGCTCAACAAGTCTCTTTCGCAATAGATGTACAATGACAAACCTTCCCAACCTAGTTCAAACAGTTACAGTAAATCCATCTTGCCTGTCAAACTTCCTTGTAAATTAGACTTTAGTACGTTGCGTAAGTAAGGATTAAAGTTAAGTTGACAAGGAAGTTTGGCTCTGGCAAGATGGAGCCTATATATTTACTATATGATCAAAAAGGATATTGACAACAATAGCATCAGCGAATTTAAATAATGGGGAATAACGCTAGTTACTTACAGAATAATTTCTTGCTTTGTAAGAAACGTCAGCTCCTGGAGGGGAAGAGTTGGTGCATTATTTTCAAATACACCACACATTCCAAATTGATATAATTATGCCTCAACTTCTTGCTTTTATCAGTGTCGTGTCACTTGCARTGCACTCAAGAAGTTGTCCTACCAACAACGTCATCAAAAGCTGACAATACACTTGAGAATTAATATAAGGCAATTCATTCAAACCGAACAGCGACTCTTTATGAGGGCATAMACGATATAACTAACTAGCTGGCTAAAAACAACTTGGTTAGTTTTTAGATACCGCGTTAACTAGCTTGCTAAGTAAGCTATTTGTTAACCTAACCACGTTACCAAATAGTACAATGACCAACAACTTGTTGTGTAACGTTACATTGGCTAGATAGCTGTCTTATTTCACCTGATATTCTGAGAGCAGATCCTTCCTTAATTGACTTGCTGTTGTTCCCATGTTGKTTTTTTCTTCTGTTTGTTATTAGCTAGTTAACTTCAGAGAAAGAAAACTTTCTGCTTCRATAACTTTCCAAAGCAGCTARCCACTTCCCTTTCCGAATCGACGAAATATACCATAGTAACAAGATTTGCATAGAGCACGCCAACACACCACCAGATGGCGATCACGTGCCTCAATACAAATCGCTGACACAGGAAGAAAAGCAGAACGAAGATGGATCCTATCCACATTGACTTACAGTTTACGTATTTTTCCTTCAATTATTTGTATAAATCATGAATAAATACATAATAAATACATGTTATTGACACTTTACTACTATTACGTGGAAAACTTTTATTTAGAAAATGTCCGAGATCCGGAAGTACTTTGTAGTGTTGCTGCGGAGACGCTGATAAAATATGCCATGTTTTTAGTTGCTTCCTGATAGTTGTGGTAAATAACGGGGTTAAACTACTTATAGATTAGCGGTTAGATATCGATTTTTACATAAACTCGACAGATATGTAATTTATTTTTTACGCTGCTGATTCAGATAACGGTGCGTTAGCTACATGCTATTTACCTTGAGATAAGACTCGGCGTTGTCACTCCATGCCATTCATCTCATTGTTGAAACGAGACACATCGTGCCACGTAACGTCTGGGTAGCTACCGGTGCTAATATTTATTGCAGACCAATGGAGGACGGCAAATCGCCAACACGTTTCGTCTACTGTAACCGAGATTTTGCTGACCATGTTTGCTGGTCTGGATGTGGTGACCGAACTGCCTCGATGTCTAAATTTGACACGACAATTCAAGCCGGCTGGACTGACAGGATGGACAGAGGGCTGTTCCGTTATCACCTGGGTGACTTGGAGACAAGAATTTTACCTGGKCCGGCTCGGTATGTGGCCCAACTGAATATTCAAAGAGGGATAGAGAGAAGACAGCCTCAGGAAATATTAAGCATCAAACAAAACTTTGACACCAAGCAGTTYAACTTCAACAAAATCAATCCAGAGGAAGTCATTTTTGAGATGAGTAAGCAAATTGAGCCTACGTCGCACCCCAAMGGTGGGGGCCCCTGTAAAGAATATGGACACCCATGTGATGAACTCTGTAGAATTATGGTGATGGTCAATGTTAGCCCATTGGAATTTGGTCACTGTTTATTAGTTCCAGAGCCCACCCAGTGTTCGCCACAGGTCCTGACCCCCGCTGCCATCCAAATCGGAATCGAATCTGTGCTCCTGAGTTCTGACCCGGGCTTCCGGGTGGGATTCAATAGTCTTGGTGCGTTTGCATCTGTCAATCATCTCCACCTTCATGGATACTACATGAACCAGGAGCTAAACTTAGAAACTGCTTCAACCCAACCCTTAGTGCCGGAAAAGGGATTTTACCGTCTGAGAGACTTCCCYATCGGCTTTATGTTCTACGCTGAAATGGAGGACCTTGAGAAAGTTGTCCGTGCCATTAGTCAGGTCACAGACTCATTGGTGGAGGGSAACAAGGCACACAACCTGTTTTTCACTCGAGGCTGCCCACCTGGGAAGTCTGATGTGCGCGCCAGGCGTGGTGTGCGCATTGTCGTGTGGCCTAGGAGGTCCTGCTTTGGTGCCAAAGATGAATCTGCCTTCAATGTGGCTCTGTGTGAGCTGGCTGGACATTTACCATTCAAGAACAGACATGACTTTGAACACAGCACTGAAAAAGATGTGATGGCCATCATTCAGAGGTATCTGCTGCCTGACCAACAGTTTCTTCAGTTGGAACAGCAACTTACTGCACATTTACAGAAAGACATTTAAGCCTGATTTACCTGGAAGTGAACAATTGGGCTTATTATATTTCATGGGCATTAAAGTATAACTCAACAAATCTCAACTGAATAAAACATACTTGAAATCGCAGTAACTTTTTTTTCCTTTTTCAGMTGTATTACCACAAACACTGGCGTAATGCAGTTTCTCTGTTTTTAGAATATACAACTGTCCTGTATAGGATACCTGAACCTGCATGACAGGAACGGTCCTCCGAACCCAAACCGGCTGTGCGCGTGCGCCATTGTGCATACATTTATTTTGTCCCCCCCACACCAAAYGCGATCACGACACGCAGGTTAAAATATCAAAACAAACTCTGAACCAATTACATTAATTTGGGGACAGGTCGAAAAGCATTAAACCTTTATTGCAATTTAGCTAGCTAGTGTGCACTTGCTAGCTAATTTGTCSTTTTTAGCTAGCTTGCTGTTGCTAGCTAATTTGTCCTGGGATATAAACATTGCGATGTTATTTTACCAGAAATGCACAAGGTCCTCTACTCCTCCAATTAATCCACACATAAAACGGTCAACCGAATCGTTTCTAGTCATCTCTCCTTCCAGTCTTTTTCTTCTCTTGACTTTATATTGCGATTGGCAACTTTCATAAATTAGGTGCATTACCGCCACTGACCAAGTTCGTCTTTCAGTCACCCACGTGGGTGGGTACCTGCTTCTATAAACCAATGAGGAGATGGGAGAGGCAGGACTTGCAGTGTGATCTGCGTCACAAATAGAACTACATATGAAAATTAAAAAGGTTTACCGGTATGTATTAATTAAATGGCTTTTGAGGGTTACTGTCAATGATTTATTACTTAAAACATTTTTTACATCAATGACAGGCGCACAGGTATGTCAGTGAGCATAAGTAGCTTACTTCCTTTCCTCCCCACCATATTAGAATAACACCACAAACAATTTTRTGCCTCACAGGTTGCAAGTTACTCCTCTCATCCAGCATTAGGACTACACAGATCTAGGTGAGAAACCAGGGGAGGACCATCCTCAAGTGAGTTTCATAAAAATTGTGAAACATTAAAAGTGATCATTTTTAGATAAAACTACTAAATATATTCACAGGTCACCAAATAATTGATGAAAACACATTGTTTTTCAAGGAAGGTCTACAGTTGCCTCAGCAGCACTGTAGGGCAGCACCATGGTGTAGCTGGAGGACAGCTAGCTTCTATCCTCCTGGATACATTGACTTCAATACAAAACCTAAGAGGCTCAAGGTTCTCACCCACTTCCATWGATTACACAGTAATTGTGACAATTTYCGGAGGACATCCTCCAACCTATCAGAGCTCTTGCAGCATGAACTGACATGTTGTCCACCCAATCAATGGATCAGAGAATGAAYCTAGTACTGAAAGCATAAGGTACAGCTAGCTAGCGCTGTAGTGCATACAATGTGGAGTAGTTGACTCAAAGAGAAAGACAATARTTGAACAGTTTTGAACAAATTAACTTCTTCCAAAATTGAGAAGCGAGAGAGCTAGCTATTTTAGGTTGTATATATTTTTTACTTTTACTTAGCTAGTGAATGCAGCTAGCAAGTTTAGCCTACTCAAACACCCGGCTCAAACAGAGAGGGATGCGATGTTAGCTAGCTTGCTATGGCTATCCAACAATGGAACTTCAAGGTAAGTCAAGGTAAGMTTTTGGTTTTAGTAATTTATTGCAACCGGCGCGTGCCGGTGTAACTGCTAAATTGATTTCTGACTGTACTGAAKGATAGTTTACTAATGCGTTAGTCCTGGTATGTTGACTATGACGTGACAACCATGTAGGCTGTGTGTAGTAGTTAGCGGTCTTGATATGAAGGTTTGGCTTGGAAAGTTTTTTTTGCCTGGTCACAGACAGCTGATGTGTTGTGCACTGAAGCCCACAAGCGAAGGGAAAAAGTGAGAGGAGAGCACGTAGATAGTTGCGAGAAGGAATGATATATCCAACGAGCAATGTGATCATGCTGTTTTTATGTGGCTGCTATGAAAGTGAAMTGTGTTTCCGTGTGATCAGGGGTGTATTCATTCCTTCAATTCTGTTAAAAAAAAWTCTTAAATGGCAGCAAACAAAACGGGGATAAACATTCCTGAATTTGTCCAATAGAAACTTATGTTTCCAACTGTTGGGACTAATGATTACACCCTAGATCAGCTAGATGCAGGCAAGAGTGTGCAAGGCGGTATTGAATGTGTCACTGTGTCTTAACTTGATTGCTTAAAATTCTCTCGACCAGTGCACCTACGTTGTAAACTTTAAGTCATAAGCTTTGTTTTAGCAATGAAATGATGGGTACAGGGAAAATTTGAGTATCATGTAGTAGCCTAAACCTATCGATGWTACATTGGGTGCTGGGTGAATGGAATATGAATGACAGTCATCCAATATGCTGTAATATAAACAAGGCCATGTTCCTAAAAAAATGACCATCCTCCCTCATCTTAAACGGCACTGACCACCACTGTGAGTAAAATAGTTGACAGTGGCCTGCGTGGGCCTTTTGGAAGTTCATGCAGCCACTGTCATTGAAATATTTACTCCAATCATTGCACTCTTACACATTTTCCCCATTGTGACTTTTATTACAGAACATTGATACGCTTCCTGCCCAGTGGCTTCTCATGTGCACAGTCAGATCCCTATTGCTAGTGAAGCATTTACGACAAACATCCTATCTGCAATGTGAGTTTCGATGTGATGTTTCATACTTTCTGTGGCCCAAAACATTTTCCACACACCACAAATAGGTTATTTCTCCTTCGTATGAGTTTGCACGTTTCATTAATGAACCCATGTAGTGGAAAGATTTTCCATACACTCCTTTCTACACACTTCAATGGCAAAGTGCATGGTCATTTTGCCTGGGTGATTTCAGATTGGACAACACTGTGGATTTCTTACCCTCAGTGTTTATACGGGAGCTTTGTCTTTTACTGTCCATGTTTTCTTTGATTTTACTGGCTTAACCTGAGGTCCTCCAATTCCCATCCTATCCATGTTTTTACTCTTGAGCTGCAGAACAGTATGGATTTTCTGCAGAGACGGGCTGAGAATCACTAGTTGGTTCTGATACTCTGTAGTAATCTCCACCAGTTTCTGTTTGTGCAGTTGAGGTGATGGGTAGAGACTCTTCTTTTCCATAATTTTGGGCATGAAAAAGATTGGAGTGCAGAGTTGGATCCTCACAGTCATGTTCCATAAAGGCAGGAAAGAACATGGAGTCTTTGGTATCATCTTCCAGCTCTTGAGGCTGCTCTTCCCACTGACTGGTTCCGAGTTCCTCCTTTATCTGTGTAGGCTCTGGGTCCTCCTGTCCCAGACTGGGGCTCCACTACTGCACATAGTGCTGCTGCTCAGGGGGAACCTCTTCAGAGACTGACTGTTGACAGAGGATGTCTGGAGGCAAGTAGAAAGGAAGGACATGAGATGTAGAAAACCCGTAAGCTTACAATAGGAAATTCAGACAAACGACATAGCTAAGTACGTGTAAAAGCGGTGTTATTTTTCTATAAACTTCCATACAATAAAGGTTAAATAGACTAACATTATCACAAACCTGCTCGGGGGGGTTCTACTAAGCTATATGGAATTGTTTTAAGGTCATACAAAGGATAATTTAGCTTTTTGATTTGGAATTTTATGACCACTTGCGGTAACAACAAAAAAWATATATATWTTTTTTGGCCTTACTGCTATTAGCCCATACAAACTAATTTAATAAAATATGCACTACGTGAAACATGAAACAGATAATATCAAAAGGAAGTTGGTTCTGAAGTGTCTGTCCTATATCTGAGAGATAAGAAAGAYCCGGAATAGTTTTGTTATATATTTTTTGTTGTTGTTGCATTTGACAGTCTCCATCTACACAGCATTCAGACCCCTTGACTTCTTCCAAATTGTTACGTTACAGCCTTATTCTAAAATGGATTCATAAAAAAAAAAATCCTCCGCAATCTACACACAATGCTCCATAATGACAACAGGTTTTATACATTTTTGCAAATGTATTAAATAAAAAACATCACTTATTTACATAAGTATTCAGACCCTTTGCTATGAGACTCAAAATTGAGCTCAGGTGCATCCTGTTTCCATTGATCATCCTTAAGATGTTTCTACAACTTGATTGGAGTCCACCTGTGGTAAATTCAATTGATTGGACATGATTTGGAAAGGCACACACCTGCTATGTAAGGTCCCACAGTTGACAGTGCATGTCAGAGCAAAAACAAAGCCGTGAGGTCGAAGGAATTGTCTGTAGAGCTCTGAGACAGGATTGTGTAGAGGCACAGATCTGGGGAAGGGTACCAAAACATTTCTACAGCATTGAAGGACACCAAGAACACAGTGGCCTCCATCATTCTTAAGTGGAAGAAGTTTGGAACCACCAAGACTCTTCCTAGAGCTGGCCGCCTGGCCAAACTGAGCAATCGGGGGAKAACGGCCATGGTCAGGGAGGTGACCAAGATCCCGATGGTCACTCTGACAGAGCTCCAGAGTTCCTCCTTGGAGATGGGAGAACCTTCCAGAAGGACAACAATCTGTGCAACACTCCACCAGTCAGGCCTTAATGGGAGAGTGGCCAGACGGAAGCCACTTTTCAGTAAAACGCACATGACAGCCCGCTTGGAGTTTGCCAAAAGGCAGCTAAAGGACTCTCAGACCATGAGAAACAAGATTCTCAGGTCCGATGAAACTAAGATTGAACTCTTTGGCCTGAATGCCAAGCGTCACGTCTGGAAGAAAACTGCCACCATCCCTACGGTGAAGCATCATGCTGTGGAAATGGCAGCATCATGCTGTAGAAATCGCAGCATCATGCTGTAGAAATCGCAGCATCAAGCGACGCTCCCCATCTAACTTGACAGAGCTTGAGAGGATTTGCAGAGAAGAATGGGAGAAACTCCCCAAAGACACGTGTGCCAAGCTTGTAGTGTCATACCCAAGAAGACTCGAGGCTGTAATCGCTGCCAAAGGTGTTTCAACAAAGTACTGAGTAAAGGGTCTGAATACTTATGTAAATGTATTATCAGTTTATTGTTAATAAATTTGCAAACATTTCTAAAAACCTTGTTTTTGCTTTGTCATTATGGGGTATTGTGTGTAGATTGATGAGGGGGGGAAATGATTTAATCCATTTTAGAATAAGGTTGTAACGTAACAAAATGTTGAAAAAGTCAAGGGGTCTGAATACTTTCAGAATGCACCGTATATGGTTACTCCCCTGTGAGTCCTCATGTGACCCGTCAGATTAGTGCCAGTCCTCAAACATTTGTCACAAAAACAGCAATGGTATGGTTTTTCACCTGTGTGGATCCTTGTGTGCTTTCAGATGTTCACTCTGAAACAAGCCTATGCCACAATCAGGGCAGACATATGATTTCTCCCTTGTATGAGGCCTCATGTGCACTCTAAGATGGGAACCAGTGCTGAATGAGTCCTTGTGTGCACTGTCAGCTTACAATTCCTTACAAAACATWTACTACAAATGTTACAAGTAAACTTCGCTGTAAGATGCATTTGCAGGTGATCTTTCATACTTTCCGAGGACTCAATGCATTTTTCAGACACACCACAAGGATGTTCTTTATCCATTGTATGAATTTTCACATGATTCACTAAAGAACACATGTAACGAAAAGACATGCCACACACCTTACAATGACAAGAAGCATTATGACGTTGACTGGGTGATTTCAGATTTGATGACTGTAGAATTCCTACCCTTAKTAATGACACAGGAGTTTTGTCTTTTTACTGTCCATGTTATATTTGATTTGCCGGGCTTAAAACCTGAATGAGGGACTTAACTTTCCACCCTATTGACACTGTTTTCACACTGAACTGCAGAACAGTCTGGATTACTGCAGCGAGAGAATGACAGTCACTGGTTAGTTCTGATACAATGTAGTCCTCTTCATAAGGTTCTGTRTTGATCTGTTTAGTTGAGGAGCTGGGGAGAGAGACCCTTTCTTCATTAACTTCATGTTGACCATGATAAAGATATGAGTGCAGAATTAGGTTCTCATCACAGTCACTTTTCACACAGGCAGGAGTGAATATGGAGTATTTGGTATCATCTTCCAGCTTTGGAAGCTACTCTTCCCACTGACTGTTCCTGAGCTCCCCATGTTCCTCTGTAATATGTGTAGGCTCTTGGTCCTCCTGTCCCAGACTAGGGCTCCACTCCTGCACACAGTGCTACTGATCAGGGGGAACCTCCTGATCACCATGGAGAGTGAGCTGCTGGAGGTCTGGATGAAATGACAATGTAAACGTCATGAGTCGCCTATGGTAGACTGCAGTCACAAAACACAATACACAGCATTAACATTGAAAACGCAAAAGCTGATATGAGTCGTCCAATAAATACTGTACATTTTGTTACATACATACATGTAGAGTAGTCGAACTAGACAAACTAACGAACCTGCTATGTGTAGCCTGATCTCAGGTTTAATAACAGCGATTTCAAGCAGCCTTTGCAGASAGTCGTTTTCCTCMTTTGAAGGGGAAAGTTCTTCCTGGTACTAAGTTTGCGTTTTATTCAACTGCCCCGAATATCTCMTCAACAGCAACTGTTAATCGCTCGTTGAGAAAAACCCGTAACAACTTGTATTGAATATTTTTTTTAGATAATGCAAGTCGCAGATAGAAAGCTACCTTCGTGTGCTCTACCCATGCCCGTGCTGTAAACAAAAGGTGAGCACTGCACGCTATCTTGATCTTGCAGTAGCTAGCTAGGTATTGTCGCCACCACGATCAAAGCAAAGCTACAAACAAAAGAACTGGGGTGCGTTCGTGACGGTTTGAGGTGCGTTTGCTCCCGTTTGGTGGGTGTGATCACTTGAAATCGCAAAACTCGTGCAGCACACAGCCCACCATACAATCTCTCTCTGGCCCCCATAATCACATCGGTATTAAACTGGTCGTTCAGTACAGTATCGTTTCCGTTGAGTTAAACTTTCAATACCGTTCGGTCATACTGAATGCACCCCTGATCCCATGGCAACGGTGCACGGAACATTAGTTGCTAAGCAACATTGTAGTGAAAGTTCTTTTTTTGCTCGCTGCTACTGGTCAAGTGACCTAGCTAGCTATGAAGTTCACCCACACCTTTCGTGCAAGTCAAGACGTGTTTTTCATTCAAAGGTACGTTTTGGGTTTTGTCTAACGTTATTTACTGTTAGKAATGTTCAATAATATGTGATAATATCTGAGAAGCTGTAACCAGTTACCACTCGTTGTTGTTGGTCTAAAGTTCTGTTCCTAGCTAAGTAATGTTAGCTAATTTAGCAAGCAACACGTGAATACTAACTTCTGTGGGAATTCTCTTTTGCAGTTCCACCCAGGATGTGCCCAGCATTGAAGACAGACACAGAGATACTGGTCAGTACTGTARCTAGTTAGTTAGATGAGAAACATTTTAACATGTTGAGTGGACCACTAACAAAAACCTAAACACGAGTAGAGYAAAAACATCCCACATGCAAATAAGATTTATTTGATTGCTAGGCTAGCTAGCTAGATCTTCAATGATCTCTAGGAATTATTTATATGAGAACAACGTACATGAGGTGTTGTACAATATTTGAAGCCATAGGCTACATTATTTTATTACAAAGTATCCTATGCCAACAAAACACAAACGTGATTGTTGTTGTGATCAGGTAAGATTGTACTTATAACGTTACTAGTCAGGACCCGGTTTCCCGATAGCGATGGAATTTCGTGTTTTAATTATGCATATTTCCTACAGATGCAGAAGATGTAACATGCGTTTCACAAAACACCACGCAGAGAGGTTTGCTGTGCTTCGTTGGAGCATGATGTGTCGATCCTGATAGGATAGAAAGAAAGGGAGCGCTGCTCTCGGATCAGCTTTCTCCATTCAAATCTTTCTTTAACATTATAATTATTTCACAAAACTGACGAGGGATCAGCTCCTAGAGAGATATTACTACMTACAGCTGTAAATATTGAGGTGGCTTATTCTAATGCTTACCCCCCCAAAATGCACTGAATCACCGATTTGGCACATCATTACACACTTTAGGCTACACATCAAATATTGAGACCAATTACAGACCTTAGCCTACAAGTATAAAATATAACTAAATTGATTGAACATGAAATGTATTTCAATATGATTAAAATAAGCCTATAGCCAACTGTTTAAATGTTAATGCAGTCATCTCGGTTGCTTGTTTTGATTAATTGCAAAGACACTGGCAACTTTGTTTTCTAGTCAACATTGGTCAGAAGTTATCAGCGGTCACAGAGAGATGGATAAATCATGTGATTTCATGTTTAGCTGTTCTACGAATGGTCTGAGGCAGGCGTTAGATTRCGAGCGTTTTCAAGTGCAACGTTAATAACGATGGATTTGGGAATGGCTCAGAGATTTAACGATGCTCCAACAAAGGTTCTAACGATTCATTTAGCCGTAAGATACTTTTGGGAAACCGGCCCCAAATGTTTTACGGTTACTCACATATTTACAGTATTTTTACTAAATTATTAGAATAATTGCAGTAGTCTATCACCTAGCCTGCTAAATGCAAGCTTCATCTGATTTATTCTAAGAGGACATCAGAGGATGCCTATGAGAGACTCATCCTGCACCACCTACAGCACTATGGACTCTTTACAAGTAGGTTGGCACTTGGCAACCTGACACAATTACTGGAAACTCAAGAGGCTTGCCTTGCATCATTTGTTTACATAAATGTTACTTGGTGAGACCTGACCTACATCACTCTACTCTCTGTCAAATTACCATGCAATTTAATCCTGCAAATGAATCAATTCAAGGGCACCAATCTTACCCCAACAAACAAGATGCCATTGTGACCTTTTATACAGTAGTTGAGCATAGTACATGAGATTGTGCTACTGCTACTCTTGCCATATTAGCCAGTTATGTGACATGTTTACATACACAGATAAAATGTTTATGCATTCTTTGCTATAAACCAAGAAAAAAAACATTACAGTGCTTCCCTCAGAAATGTCAATTCTCTCCCCTCAGGCACAGATAATTCTTTCCAAGGCAACCTCTTAAGACAAAGATGGAGGAATTCCCACCACCCCGGCTCCATCCACCCAGGCACCCACTCCTCTGACAGCAATAATTCCAACATGGAGGATGAGGAGCAGGAGCCTGGCAGGAGGGCATGTAAGATGAGAGCCACAATATGGACATGCAAAAAGGACAAATGGGTCAAAATAGCGAATAAAGCTATTTTACACTTGAACTATAACAATTTACTCTTCATCTGGATAGTAGTAGTGGTATGGGTTTTTGTTAGCAGTGTATAGTTGATTAATGGTTAAAATTGGATTTGTGGTTAAAGTGTTAAGCAAAGCCCGCAAGTTTGTGGCATGGGCAGATAGTGATGACTGATGAACAAGAGGGCTGGTATACCTTGTTGTATTTCACAATAGAGCGTGATTCCCAGGCTTCTCCAATGCTGGGTCATGTTACTTTTGGATGTGATGCAGCAGTGTAATCCAGTTGATTAAAGCAATCCAGTTCACCTGCTCCATGTAATACCTTGATTAGAGGACACAGAGGGTGGTGTCAATTTACATTTAACATTTAAGTCATTTAGCAGACGCTCTTATCCAGAGCGACTTACAAATTGGAAAGTTCATACATATTCATCCTGGTCCCCCCGTGGGGAATGAACCCACAACCCTGGCGTTGCAAGCGCCATGCTCTACCAACTGAGCCACACGGGACCAGTTTAGTCATCTTTTAAAGCCCTGTCATCCCAAAAGACCAGATTAGATCTCTGTTGAATGCCTCTGCTGGTTACGGTTAAGCATCTTATTATTAGCGTCTACTACCATCAACCGGCTTTGTTTTTCTCAGCAGGATAGATCAAATATTATACATATAGTGCATTCGGAAAGTATTCAGACCCCATAACTTTTTCCACATTTTGTTACGTTAGAGCCTTGTTCTTAAATTTATTAAATTATTGTTTTACCTCATCAATCTACACACAATACCCCATAATGACAAAGTGAAAACAGGTTTTTAGAGAATTTTGCAAATTTATTAAAAAATAAAAACAGAAATACCTTATTTACAGAAGTTTTCAGACCCTTTGCTATGAGAATTGAAATTGAGCTCAGGTGCATCCTGTTTCCATTGATCATCCTTGACATGTTTCTACAACTTGATTGGAGTCCACCTGTGGTAAATTCAATTGATTGGACATGATTTGGAAAGGCAAACACCTGTCTATATAAGGTCCCCAAGTTGAGTGTGYATGTCAGAGCAAAAACCAAGCCATGAGGTCGAAGGAATTGTCCGTAGAGCTCCGAGACAGGATTGTGTCGAGGCACAGATCTGGGGAAGGGTACCAAAATAAATCTGCCGCATTTAAGGGTCCCCAAGAACACAGTGGCCTCCATCATTCTTAAATGGAAGAGTTTGGAATCACCAAGACTTCCTAGAGCTGGCCGCCTGGCCAAACTGAGCTATCAGGGGAGAACAGCCTTGGTCAGGGAGGTGACCAAGAACCCGATGGTCACTCTGACAGAGCTCCAGAGTTCCTCTGTGGAGATGGGAGAACCTTCCAGAAGGACAACCATCTCTGCAGCACTCCACCAATCAGGCCTTTATGGCACATGGCAGCACACTTGGAGATGCCAAAGAGCACCTAAAATATTTTCTGGTCTGATGACACCCAGATTGAACTCTTTGGCCTGAATGCCAAGCGTCACGTCTGGAGGAATCCTGACACCATCCCTACGGTGAAGCATGGTGGTGGCAGCATCATGCTGTGGGAATGTTTTTCAGCGGCAGGGACTGGGAGACTAGGTCAGAATCAAGGGAAAGATGAACGGCACAAAGTACAGATGTACTTGATGAAAACCTGCTCCAGAGCGCTCAGGACCTCAGACTGGGGATAAGGTTCACATTCCAACAGGACAACGACCCTAAGCACACAGCCAAGACAACACAGTTGTGGCTTCGGGACAATGTCCTTGAGTGGCCCAGGCAGACCCCGGAATTGAACCCGATCTAACATCTCTAGAGAGACCTGAAAATAGCTGTGCAGCAACCTGCAACCTGCAACCTGACAGTGCTTGAGAGGATCTGCAGTGAAGAATGGGAGAAATTCCCCAAATACAGGTGTGCCAAGCTTGTAACGTCATACCCAAGAAGACTCGAGGCAGTAATCGCTGCAAAAGGTGCGTCAACAAAGTACTGAGTAAAGGGTAAATGTAAATGTTATGTAAATGTAATATTTCAGTTTATTTTTAATACATTTGCAAAAAATTWAAAAAACGATTTTGCTTTGTCATTGTGGCATATTGTGTGTAGATTGATGCAGAGAAAAAAATATTTTATCCATTTTAGAATAAGGCTGTAATATAACAAAATTTGGAAAGTCAAGGGGTCTGAATACTTTATACAGTGTAGACATTGTTAATGTTGTAAATGACTGTTGTAGCTGGAAACGGCAGATTTTTTATGGAATATCTATATAGGCGTACAGAGGCCCGTTATCAGCAACCATCACTCCTGTGTTTCAATGGCACGTTGTGTTAGCTAATCCAAGTTAATCATTTTAAAAGGCTAATTGATCATTAGAAAACCCTTTTGCAATTATGTTAGCACAGCTGAAAACTKTTGTTCTGATTAAAGAAGCAATAAAACTGTCCTTCTTTAGACTAGTTGAGTATCTGGAGCATCAGCATTTATGGATTCGATTACAGGCTCAAAATGGCCAGAAACAAAGAACTTTCTGCTGAAACTCGTCAGTCTATTCTTGTTCTGATGAATGAAGGCTATTCCATGCAAGAAATTGTCAAGGAACTGAAGATCTGGTACAACGCTGTGTACTACTCCCTTCACAGAACAGCGCAAACGGTCTCTAACCAGAATAGAAAGAGAAGTGGGAGGCTCCGGTGCACAACTGAGCAAGAGGACAAGTACATGAGAGTGTCTAGTTTGAGAAACAGACGCCTCACAAGTCCTCAACTGGCAGCTTCATTAAATAGTACCCGCAAAACACCAGTCTCAATGTCAACAGTGAAGTGGCGACTCCGGGATGCTGGCCTTCTAGGCAGAGTTGCAAAGAAAAAGCCGTATCTCAGACTGGCCAATAAAAAGAAAGATGGGCAAAAACACAGACGTTGGACAGAGGAACTCTGCCTAGAAGGCGAGCATTCCGGAGTCGCCTTTTCACTGTTGACGTTGAGATGGGTGTTTTGCGGGTACTATTTAATGAAGCTGCCAGTTGAGGACTTGTGAGGTGTCTGTTTCTCAAACAAATTTTAGTCCCACTAAGCGCAAACCAGGTGGGATGGCGTATTGTTGCAGAATGCTGTAGTAGCCATGTTGGTTAAGTGTGCCTTGAATTCTAAAAAAGTCACTGACAGTGTCACCAGCAAAGCACCATCACACCACCTCCTCCATGCTCCATGCTCTACGCTGCTGGGTTGACTTACACTACTGTTGCATATATGTTTTTCCTGTACATAGAATTTCATGACAAAACTATACCTATCACCTTTTTTTGTGATGCAGTGATGTTTTCTATCTATCCCCCAGTCACCTTGCACCTGGGACAGGCCCTCAGGACCAGGCAGCTGGTGATAGATTTTGACGGGGAGCGTCCCATCCCCCGGCTTAGGGAGCCCCTGGACCTGTTTGCCATCCCCTCCACCCCTTTCCAGGGGGTCCGCTGGCCCATTGAGTATGAGGTCTTCAAGGAAGCCATACACCACATAGGTACATACCACTGAACTGTATATGCTGTAACAAACACTAAGTGTTGTTTTGACCTCTACAGTGTATAGAACAGTCCAGAGCTGTCCATTACAGAGTTCTGTTTCTCAGTGGGCTCCACATTTTTTAACTATTATACAGTATCGTGTTAATCCAAATTGGAATGTTATTGTTATTGAAATATATTGTTGTGTTCTAGAGTGGGACCCTCCAGACCCAGAGCCGTTCTACCAGCCCACGGGCCATGAGAGGGCCCCCATGCCTGTCAGGGAGGAAAAGGGGAACGTAGTTTACTGCATTGACCCAGGTAACCCTAACTCTATGTCAGTAAGGTATATAGTGGTGCCCTTAGTAGGCTTTCATTTTCTGACAGTGTTACCTCTCTCACCTGTCCTTCTAGCTCCTGTTCTTATTTTTTCCCCTGTTTAGGCACAAAGACCTCCTACTTCACCTACTCTCGTGTGGGAGGAAGCCGGGGGCCCATCAAGAGGTCCACCTCTTGTGCAATGCATCAGGACAAGTCCACCCTGGCCTTTGAGTCACGCTTTGAGAGCGGCAACCTGCAGAAGGCAGTTCAAGTGTGAGTCTACGGAGCCTGTATAACTGTTTAACCTATTTACAATTTACAAATTGTTGCTAAGTTGCAGGGAGGGTAGCTGTGTGTAGGGAAGAATCTTTCCTTCTCACTCTCTTTCTATCCCTCTCTCCCCCTTACACAGCGGTGTCCATGACTATGAGCTCACCCTCCGCACCGACATGTACACCACCAAGCACACACAGTGGTTCTACTTCCGGGTCAGAAACATGAAGGCGGGGGTCAACTATCGCTTCACCATAGTCAACCTGATGAAGGCTAGCAGCCTGTACTGCCTGGGCATGAGGCCTCTGCTCTACTCTGAAAGAGCCGCCTGGGAGAAGGGAGAGGGCTGGCGCCGAACTGGCTCCAACATCAGATACTACCGCAACCAGCACCACCAGGCTGAGCAGGACAACAACACAACCACCAACACAAAGTCCCTACACTCCCTTACCTGGACCAGCCAGTTCCCCTACGACTTTGACACCTGCTATTTGGCCCACTGCTACCCCTACACCTACTCCCACCTGCAGCGCTACCTCAGCCGCCTCACCTCCAACTCGGCCACCGGTGCCTACTGCAAGCTGCGGGTGCTGTGCCGCAGCCTGGCCGGCAATGCTGTGCACGTGCTGACAGTGACATCACCAGGAGGGGGGTGGATGGATAGGAGTGCCAAGCGAGCGGTGGTGGTTACAGCCAGGGTGCACCCCGGGGAGACCAACAGCTCCTGGATGATGCAGGGCTTCCTGGACTTCCTGCTGGGAGAGTCAGACGACGCCAGGCTGCTGAGGGAGACTTTTGTGTTTAAGGTCACTGACGCACTTTGGGCCTTTTTATCTTTGTAAATATCCATGTGTTTTATTTATGTATTTGACTGCCATGTGGGATAAATTACGTTTTCCCTTCAGAATTAGAAACACCCAATAAAGACACCCATGTTGATTGTTGTGTTTCTCCCTTGCGGTCTTGCAGGTGGTGCCCATGCTGAACCCAGACGGGGTGGTTGTGGGGAACTACCGCTGCTCTCTGGCCGGCAGGGACCTGAACAGGAACTACAATACCCTGCTGAGGGACTCCTTCCCCTGTGTCTGGCACACCAAGAACATGGTCAAGAGGTGAGAGGCGGGAAGCAGGAGGCTACTCAAACAGATGTGACATGGTCATACCTTTCTAACCTATGGAGAGGTTTGTCAGTTCACTCTGCCTTTTCTGACCTCTGACCCTGTTTCCATGGTTTTCCCTCTGTCCTTGTTGTTGCCATGGCACCCAAGACTGATGGCTGAGAGGGACGTGGTGTTGTATTGTGATTTCCACGGTCACAGTCGTAAGAACAACGTCTTCATGTATGGCTGTACCAACAGCGATGACGCCACACAACGGCTCCATGAGAGAGTCTTCCCGCTCATGATGAGCAAGAACGCCAATGACAAGGTTCCAATCCCATTGAAAGAAAGAAAATTATCTTTTTTTACTGGAGACCTGGCCAAGAAGGCATCTCCAGTATAAAACCACAATACAATCATACATTTATGTTATAAATCACAGCTAGGGAATCAAACACGATGTTTGTGTCCTCTTCCTGAAGTTCTCGTTCAGGAGCTGTAAGTTCAGGGTTCATCAGAGTAAAGAGGGAACAGGACGCGTCGTCATGTGGAGGCTAGGCATCAAGAACAGCTACACCATGGAGTCCACCTTCGGAGGCTCCACTCTGGGTAAGCATGCACAGGGTGTAGTGTGTGTATATGTGTATGCATGCTATAGAGCTTCATTTCACAGAGCCAATCTGTATTATAGGGAACAGGAAGGGGACCCATTTCACCACCAGGGACCTGAAGTCTCTGGGGTACTACTTATGTGACACACTGCTGGACTACTGTGATCCCGACCCAACCAAGGTGAGGGAAGTCAACCTCTCACTACCACAGTGACCAAGGTTACATCTCAGCTTGTCATGTTGATGAGCCATAATATGTGTGTGTGTGTGTTGTGTGTGTGTGTGTGTGTGTGTGTGTGTGTGTGTTGTGTGTGTGTGTGTGTGTGTGTGTGTGTGTGTGTGTGTGTGTGTGTGTGTGTGTGTGTGTGTGTGTGTGTGTGTGTGTTAGACCAGTCACTGCCTAGCTGAGTTGCGGGCGATGTTAAGGCAGGAGGTCAGAGAGAGGCTGGGCCGGGAGGTCGACTCTGATGGATCTCTCAGCGTCTCCATTTCTGACATTGAGTCCAGGTAAGGAAGGCTTTAGAGCATCACACACACACACACACACACCTAAATGTCCTTTTTGTGTCTCCTCCACAGTACCAGCGGCTCAAACAGCACAGAGTCTGATGGCCTGCCTGTCCATCTACTGAACCAAATTGATGAGGTGTCGTTTGAACCTTAACCTTCGTATGACCTCAGTTATGTTTGTGTACAAAAGCTTTAACTGAGTCTAATGCCAACTTCTTTTCTAGCAGAGCCAAGCGAAGAAAAAGCACCTGAGGAGTGGTAAGGAGAGGAACAGACTGAGACAGGAGAGAGTGAGGAACGTCGACCCAAAGGTCCTCCACAGGAACGTCAAGAACATAGTGAGAAGAACACACACACACACAACACATTAGTGCAGCTCATCCACCAGATACAATGAAACATACAGTGGTCCCTAATACATAAAAGGCTGGGAGAGACATACAGATGATATAGCCAGCGAAAGTTCCCCATAATGGATCGAGCGTGATTGGGCGAGTTCGTTTTGCATTGCCTTTTGCCCCGGAAGGGTGGAGATTTCACTTTAGGAACAAACCAAACTTGCCAAATTACATTCTTCCTCCTGTCTGTTCTCTGCAGGACCCTGTGCTACCCACTGAGGACATGGTGAAGGTGAGGATCCAGGAAAAGACGGTGGCCGTGGTCAGAGAGAAGAAGAAGAGAGAGGTATGGATTAGAGTGAGAGAAGCTCACGCTCTTCCTCATTTGCTTAGACAGATTGTGGCTTTTGCATTTCCCCAGTATCTCATTTCTGAAGACATGAGCTTCTACTTCTGATGTAACGGTAGGTGCCGTTTGTGGTGACAGTGAGCCGTCAGACAGGACGCTCCTGGATCCCCCATCCCACCACTCGCATCGGGGTCATAGGCCATGTGACCCTCTGGCAGGAGGAGGAGTCAGAGAAGGTAATGGCTGCCATTCACCCTTCAAGCCCTACTGCATGTTGATAGTTTTGCATTGTCATTAATTAAAGTACTGCTACAGTTAACATTTTCTCAAGGTATTTCACAACAACCTGGCCCTAAACCCCCCCCCTTCCAACCTCTTCTCAGTAGGTCAATGCACTCTGAGCATCCCCACCCCATCAAAATTGACAAAAGGCATGAAYGAGCAGTGACTGTTTTGTCCTAATCTGATGCTCAGCATTAACTGTGTTCCAGAATGAATACCTGGATGCTGTAAGGGCTGCATACCTGAGTACTCAGCCACCTGTCACAGGTACATGGATAGACTTTTATCATTAGGAATGGATTTAGTTTTCTGGCCATGTGACTAAAGAAACTTTTTTTTTTCTTTCCGAGTTTACATGCAGAATGTTCAGGTTGACATTTATTGTCATGAATCTTGCCCTGTGTAATGAACATGATGGGAGACAGAGAGCTGGTTTCAAGCGCAGCAGGTGTTTATTTGTAAAGGACCACAGGAGGAGGCAGGTAGCTGTGTCCAGGGGCAGGCAGAAGGTCATACACAAGGGGTCCAAAAAGGCAACAGTACAGGCAGGGAAAAGGCTAGTAACATTGACCGGGAGATCAGGCAATAGGTTGATAACAGGAAATCCGATAGGCTAAAGTACAGGCAGGGAATAGGCAAAAGGCGTCGTTAGTGAGGCAGGCCAAAACTATCATACACAGGAGGATTAATTACAGGAAACCCAGCGCTTTGAATAGAAGTGTGTCACAAAACAAACAATACCTCACAATGATGGGGTGCAAAGAACGGAACTACATAGTGTGTGATAATGACATACAGGTGTGTGAACAAGTGATCAGAATTCAGGTGATTGGGATCTGGAGAGTGAGCTGCGTTCAGGGTATCTACGTGTTTGAGAGTGTGAGTTGGAATCAGACGTAACACCCTCTGCAGAGTGGCCACTAGCTGGCACAGCCACAAAGTAATACAATATTATCTTAACCCTAACCACAATGCTAACCCTAATGCCTAACCCGACCCTTAAATTCATTAATTCATTTGTACTTTGCAACTGGCCCATATAGCGGAAATCGCTCATTTCAGCCTCCAGGGCAATATTCATTACAATAAACGTCGCTTCCTCAGAGGAGCCGGAGGAGGAGCGGCTGCAGTATTGGAGTCCCCAGCTGCAGTTTGGCTCCTCCCAGGCCCCGCGGCCGGGACCTCAGCGTCACCCCTTATCTTTTACAGCCGTACAGCAACGCGGCTTCTCTGTGCCTGTGCCCACCTCGAAGATCAGGGTTCACACCACCCCCATTCAGCAGCAACCCATGCCCTTCAGCCCCGATCACAGAAGCCACGCTGGGATGAGAGGTGGGTTGGAGCGCAGAAATAGAGTGGGTAGAATGGATGGTACAATATTGACATGAAGAACACACACCCAATATGAAGTTAGGTGTTCACTAACAGGAAAGTAGTATGATAGTAGAATTAAAGTAGTATGACAAAGAACTGCAATCAGGAGTGAAGTCAGTGACATTCTTTTCCACCCCACAATTTAACAGATGCTAATCAAACATTCCAAATATTGCTATTGCAGAGATGTTCGATCAGTATGAATGCTGTTATTACTCTTGTCTTTCAGAGAGGATGCCTGCTTTACACACCAGGTAACTACAGCAAAACATAGCGGTAAAATATGCTCTTTATTGAAAGTTGACTGCATTTATGACTAAACGTACAGGACTGGGACCGTACACCGTCTGCATAAATATGTCAATGTTAAATTGGACAGTCCGTCACACAAATGTGTTTTGTGTTGGAAATGTGTCAGGTCTCCCCCAGTAGTTCCGGGCATGCAGTGCAGGGTGGTCCCTGAGTTCATCCCGCCACAAGGCCTGGAGCCCTGCCGCTCTTCCAACGTCTACCCAGCCAAGTCCCACCACCAGTGGCCGCGCCCAGAGAAACAAGGCCACGCAGCCCGGGTCTCCATACGCTACTACATGCCAGAGGCTCCAACCTCTAACACAGATGCCCTGGAGACCCTACGGAGGAGCCCAGAAAGGGACTGCACAGCAGGTGTATCAGACGCTATGCCTGTGGGTGAGCAGGACCAGAGTGGACCTCAAGCAGCCTTTGAGAAACCACCGAGTAAACCTGGGACAGACGGTAACTCCTTCCTGCCAGACCTGAGGCACATAGACTTCAGAGGGAAAAGGTTACTGTCCTCTCCACGCCAGGCATTTTGACTTTCTAGTGCGTCTAGTTATAGTGCTGGACATAATATACTGTATATTGGTATACATAGTATATAACAGTGCATATACAACAGATGTTTATTTATGTTTCTTTCATTCTACATGTGAGAATAACTCTCCCTCTGAGGTCCTGCCCCAGCTATAACCCCTCTTCCCTCCATCTTTCCTCTGTAGCCATGGCCGTATATGGGGAGACCAGGCAGGGGCTGGAGTACAGAGGCAGGGCCCCTCAAAGAGAGAGCCACTGAGAGGGGGAGAAGGCAGGCGTGTGTGTGGAGGAGATGCAGCAGCAAGGCGTGTGAAAAGCAACCACAGGTACTGAGAGGGTATGCCACCCCTTGGCTTATACCAGTTTTATATTTAAGCAATAAGGCCCGACGAGGAGTTATATATGGCCAATATACCACGGCTAAGGGCTGTTCTTAAGCAAGACGCAACGCGAAGTGCCTGGATAAGCCCTTAGCCATGATATATTAGCCATATATCACAAACCCTCAAGGTACCTTATTGCTATTATAAACTGGTTACCAACATAATTAGAGCAGTAAAAATAAATGTTTTGTCATACAAGTGGTATATGGTCTGATATATCACGGCTGTCAGCCAATCAGCATTCAGGGCTCAATCCACCCAGTTTATAAGGTTCTTTATCTTACCAGCTAATATGTCTAAAAACTATGTTCAAGTGTCACATGCACAAGTACAGTGAAACGCTGAACTTGCTTGCTCTCAGTGGAATGCTTAACTTGCATTCAGAGCTCATTTGAATGGTACCCATTCTTCTCAGGTTGGCCCAACAGACATTGCAAGAGGAGGATAAACAGGAAATGGGCATTTTACCCCAGATGTCCTCGACCACCCACACCAAGATAGATCATCCGCCCCGACAGCTAGACAGTCTACGTAGGCTCCAGAAACTCAGCCTGGCCAATAACTCCAGGTTCCACTCCAGTGGGAGAGGGGCGGAAGCAGGGACAGGGATGGATCTGGAGAAGAGGATGGTCGCCAGACCGTCAGGGTCTGCCCCTCCTCGCAGTACAGCACCTTTGAGCTGAGAACCAGGCAGAGACACACATTGGCAAATGTACCAGACAGACTGCTGATATGAACCCTGAAGATGGGCGGAGACTATAGGGAGTTTCTGCTCTATTTTGACCACAAAAAGATGTACAGCACATTGCCTTTCAGGTGGATATYGAAATTACATGTATTTTTGCCTTGATTGTGTACCTTTCTTATTTGATGAGTCTACATGTCACTTTAAATCTAACTGAACTGTTTTGCATACTTTTTATAATATTTTGTATCCATTTTTCATCATGTAAATTATTTATTTTTCATTTCTCAAATTGGGGCATAATCAGATTGAGTCACTCCCAATGCAGAAGTTATTTCTGTTAATCAAGAGACAGCTCATCATTGATCATAAAGTATCATATAACATCAGTCCAGAAAATACTGTCTCAGTATTACTAGGCAGCCCGCGTAATATTATCAAACTGTGTATGCATGTCTTCATTCAGACTCAATGTTACTGTAGCATAAACCTTGTGAAACATAGATATTTAGCAGACACTTATCCAGAGCGACTTAAAATGAGTGCATCCATCTTAAGATAGCTGGGTGAGACATCCACATATCACGTGACAAAAAATATATACAGTATATGTGACTAAAAAGACAAACATTTAATCTCTTCACATCTGTACAAAAAAATCACTCAAGGTACACATGGTATGAAAATACATCTGTAAATTGCTGAACATGGTCCACTGCTACAAAACTGAGGGCTGGATCCTAACTTGAGATACATGTAAGTAGCATGTAAATTTCTCCTTAATCATAATCAATATTAGTAGGAGATTTACACGACTCTCTTTCCTGTGTTTCCCAGTGGTCATCTCTGTTTCTGTGTGTCCGCTCAGCCGAGTAGTCAGGCGGCCCTAAACTCCTAAATCCCATCAAACCAGAGCTGCCAACTCTCACGCATTGACCGTGAGACATGGATTTGACCCTCATCTCACGCTCCCACGGCACACCTCTTACATCTCACACATTGAAAAGTACTGCATTTATTTTTCTAATTCGTGTTGTGCTCCAAATCGTTTTGAAATTGGAAAATCTGCGACCGAGGTAAAGACTCAGGTTAATTCAGGTTGGATATTCGCCTGTAGTTTCCTTACGTCCACCAACAGCAGTTAGGGACCGTCAACATAGTGACAAATCACATTTTTCAAATTTCAATAGCTCTTTAGCCATTACTCCTAAAACGTTCAAAACTGATTCTAGCTAACCTGATGGCAGAGACACATATTGCACACACTTTTTTGGGGGTCAATTTACATCTCGCACTATTTTAAATTATTTATAAAACATTTTGTAATTCAATAGCGCCTTGGTCATGTAGTGTACATTATGAACCTCAAATAAGGTTCATAATGTACACTCAGTGGGCCTACACATTGCTCACCCTTTTGCTTGGCCATTTGCATCTCATGAGATTTTATGATAATTTTTTTAAAGTTTCAAATTTCAATAGCTTCTTACCGTCATGACCTACAACCCTTTCAGAATATCCACTGAGTACCGAGGTAAAGACAGTTTCAGGTTGGATATTCGCCAGATATTCACACTCAAACCTCAATAGCCTTCAAACCACTTGAGCCACAGACTCCAAATAAGTGTCATGATGTTGGAAACATTGCACAGGTCTTATTTTCACGATTTGGACATGAATTCACTTTCCAAAGCTAGTAAACGTGGAAATGTGAGCAGCGTTCCGTATTAGTTAGGGAGCGTAAACAAAGTACAAACTTGTCTTACATTCGAATTTCAATAGCTCCTTGGTTCAGAATGTCCACTCAGTGGGCCTACAAATTGCACACCCTTTAGTTTGTCCATTTTCATCTCACACGTTTTTACATGCATTTTTCAAACTTTAGAATTTCAATAGCTCCTTGGTCATCCTTGGTCATGTTGGTTCACGGACTAGCCTTATATATTGCACACTCTTGTTTGTGTACTGTAATCCCATGTCAATTACACACCTAAGAAGTGTGCAGTGGACATATACCCATATTGCTTAACTTTTAGTTATGTATCTTCTATACTGTTGTACATGAATATTAGTTTGACAATTAGCCCCAGATTTTTTGATTTTTATATAAATATTTATATTTTTTGGTTTTGCCTGTTTAGCGTGTTATTTTGGCATTAATATGTGTCACATATCAGTTTGCAAACAATGTCAATATATATATATATATATATATATATATATAATTCAGTTAAAACCTCTACAGGATCGGTGTCCCCCCCACGGGACGGTTGAGCTAACGTAGGCTAATGTGATTAGCATGAGGTTGTAAGTAACAAGAACATTTCCCAGGACATAGACATATCTGATATGGGCAGAAAGCTTAAATTCTTGTTAATCTAACTGCACTGTCCAATTTACGGTAGCTATTACATTGAAAGAATACCATGCTATTGTTTGAGGAGAGTGCACAGTTATGAAGTTGAAAATGTAATAATAAACCAATTAGGCACATTTGGGCAGTCTTGATACAACATTTTGAACAGAAATACAATGGTTCATTGAAACAGTACACTGCTGCTATCTAGTGGCCAAAATCCAAATTGCGCCTAACTTGGAATATTACATTTTGGCCTTTTTCTTGCATTTAAAGATGGAACAAAAAAAGGAAACACATGTTTTTCTTTGTATTATCTTTTATCAGATCTAATGTGTTATATTATCCTACGTTTCACATTTCCACAAACTTCAAAGTGTTTCCTTTCAAATGGTTTCAAGAATATGGATATCCTTGCTTCAGGTCCTGAGCTACAGGCAGTTAGATTTGGGTATGTCATTTTAGGCGAAAATTGAAGAAAAAAAAAGGGTCCGATCCTTAAGAGGATTTATTAAAGCTGCATACCCACATGGTCTCTTTTTTTGTTTTCTAGAGTAAGGCAGCTCCAACATGCAGGTGTTTCAGCTTAGTTCAGTGCTTTCTGTGGTGGTGGGGCGAGCCAGCAGAAAATACGGAGCGTTGCGCAATGATTGGCTCAGTGTTCTGTCACTCATGGGGACGTAATCTCCAAGTTTAAGTGCCTTAGTAAAGGTAGACATAAAAGAAAATCTGCCTTTTGGGTTCTGCCATAGAGTTATATTGCCAGTGCCCATCCAAGAAGGCTCAAGGTCAATGGCCACAGATAAAATGACGTCAAATCACATTATATGTACAGTAGCTTTGATTGGACTGATCATGTCAGCATCTTACTTTCAAAGTCTTAGCTAGCAGTCATCATCATGAATCAAGTTGACAATCTACTGGCAAATCCTTTTTAATCCTTGACATATGAAGAGAAATTATAGATAAAATGTATCGGTGCTCATTGGACATAAAGATTACACAACAAGTTGGAAATCGCAAATTCAACAATGATTCGTTTCGAGGGAATCAGTGGCTAACTGCAAGCGCTGCAAAGAAACCACTAACGTTAGCCTGGTATTCAATTGAGTGGCTGGGTGTTTTTTTTTTCTGAGTTCCCACCATAAATCCAGAGAATGCCAGACTTCGATGACAAGATTTGCCCACAAAGGACCGCTGCGCCACCTTCACAAGGTGAGTCCAAATCTGTATTGTATGCTGCTGCATAAATGGTGTAATATGCCAGGGAGATATGTATACTGTAGCTAAGAAAGTAATACTAAGTGTATGTTGTGTAGTAAGCTGTTAGTAACCCATGTGCCTCACTCTAATAATTTGGTCTATTTTCACCAACGCGGTATTGTAAACACATCGTTCGTGCTTGTTTGGTTACTTTTTTTTGTACAGCGTTGACAGTGCTACTGATAGTAGTGGTGGCGGTTGGCTTACACTTGCAAATTCAACACACACATCATTCTATAATAGAATTGTGTTATTTGACGTGTCAAATTAAAAGCTTATTTAACATGTCTAATAGTGTTATATGACGTGTATTGTTTTTGACATGCAAAGACCCAAATGGCGTTCAGTGTGCTTCACCCTAATAATTTGGTCTATTTTCACCTCTTAATTTAGCCTACTGTTCTAACTTGGTGGTGCACATGTAGCCTATATCCTGTTTTAGAGAAATGTAATAATCCAATATTGTAAGAGCTTTCATTGTCTGTTTATATGCCCCCTTTATTTTCCTAAGGTTCTGACTTGGTGTACAGGGAGAATACTGTAAGAATGGCCCATGTTCTGAATTCTGCCGCTGTACATTTCAAAAGTGCTGAACAAATAGTTATATTGACTACGTCCATCGTCGCTTGCTCATTAATGTCTTAATTGAAATTACGTATTGCCTCTTATCCGCTTGTCGTCCCCTTATGCTATAGTTTGTACATCTCAATTGTCAGTAGAAACCACATTTGTTTAAGCAAGTCAGCCATATCAGCTATGTTTTTTTTTAAAGTCAGTAAATGAGGCTGAATTAACTGTTTCGCTGCAGAAAATGCTCGGCTGATAGCCAGGTGTAGCAGTGGTAAGGTGTTGGGATTCTGCTGTTGGGGCAGCTTTATGTAGGCCCTAACAGTTTGTGGGCACCGTTTGTCACCGTTATAGTGCAATTAATGTATTGTTTAGTGTTGTGTAGTGGCTTTGCTGGCATGTGTCCCACTTTTCTTTTCTTTTTTGCCTCACCAAGATGTACATGCTAAAATCGCCACAGCTCATATGTCCCTACGACAGATCATTTTTTAAATTCTTATTGTTCTAGTGAACCACTATCAGTTAAGGGTGCATTCAAATGTGAAATCACAACCAGCAATATAACTGAGCAAGCAGAGTTCATTGTAATCAAAGGAAATGAAGAACCACTCCTGGGCAAAGATACAGTTGTGAAACTGGGGGTTCTGAGAATAGGTGCTGATGTCGCAACAGTGACAGACACCAAGCCCTCACTAAAACAGCAGTACCTACAAGGGTTCTAGGGAGTTGGAAAACTGAAAACAAAACAGACCTCAGGAAGAAGGTAGACCAAAATGTAGAGAAACCTTTGGACATGGACATTGTAGAACCTGTTAATGACCCCACCCCATGGGTAAACCCAGTGGTCATTGTACCAAAGGCAAATGATGAGATAATAATGTGCTTAGACATGAGAAGCAAACCAGGCTATAATATCCCAACAGTAAACAAGTCCAAAGGCATCGGACCAACAGCAGAGGGAGTGCAGTGATGCACTCCAGGGACCCAGAGAGAACCTCAGAAGTGAGATGCTGCCTGCTGGGAGTGAGAGCACAGCAGGAAAAACACTCACATGGATCAGATGAGAATGTGAGGATTGCAGCATTGAGTGCTACACCCAAAGCACTGACTACCAGAGAGGTAGAGGAAGCCTCAGCCAAAGACCCAGAGCTGAGAGAGGTAAGTAATGCTATTGCAAGTGGACATTTTTAGAACTGTAAAGCTTATGCCTCAATTGCGAGTAATTGATGTGTAGTTGGATACCTAGTTCTTTGCAGAACAGGCATCGTGCTGCCACAGGCATTACATGCGCAGGCACTTGCACTAGCTCATGAAGGGCACTTTGGAATAGTGGGCACAAAGCAGCATCTCAGAACCAAGGTTTGGTGGCCTGGCATGGAAAAGGCAGCCGAGAGACAATGTAAATCATGCCACGGTTATCAGACAGTAGCTAGACCTGACACACCAGAACCACTGAGCCTTGTGGGAGTAGTAAAGCTGTGGAGAAAGAGGAGGAGCACCTCACGTATCCTTTAACATTGTGGATCTCATTTGCCAGAGGTTCGTGTAGTAGTCTACATATCCGACCACTACTTCAAGCTAATATGTTTTGTGGGTTGTGATGCTTTCCAAGGCACTCTTTTGGGTATGACTGTGGGTGCAAGGCAAACCTGCAGTTGTTGGATGAGCAAGCGCTGACATCGTGGGTAGAAAACCTGCTTATCTTCCTGGACATCCGGACCAAGGAGCAACACTACCTCCGCTCCTGCAGTGGGGGAGGTATCACACCACCATGCTAGTGTCAAACAAATACACTGGCCCTGGATAACCTTGATACACCCTCATTTTAAAACCATCTGTCACTGTGTTTCTCTGCAGGCCCACCCCAGTAAGAGATACTTTGCTGTGGCAGAGAAGCGAGACCAGCCCAACATCGTCATCTATGAATATCCCTCACTACAACCGTACCGCATTCTCAGAGGTATGGGAACTACAACACACACACACAAACTATTAGATTTTTATTTTATTTTTACAATTTATAAAGCATATGATCAATGATCAAGACATTTGGTCTGTGGACTTTAACCGTGAGGGCACCCTGCTGGCCAGTGTGGGTAGTGCTCCGGACTACTTGCTGACACTGTGGGAGTGGAGGCATGAACAGGTGATGCTGCGTTGCAAGGCCTTCGTTCTCACAGGACGTCTAAGGGTCACCTTCGCACCTGACAACGCCGGGCAACTCACCACCTCCGGATCGGGACACATGAAGTCAGTAGCAATCAATCAATCAAAATGTTTTCGTGTACTAGCACTTTTATAAATTTGTCAAAAAGTACTTTATAGAACGCCAAACCCCCCAAAGAGAAAACAGATTTCATCATGAAATATGGACAATAAATACATAAATGGCTTATTATGTGTACAGAATCGTACACCATGTGAGTTGAACTCTTATCATCCATTCTTCTAGGTTTTGGAAAATGGCCAGCACTTTTACTGGTCTCAAACTGAAAGGCCTTCTGGAAAGGTTTAAGTAGACTACCCTGAAAGATATCGTGGGGAAGGTCTGTCCACTGCTCTTATCATTCAATTCCTGCTATTCCATTGAAAATGACCCAAACCCAAAGCAATATCCTCTTTTCCTGTTCTATGTTGTCCCGATCACATCCCTTCTGTCTGTGTGCTATTGGGTTCTGAGAATATGAAATATACTTACTCATGTCACTGAGGGAAAGAGGGTAATGTATAACATTTACGTTATGTCAGGATATGTTATTGTTAGCCATCAGGGATCCGAGAAGAGACAGTCTGGTACCAATCTCCATGATGGCCATGAGTTGGGGAGGAGTGAGCACTTTGGGGTAGAGGTCAGGTCAGATGAAGTGAGGAAGAACAGATAACACTAAGGTTCTGTCTAGCAGCAGAGATGCATTGGCTGTTCAGATGTGTAGGAGGAGACTCAACATAGTTACATATCAGTGCTTGTGTGACTATGTCATTGTCTAATGCAGCTGTATTGATCCTCTGGGATGAATTAACTTGGTTTTAGCTTTCATAGTGTCCGTTGAGTTTTTACTCTGAGAATTAGAACCTAACAGTGCCAAGTGGTGTCTGGGTCTGAGTGGGGGAACATGCTAGTGTGGGACAGGGGTCTGATCAAGGTGGAGATCTGCCATAAGGGTGGAAGGACGTGCCACGCTGGCACCATCCAGCAGTTTGTCCTGAACGAGGAGGAACTCATGACCATTAGCACTGACGGAGCCATTAGAGTAACCTTTCAGATATAGTACAGTCCTCTCAGCCCCAGTCTAAGAGGTCTCTGCTAACCCTAAAAAGCCAGCCTGAACAACTGGTCTGTGGTCAGTTTTGCCTGCTGTGTAATATTTCTCCCTGATGACGTCACTTCCTCCACCCTGTGCAGGGCTGAGACTTTGAGAGTATTGACACGGCGGACTGTAACGATGACACCGGTCTGTTTGAGATCGAGCCCATGAACGAGATTGTGATCGGACGCAACGTTAGCATGTCCTCCATGGTCATGGGTAATCCTGAATGAATCTTGAATAATGACGAATGAGAAAGTTAGACACACATATCATACCACCCAAAAAATGCTACCCCCCTACAGTATTTGTGTCTCCAACTTTCTCTCTGATCATTATTCTCAATACATTCAGGATTACCATATTCAATTCTTATTCTTTTTTTACAATATAAGTGACTCCAAAATGACACAATACATTACTCACCATTAATTTCTATTRGGCACAAAATAATCTGAAACACAACCAAAACAAACAGCAAATGCATCCAACAAACGTGTAGTCACAAGCTTGACGTAATCATTGCGTGCTATGAATATGGGGCCAAATACTTTAATACACATAAGTTAATTTGTCCCAATGCTTTTGGTCCCCTAAAATGGCGGGACAACAGTATGTACAAAAAGTGCAGTAATTTCTAAACTGTTCACCCGATATGGATGAAAATACAGAGCCAAAACAACAACAAAATCACTGTTCCAATACTTTTTGAGCTCACTGAGTTACAGTTGTCCGACTTAAATTATTATTTTACCATACAGTTATGTAATGCCTTGTTGCCTTTCACTAGGTCTCAAAGCGCTTTGCTTATCTGTGTAATGTACTGTGATGAGAGTGTTTGCCCCTGCCTGTGTGTGTAGGTGAACCCTAGAGGAGGGACTGGTGGTTGTGAGCTTTCAGGACGGAGTGGTCTGTCTGCTGGAGCTCTACAACCCCCAGATCTTATGGGTGGTTGCCGGACGCAGTCGCTATGGAGAAGCTGAGCTCCTTCTCAAACAGGCCTTCATACCGCACAATGCACCTGTGACGGCCATCGCGTACGAACCCAACGGAGAGATCCTGGCAACTGGGTATTCGGACTAGCGAGTGCCGCCGACTGTTGACCAATGTGAAATCAATCATTAGCTCCCATCTATAGACAATCCACTTGTAGATCAAAAACCAACTGGATGGGTATAATAACTGTGGTGTATTGAGAAATGTATTATGTGTTAATGAGTTTAGATTTAAAATGGTTGCAAATAGCCAATGGGATTTGTATGCAGGGGTTCAGTTATTTGAATTGACAAATGACAATGGGGTTTCCGTTCTTTCATTGAAGTGATTGGATTTCGAGATGCAAGGGCGGTAAAGTTCAATGATGTATGGAAGAGTTGGGCTGAAGATACTGTAGAGTGTAGTCGACTGTAATGTGTTAAGGAGAACATTAAATAAATATGTCCTGGTTATTATAAGTACGCTTCGGAGTCTTCAGTAAAATAACCCAGCTTCTTAGGATGCAACAATAACCAATATCAATAAACCTCCCCTCCACAATCTCTCCTTCCCTCTCTAGAGCAGGGTTTCCTAAACTCGGTCCTGGGGACATCCCTGGGTGTGCATTTTGGTTTATGACTACACAGCTGATTCAAATAACCATCTCATAGTCAAGCTTTGATTATTTGAATCCGCTGTGTAGTGCTAGAGCAAAAACCGAAACGTGCACCCAGGGGTGGGCCACAGGACTGAGTTTGGGAAACCCGGCTCTAGAGTATGGACTGTACTGTGTTCTTCACTGTGGGGGACAGGTACGACCTTGACCTTGGCTTTGTCACAGTCCCAGGACATGTACAGGGGCTGGAGTGGTACCCCCAGTCACATGTCAGTCTGATCCTAGATCAGTGAAATATTGACAAAAGACAATGGCATGTGAGGTTAATAATAGTGATGGGAAGTTCGGCTCTTTTTACTGACTATGATCTTTTCGACTCGTTGAGTCAAAATAAATAATTTTTATGACTAATTTAGTTAATTTGAGCCAGTAATTCCCAGAGCACGCAGAACACACTACCGGCGAACGATGAACTGAAAACTCAAGAGTCATAATTCTACAAGACTCTCGTTTACATGTCGTTCACCATAGTCTCATTTGTGACTGAGACTGTTAAAAAAAAGTGTGCTTTWAACACTGTAGGCTACATTTGTTGATCGCTACAAATAAGATACTTTCTTGATACTTTTGAAACGAGGTCTAGTTGTGGCAGCAACCGGACTAGATTGTGAACGACTCTTGGTGGAATGCATTGCTTGACTGCCGTGAGGGTGATGAACACAATATCGTTCACGAACTGCAGCCTCACAAACGATTAATTCTCGAGTTCGAGTTTGTTGAGCAGAGGCTGCATATTTTTTGGTTCTACAAAGCTATATCCATCATAACATTAAATAATCAATTATTTGCATTTATTCTTATCCATGCGATCAATAATCAGTTCTAAACATGTATTTTTCTAATCTATGCTGCCTGCAGCATGATCTATTTTCCTGTGGGCATATGTGACAGACAGTTGTTTGTCGGACGACGTCGATGGAGCCGCTGAGCCGGAGGAACATTTATCAATCGTGCTCTAGAACTCATTGTAATCTCTCATGGACAGACTCCGCAAACATAAATTGTAATCAAGCATCTGACCAATTACGCAATACTTTAGTTCTGGGTTAACCAAGATTAGCAGGTCAATCAAACAACTAAAATGAAGGCGTCACACAGAAAAACGAATCATGACTCTCGAGTCAGTAAAAAGAGTCGTTCAAAAATAACGAATAGTATGCAAACTGCACATCACTAGTTAATAAATCATAACCCTCCTTCTGTGTGTGCACATGAGTGTTCAGGACAAGAACACCCTGCTGGTACTGTATTGGAGTGGTGACGTGGTGGAAGTGCAGTCTCCAGACCCGGAGGCCCAGAACCACAGCACCACCTACCACACCTCTGACACTTTACCTTCAGCAGCATCAAATTACGCATCAAGGTTTGGCCCTCACTGTCTGAGATTAACTGTACTGTAAACTTTAAACACAAACTAGAGATGTGTTTGTAAATATTTAAATGTCAGCGGGAGGAGAAGATTGCGTTCAGGCAGGCTCTGAATGAGAAAAGGCGGCAGAGAGAGAGAGAGGCCCGGCTGAAGCAAGCCAAGGAGCAGGCCCGTGAGCCCACTGACGAGGAGCCGCAGGAGGAAAATGAGGAGGAAGAGTATGCAGTCCGGCAGTGTCAGGGCCTCCCCTCTGCAGCCATCCGACCTCCATGCAGGCCTCTTGGGCCCTCAGTCTCCATGACAACCAGTACGGACAGCTGTGCTGTAGCTTTGATGACCAGTTTGTCCTGACGACGGGGAGGACGTAAACATCTTCTCCTTCAGCCTGCTGCCCAGGAGGACCTGCTGAAAGCCCTGCAGCGCAGCAAGGCCAAAGACCCCTCACCATGGGTCAGTGGGATAGAGGGAGAGTGGGACAGTAAAGACATGAATAACACAAAATGGAGGGTCAGTTCTGTGGTTGACTGTGTGTTGTTGTTGGTGAAACAGGTTGGCCCTGAGATGGAGGGTGTGGCACAGGATATCAAGGACCCATTAGCATACAGGTGAGGGAGATACCTAGTAGAGAGACAAACAACATACAAAGACACATCTGGCTAAAGGAAAACCAGTCCCTCTCTCCCATCTCCCTCTCTCTTTCATCCACTCCTCTATTGCTCTTTCTCTCCCTCCCCATCTCCAGATCCTCCTTGACCTTTTCCCTCTCTCTGTAGCATCGAGAAGGCTAAGCAGAAGTTGCAGATGGACCGTATGCATCGGGAGGCTGAGCTGAGGAAGGCTGAGAGATGTAATAAGCTGGCTGAAATGCAGAGTCAGTTTAAAAAGAAGAACCAGGTTCTGAGCCAGAAGAAAGAAATGGAGGATAAACTAAACACCAGGCAGAGCAAGATGGTTGTGTGTGTGTGTGTGTGTGTGTGTGTGTGTGTGTGTGTGTGTGTGTTGGGTGTGTGTGTTGTGTGTGTGCATCTCACCTGGTAGGGTGCCATTTCATATTTGCCCATTGTTTCTTCCAAGTTCTGGGATTCCGTGGGTAGCGTTCCAGAGTGACCAGAGGATCTCCACCTATCGTCTGCTGGCACTGTCCCAGAGGTTCCACGAGCTGAAACAGAGAGGGAGGGCAGGGGGCTCGGGTACAGGAACGTTGGAGGAACAAAGCCGAGGCTGACAAAGACCGCTCCAACATCACAGGTAAGAGAAAGGGGGAGAGAAAGTGTGTGTGTGTATTATACCTACCTGTTACTGTTTATATAACATCATAATGTGCGTGTCCCTGGCCAGCGGACCAGGAAGACCAAGGTGAGGAGGCTGTTCTTGCGGCTCGTGTGGTTCGTCCAGGGGGCAGCAAGCCGCCAGGCAGAGAAACTCTGCAAAGCTATGTAGAAGGCAGAGTGAGTCCGGCTAAGACAGAGAAGAGGATGAAGGAGTGGGCTGAACTGTGAGTCTTATCATATGGCCTTTGGTGGAGTTTCCTAGTCTTTCAGAATCACTGTCTTCACTCTTCCCTACATGACTATCTCCATGTGACTCTGCGAATGATTTAATGACAATGATTTAAAATGAAATATGATAAACCCATACACATACAGTAACTAACTACTATCACATGTAGCATGAATATCCCCACCCCCCCAATAATTCAGTGATATTGATGATTGTGCCAATCCTACCAACAGGGCCTGTAGCCGTGGCCAGYAACCAGAGGAGGTGGGCCAGACTGCTGGAGGCAGAGAGGAGGGAGGAGAGAAGGAGACCCCCTGTCCTACACCTGCAGCTAAAAKGAGAAAGAGGGAGGTGGAGGAAGGAGCTGGTGTGACAGAGCTGGAGAAGGAGATAATGGAGTTGGAGGAGGTCAGGCTGCTGTATGAACAGGACTCCCTGCTGGAACAGGTCAGCCTTTCCCCTAGTTTACTTTCCAGGTGGGGTGCAAAGGCCCCAAAAGCAACATCCGGGYTCTCTGGCATCAAAATTGTCAACTGAAACCAAGCCAATTGTATATACTGTATTCTATTCTACTGTATTTTAGTCAATGCCACTCCAACATTGCTCAATCTAATATTTATATAATTATTAATTCCATTATTTAACTTTTAGATTTGTGTGTATTGTTGTGAATTGTTAGATACTACTGCACTGCTGGAGCTAGGAACACAAGCATTTCGCTAAATATGTGTATGTGACCCAAAAAGTTTTTAATTGATTTTGACATGTTTCTATAACTGATTGGAGTCCACCTGTGGTAAATTAAATTGATTGGACATGATTTGGAAAGGCACACACCTGTCTATATAAGCTCCCACAGTTGACAGTGTCGGCAGAGCAACAACCAAGCCATGCGGTCGAAGGAATTGTCCGTAGAGCTTCAAGACAGGATTGTGTCGAGGCGCAGAAGGCTACCAAAACAATTTTGCAGCATTGAAGGTCCTCAAGAACAGTGGCCTCCATCATTCTTAAATTGAAGAAGTTTGGAACCTCCTAGAGCTGGCTACCTGGCCAAACTGAGCAATCGGGGCAGAAGGGCCTTGGTCAAGGAAGTGATGGTCACTCTGACATAGCTGCAGAGTGACCTGTGGAGATGGGAGAACCTTCCAGAAGGACAACCATCTCTGCAGCACTCCACCAATCAGGCCTTTATGGCAGAGTGCCCAGACGCAAGCAACTCCCCAGTAAAAGATACATGACAGCCCGCTTGGAGTTTGTCAAAAGGCACCTAAAGGACTCTCAGACCATGAGAAACAAGATTCTCAGGTCTGATGAAACCAAGATTAAACTCTTTGGCCTGARTGCCAAGCGTCACGTCTGGAGGAAACCAGGCACTGCTCATCACCTGGCCAATACCATACCTACGGTGAAGCATGGTGGTGGCAGGCATCATGCTGTGGGGATGTTTTTCAGGGGCAGGGACTGGGAGACTAGTCAGGATCAAGGGAAAGATGAATGGAGGAAAGTACAGTGAGATCCTCAGGACCTCAGACTGGGGCGACGGTTCACCTCCCTACAGGACAACGACCCTAAGCTCACAGCCAAGACAATGCAGGAGTGGCTTTGGGACAGTTCTCTGAATATCCTTGAGTAGCCCAGCTTGTCCCCGGACTTGAACCCGATCAAACATCTCTAGAGAGACCTGAAAATAGCTGTGCAGCAAGAGGGACCCGATAATGCTTTGTCATTATGGGATATTGTGTGTAGATTGATTTGGGGAAAAAATGTATTTAATCAATTTTAGAATAAGACTAACATAACAAAATATGGAATAGTGAAGGAGGTCGAATACTTTCCAAATGCACCGTATATCTGGTTGGAAACTATTCCAATGAGGCAGATTTTGGCCTAACTTTTGGATTTTTTCKCCACAATTTCGTGGTATCCAATTGGTAGTTAGTCTTGCATCATCGCTGCAACTCCCGTACGGACTCGGGAGAGGCGAAGRTCGAGTGCCGTGCATACTCCGAAACACAACCCAACCGCACTGCTTCTTGACACAATGCCCACTATACCCRGAAGCCAGCCGCACCAATGTCAGACGAAACACCCTACACCTTGCGACAAGGACATCCCTGCCGGCTAAACCCTCCCCTAACCCGAACGACGCTAGGCCAATTGTGCTCCGCCCCATGGGTCTCCCGGTCGCAGCCGGATGCGACAGAGCCTGGACTCGAACTTAGACTCTCTAGTGACACAGCTTGCACTGCGCCACGCGGGAGTCCGATTTTGGCCTAACTTGCAAGTATATCTGAGGCTTGGKCTCTATTCAGACCATAAGCAGTTTTCAATGTAATAACCTATCGAAGTACACAACACGCTTGTGCTTGCATTAGAGGGTGCGTGCTTTGAGCTGCACAGAAGAAACGGGCGAGGCTTTCGTGAAGGGAGGGGAATAGGCACGTAACCAATGACGTCAGGTGAGCCAGGAGATTCGTCATTTAAACCCAGGCGGGAAAGTATAAGTCTACATTGAAAGTGTACGTCCCGTTTTGTTTCAGGTTGTGGGGTAAAAACAAAGTTTAACATGGTGAGGACGAAGGCAGACAGTGTCCCCGGAACTTACAGGAAAGGTAATGGTCTACAATCAAAACTTCAAGTTATGTTACTTATTTTGATTCACAACATGCTAGCTAACGATAGTTAAATKGTTATTCATTGTACCAAACTGGAATCGCTAGCTATTGTAGCCAGTGAGTTTTGTGAAGATAATTGCAACCCCTGCATTCCATTATTTTGTAACAACTAACTGCTAATATTCGATTTGAGTGATTAGCTAACTAGATGGCTTGATTGACTGRGTAAGATTTGTCTCCCGCCATTTCAATAGAATTGTGAACACAGATGGCGCTCATGCTAACCCAGAAGCGTTCGTACTCGCATCATGGTTTTTGTGCCGGATTTGATTGTTACCTTAACGTTATTAAACGTGTTGTTTACAACGAAAGACTGGATAAAAAAAACATGGTAGTAAMATGTTTTATTGGAGTATTTTCGTTAACTAACTACTTGTTATTCAATATCCTCAATCTGGCGCCAATTTCACCGCCCAAACTAAACAAACCAGTCACATGTGTCGGTGAAGATTACTTTGCTACTATACACTATAACTCTGCATTTCAATACACGGCGTTTGCTTAATAAAATGACTTAATAACTAACACACTTATCCATTTTCAGCTGTGGCTGCATCTGCACCCAGGAAGTCATTGGGTGCCTCGAGTTCTGCAAATGCATCAAGCGGCTCTCAAGCAGGCACGCCTGGTGAGTGTGAGTCATGATTTCATTCAGGCTTAAAGTTACATTGTTTAGTTAATAGCCCATATTTCCATGTAAGCTAGATACCTACATAACAATTTTTGGTAGATGGCTAACAACTATTGCCTCTAGATGCATTTCTTTCTCATGTGTCCAAGTGGTGAGTAGTCATGGCAGATATTCTTCTAAATTGTGAATTTTAATGCTGGCATTGTTTTGCAGCAAAGAGTAAATTTGCTGGCGGGAATCCTGTGTGTCCTCGGCCCACCCCAACTTGGCAAAAAGGCATTGGGGATTTCTTTGGTGGGCCCTGCAGGGAGCCTGAGAAAGAGAACCAGCTCCCCCAGTCAGATGATGAAGAGGCTGGAGGCAGTGGAGTGTCCAAGGCATCCAATAAGTACATTTGATTTCTATTAAGCTTAGTTTTAGAGCCAGTCCAAAAGCAGCCCTAAAATGCCTACCTCTTTAGTGCTTGCAGAGCTGGAGGAAGTGGAGTGTTTTCTCAAACATTTTCATTAGAATCTGTTCCAAAAATGTTGCCAAAGTTACTAATATTAAGAATTCATTATGATACTTTAATATATTGCATTGGTCTGTTCTCCATAGATAACTTGGTAATGTTTTTGCAACAGATTCTGGGGATTAATACATTTTTTACCCTGGTTTAGTGGAACAATTTGCCGATGCAGATGGGAAATGTGTGCATTCATGCTATTTTTGATTAATGCTCATCTGGCTGTTTGTGATTCTTTGTAAGCGTGTATGTACGTTGGGTGATGTACCCTGAAAATGTGAACCTGGTCAACCAGGTTCTAACCAAATCTAATGTCAACCACTCACCTTTCAGATCCAGACCACTGCCTGCTGAAGATGAGGATGCTGATGAATGAGCTTTGCCAATCGTGTCCCAATTAAAAAGCCATTGCGCCTAGTACTTGAATGGGCTGGCAGATTTTGTATATATAATTGATGAATTCATGGTTTTTGTACAGGAGTTTAATAAACCTTTTTTTGTATGCCTGATTCCATTACCTTTTGTTACGCTCTTCCTGTTTACAATACCTAGTCTATTTTCTCAATCTAAATTGCACTTAGGTTTTCTGTGCTAACAATGTTTCCTTTTGTTATTGAAATGCCATGATGGTAGAATTAGCAAATGTATCAGTCGATTCCCTGCATGTCCAACAACTATGGCAATCATGCCCCTAATTTATTAGCCAATATTTTTCTGGTCATATGGGTAACATCTACATACCAGTAGATGGTGCTAGATCATTAAGAACAATATCAAAATGTTGTGGACAGGATGTAATGCATACTTCTACATCAAWGAAATGGGACAAATAAGCACCCACCTTAAAAGATTCTGTCACTTTTTTTGTTGTTGGTTAAATGTAATGAGGATCACTGTTCCATGATTAGACTACCTGTATTTTGTCCAATTTCTATGAGTTGTGGCCCTCAACCTCAATACTGTTAGTGCAAAAAAATTCTTAGAATAAGTTGTCCCAATTTGTTTAAATGCTTGACCTTTTGGAAGGTGAACCTCCAGTGCTACATGTTTGGTCAATACCATGAGATTTTCAACCAGTATCAGGAAAGGTTGGTGGAACCAATTCTTCATTGAGAAGTGCCAAGTGTGACAGACATGTCATACGCCAAGGTCACATGTAGTACAGTGCTCTGGAGCAAATTAGGGGTTAAGTGCCTTGCTCAAGGGCACATTGACAGTTTTATATAAAAAATAAAACATTTTTACACCTTGTCAGCTCGTATTCAAACCAGTGCCCTTTTGAATACTGGCCCATGCTCTAACCGCAAGGCTACCTGCTGCCCATGAAGCACATTGGCCTGTAATTTCCATGATGACAATGTTCTATCAGTATACACTTGGAACTGATTTTCTCGCAGGATGTTGGAGCAACACTTCCGGGACCATTTTTTCAGAGACTGAAGAGGAAGCGAGACATTCAGTTTAAATGAACGTAAGTATACAAGACCCAGCTGCTATTGCATTGGTGTCTGAGACACCCTGTTAGACCGGAACTCACCGCTTTTTTCAATGGTAAACAGCCGGAGTGAGCTATCTTCGTTTATGCACCATCTTTGATTTTTATATCAGTGGAGGCGAACTGAAGAAGGCTCTGGGATGCTAACTGAAAACACCAATTGACGTCGCTTCCTCGTTTCTGGCGGAATCGCTACACGGAAAATAAATGACTAAATGCATCCAGGACCACATTGAAAGTAAGTAACATTTCCGCAAGCTAACATTGGCTAACACTAGCTTATCTGCGTTTTCTGAACGCCGCCTAGGCTAGGTTTAGCTAGTAGCAGCTAGCTAGCTAGCAACTTGCTGGCCTGAATTGAAGACGTTGCCTGGACAATTACCTTTAGCCAGCTACTGTAGTTAGCTAACGAACCACCTACCTAGGCTAGAGAGCATTGGACCACAAGGAAATACATTCACTGTTTTGTTTGTATGTGGTGCAGACAGTACTATACTTGGTATGTAATGGGATTRTGAGTGGTTGACTAACGTTAGTGTTTGTTGTCTGTCAAATGCGACTTTCCGTCATTAGTTAACTACTGTAATAGTTAGCTAACGTTAACTGGTGATCTAGCTAGGAGGATAATGGCAAATTRCTAGGTTATCTAATTAAGGACACGGGGACGCTCGTTTTTCATAAGTGGTTAACGTAAACTCGTACATCGCCTTGGTCCGTACAATTGCCCTTATTTTAGCGCCCCAAAAACGTAATACTTCCAGATCAACTGTAATGTCAATACCATTGTAAAGCACAATTTCTCCCCTTTCCAACAAAATCAATTACATGACCTAAACACTGCCCGTTTCTGCATAATTCAAGCAGGCTCTGAGCCCTGTCGGGTCTTTTTAAAAATGGCGGGTGGGGAAGCGAAACTAATGGGTGATAGTGAGAAGGACAGATGTCGTGTGGGAAAATTGCTTTTTTCACTCGATCTGTCCAACTTATCATCTTATCACCTCAAAAATGTAAATAAAACACTATAAAGAGTTTATATAATGTGTCATTACATACCTATTTTTAGGTTTGTGTCGAATTTGAATCGGGCTTTTAGGGCGGTGCTAAAGTGATCTTAGAAGTAAACAATGGCTTTGAGAATGATGACGAAAAAAATGACCCTTACCCAGTCACTGTCCATTTCTTGTTTTTAAAGGATGAGAGAAGTGCTACACCTGGTGGAGAGAGATTGTAAGACAGAAATAGTTGCTTTATGCGTGCTGTACGTTACAACATGACACGTCACGATGTAACGGAGGGTCAGTTTTTTAAAAACTTTTCTCCAATACTATAGAGGCATTACCATGTCGATCAGCGCTTGAATAGAAACCTAGTTCACACCCCTGATTTTGAAGTCAACACAGTCGCTACAGTCCCATTTAGTTTTCTTTGTAGCCTCGTTTGAAATGTCGCGGTTACGCACATTTGTACGGAATGGGGTGAGTTTACGTTATCTATGTCCAGTAATCTGGCACGTTACTCTAACCCATGTCAGAACCAAGCTAGCCAGGTGTCTGAGTTTGTGTTTTGTATTTATTGTGGCTACTATTCCTGGGATCCAGCAAAATTAAGGCAGTTATACAATTATAAAAACATTACAATACATTCACTACATATTTCACAAAACATTAAGTGTGTGACGTCAGGCCCCTACTCTACTAGTTTAATTGAGGTGTCAATGAAAAATGCATCTGTTGACCAATGGGTCAACAATCAATTGTTAATTGTGTAGGTAATCCTCTAAAACAGTGGTTACCAAACTTTTTATTGTCCCGTACCCCTTCAATCATTCAACCTCCAGCTGCGTACCCCCTCTAGCACCAGGGTCAGCGCACTCTCAACTGTGTTTTTTTGCCATCATTGGAAGCCTGCCACACACACTATATAATACATTTATTAAACATAAGAATGAGTGTGTTTTTGTCACAACCCGGCTCGTGGGAAGTGACAAAAAGCTTCTTAAAGGACCAGGGCACAAATAATAATAATAATAATCAATCATTTTGCTCTTTATTTAGCCATCTTACATATCAAGCTGTGTGCTTGCAGTAATTGTTTCAAAACATCTCCTGCCATGTCACTGATGTGTCGTGAAACAGTGTTGTTTGATGAAGACATTGTCTGTATAGTTTTTATGGCCTTTTCCCCCCAGCATTGTCCCAGCCATATCCGCGGCAGCAGGAAGAAATAAGTCCTCCACAATAGTATGGGGCTTGCCTGTCCTAGCCACTCGGTCGCTCACCATATAAGACGCTTCTGGGGGGGGCACACAATGCAAATAGTCCGGGTAGCCATTTGATTACTTGTTCAGGAGTCTTATGGCTYGGGGGTAAAAACTGTTGAGAAGCCTTTTTGTCCTAGACTTGGCACTCCGGTACCGCTTGCCATGTCGYAATTCAACGGCCCAGACACGAGAGGTATGTGGCAGGGTCTACAGTCAATCACGGACTACAACAGAAAAACCAGCCCCGTCGCGGATCAATATGCCTTGCTYCCAGACAGACTAAACAACTTTTTTGCTCGCTTTGAGGAAAATACAGTGCCACTGACACGGCCCGCTACCAAAACCTGCGTGCTCTCCTTCACTGTAGCCAACGTGAGTAAAACATTTAAACGTGTTAACCCTCACAAGGCTGCAGGCCCAGACGGCATCCCCGGCCACGTCCTCAGAGCATGCGCAGACCAGCTGGCTGGTGTGTTTACAGACATATTCAATCAATCTTTATCCCAGTCTGCCCCCACATGCTTCAAGAGGGCCACCATTGTGCCTGTTCCCAAGAAAGCTAAGGTATCTGAGCTAAATGACTACCGCCCTGTAGCACTCACTTCCGTCATCATGAAGTGCTTTGAGAGACTAGTCAAGGACCATATCACCTCCACCCTACCTGACACCCTAGACCCACTCCAATTTGCTTACCACCCCAATAGGTCCACAGACGACGCAATCGCCATCACACTGCACACTGCCCTAACCCATCTGGACAAGAGGAATACTTATGTAAGAATGCTGTTCATCGATTACAGCTCAGCATTTAACACCATAGTACCCTCCAAACTCGTCATTAATGTCGAGACCCTGGGTCTCAACCCCGCCCTGTGCAACTGGGTCCTGGACTTTCTGACGGGCCGCCCCCAGGTGGTGAGGGTAGGTAACACCATCTACACCCCGCTGATCCTCAACACTGTGTCCCCACAAGGGTGTGTTTTCAGCCCTCTCCTGTACTCCCTGTTCACCCACGAATGCGTGGCCATGCACGCTTCCAACTCAATCATCAAGTTTGCAGACGACACTACAGTRGTAGGCTTGATTACCAACAACGACGAGACGGCCTACAGGGAGGAGGTGAGGGCCCTTGGAGTGTGGTATCAGGAAAATAACCTCACACTCAATGTCAACAAAACAAAGGAGATGATTGTGGACTTCAGGAAACAGCAGAGGGAGCAGCCCCCTATCTACATTGACGGGACAGTAGTGGAGAAGGTGGAACGTTTTAAGTTCCTCGGCGCGGACAAACTGAAATGGTCCACCCCACACAAACAGCGTGTGTCGAAGGCGCAGCAGCGCCTCTTCAACCTCAGGAGGCTGAAGAAATTCGGCTGTCACCAAAAACACTCACAAACTTTTACAGATGCACAATCGAGAGCATCCTGTCGGGCTGTGTCACCGCCTGGTACGGCAGCTGCTCCACCCATAACCGGAAGGCTCTCCAGAGGGTAGTGAGGTCTGCACAACGCATCACCGGGTGCAAACTACCTGCCCTCCAGGACACCTACACCACCCGATGTCACAGGAARRCYAAAMAGATCATCAAGGWCAAYAACCACCYGAGCCACTGCCTGTTCACCCCGCTATCATCCAGAAAGCGAGGTCAGTACAGGTGCATCAAAGCGGGGACCGAGAGACTGAAAAACAGCTTCTATCTCAAGGCCATCAGACTGTTAAACAGCCATCACTAACATTGATTGGCTGCTGCCAACATACTGACTCAACTCCAGCCACTTTAATAACTGAAAAATTGATGTAATCAATTTATCACTAGCCACTTTATATTATATGTTTACTTACCCTACATTACTCATCTCATAAGTATATACTGTACGCTATACCATCTACTGCATCTTGCCATCTTGATGTAATTAAATGTATCACTAGCCACTTTAAACAATGCCACTTTATATAATGTTCTCATACCCTACATTACATTACTGGATTATAACATTATATAATATAATATAATATAATATACATCTCATATGTATATACTGTACGCTATACCATCTACTGCATCTTGCCTATGCCGTTCGGCCATCACTCATTTATATATTTTTATGTACATATTCGTATTCATTCCTTTACACTTGTGTAAATTGTTAGGTTATATTACTTGTTAGATATTACTGCATGGTCGGAACTAGAAGCATAAGCAWTTCGCTACACTTGCATTAACACCTGCTAACCATGTGTATGTGACAAATACATTTGATTTGATTTTGTAGTAGAGAGAACAGTCTATGACTGGGGTGGCTGGGGTCTTTGACAATTTTTAGGGCCTTCCTCTAACACCGCCTGGTGTAGAGGTCCTGGATGGCAGGCAGCTTAGCCCCAGTTATGTACTGGGCCGTACGCACTACCCTCTGTAGTGCCTTGTGGTCAGAGGCCAGGCAATTGCTGTACCTGGCAGTGATGCAACCAGTCAGGATGCTCTCGATGTTGCAGCTGTAGAACCTTTTGAGTATCTCAGGACCCATGCCAACTCTTTTTAGTTTCCTGAGGGGGCATAGGCTTTGTCACAACTGTCTTGGTGTGTTTGGACCATTCTAGTTTGTTGTTAATGTGGACACAAAGGAACTTGAAGCTCTCAATCTGCTCCACTACAGCCCCGTCGATGAGAATGGGGGCGTGCTCGGTCCTCCTTTTCCTGTAGTCCACAATCATCTCCTTRTTCTTGGTTACGTTGAGGGATAGGTTGTTATTCTGGCACCACCCGGCCATGTCTCTGACTTCCTCCTTATAGGCTGTCTCGTCGGTGATCAGGCCTACCACTGTTGTGTCGTCTGCAAACTTAATGATGGTGTTGGAGTTGTGCCTGGCCATGCAGTCGTGGGTGAACAGGAAGTACAGGAGGGAACTGAGCACGCACCCTTGAGGGGCTCCAGTGTTGAGGAATAGCGTGGCAGAGTGTGTTGCTACCTACCCTCACACCTGGGGGCGGCCCGTCAGAAGGTCCAGGATCCAGTTGCAGAGGGAGGTGTTTAGTCCCAGGATCCTTAGCTTGGTGATGAGCTTTGAGGGTACTATGGTGTTGAACGCTGAGCTGTAGTCAATGAATAGCATTCTCACATAGGTGTTCTCTTTGTCCAGTGGGAAGGGCAGGTGTGGAGTGCAATAGAGATTGGCATCATCTGTGGATCTGTTTTGAGCGGTATGCAAATTGGACTGGGTCTAGAGTTTCTGGGATAATGGTGGTTGATGTGAGCCATTACCAACCTTTCAATTCACTTCTTGGCTACGGACGTGAGTGCTGACGGGTCTGTAGTCATTTAGGCAGGTTCCTTTCTGTTCTTCGGGGCACAGGGACTATGGTGGTCTGCTTGAAACAAGTTGGTATGACAGACTCTGACAAGAGGAGTTGAAAATGTCAGTGAAGACACATGCCAGTTGGTCAGCACATGCCACGGAGCACACGTCCTGGTAATCCATCTGGCCCGCAGCCTTGTGTATGTTGCACCTTTTGTAAAACGTTCTTACTCGGCTGTACGAGGAGTGTGATCCACACAGTCGTCCGGAACAGCTGATGCTCTCATGAAGTTTCAGTATATTACTTGCCTCGAAGCGAGCATATGAAGTGATTTTAGCTCGTCTGGTAGCTTGTGTCACTGGGAAGCTTCGTGGCTCCTGCTTCCCTTTGTATCTGTAATAGTTTGCAAGCCCTGCCACATAAGACGAGCGTCGGAGCCGGTGTAGTATGATTCAGTCTTAGCCCTGTATTGACGGCTTTGTCTGTTTGATGGTTGCGTCGCAGGGCCATAGCAGGATTTCTTGTAGCTTCCGGGTTAGAGTCGACTCCTTGAAGTGGCAGCTTACCCCTTAGTCAGTGCGAATGTTGCCTGTAATCCATGGCTTTATGTGGGGTATGATACGTACAGTCACTGTGGGGACGACGTTCCTCGATGCACTTATTGATAAAGCCAGTGACTATGTGGTGTACTCCTCAATGCCATCGGAAGAATCCGGAACATGTTCCAGTCTGTGTATAGCAAAACAGTCCTGTAGTTTAGCATCTGCTTTCATCTAACACTTTTTTATAGACGAGTCACTGGTGTTCCTGCTTTAATTTTTTGCTTGTAAGGAGGAATCAGAGGATAGAGTTGTGGTCGGATTTACCAAATGGAGGGGCGAGGGAGAGCTTTGTACGCATCTCTGTGTGTGGTTACAGGTGATCTAGAATTTTTTTCCCTCTGGTTGCACATTTAACATGTTGATGATATTGCGTAAACTGAATTTAAGGTTTCCCTTGGCATTAAGTCTCGGGCTACTTAGGATGCCCGCACTCTGTGGGAGTGGTTTCCTGTTTACATATTTCCTTATACAGCTGACTGAGTGCGGTCTTAGTGCCAGCATCTGTCTGTGGTGGTAAATAAACAGCCCAGAAAAGTATAGCTGAGAACTCTCTAGGCAAGTAGTGTGGCCTGCAGTTTATCACAATATACTCTACTTCAGGCGAGCAAAATCTAGAGACTTCCTTAGATTTCGTGCACCAGCTGTTGTTTACAAATATGCACAGATCGCCCCCCCCCGTCCCCCGTCTTACCGGAGTGTGCTGTTCTATCTTGCCTGTGCAGCGTATATCCCGCTAGCTGAATATTCATGTCGTCATTCAGCCACAATTCCGTGAAGCATAGGATATTATAGTTTTTGATGTCCCGCTGGTAGGATATTCGTGATCGTACCTCGTCTAGTTTCATATTCGTCTAATATTGTCCAATGATTGCACATTGGCAAGTAGTAGTCTAAAGCTCATTTCTCTCATCGTGTCAACTATGCTCAATTCTGTGCCAGAATTAAGGCTACTGGTTACCCGACATGCTCACTTTCCAGTTGAACTCGTAATCTTTCTWATCATATCTGCATGACATAAAACAATATAGAGCCAGGTAAGATGGATATCATTTGAGTCGTGTGTGTGTGTGATTTTGACCCTCCCTTTGTTCAGGGACACATTATTCCATTTCTGTTAGTCACATGTCTGTRGAACTTGTTCAGTTTATGTCTCAGTTGTTGATTCTTGTTATGTTCATACAAATATTTACTCATGTTAAGTTTGAAAATCCTTTTTTTGCTGAGTGTATATATGTGTATGTGTTGTGTTATAATAAACTGGGTAGGCCGAGCCCTGAATGCTGATTGGCTGACAGCCGTGGTATATCAGACTGTATACCACGGGTATGACAAAACATTTTTTACTGCTCTAATTACGTTGGTAACCAGTTTATAATGGCAACAAGGCACCTTGGGGGTTTGTGATATGGCCAATATATACCATGGCTAACAGCTGTGTCCAGGCACTCTGCGTTGTTGTGCTAAGAACAGCCCTTAGCCGTGGTATATTGGCATTAGACCACACCTCCTCTGGCCTTATTGCTTAAGTATAGCTTCGTATTAATTAGAAATTCATGCTTTTTTWAAAGATTCCTCACAAAAACAAGCGCATCTCTGTGAAATATCAATGGAATACTGAGTGTATACCAAGCTTTTTATTTTGAAAGCCTTTAGCTTTCAAAATAAAGCTTTAGCTTTCATTTAGCTCATGTCATGGTAATTTAGCTTTTTGCGAGGACCACAAAATGTAAAATCCTGCAGTTGTTACAAAAAGTCTGTGACGATAGATGGGTTGGCTGACAATGTCACAAACGATGCGTGCGCTGCCATGGGGCAGACGTCAGCCTGTTGTGATTTTCGATGGCAGATTGCTAGCAAGGATGACAAGAAACTGCACGTGGGGATTATATGTGGCTCAATCAGCTTGTTTCATCATCTTATTGATACCATGTCTTGTGTTGCTGTTTTGACTGATTTCATGTCAAGGCTAATATGTAAAAAAAAAATTGCTAGCTGTCTAACCAACAACTGTAACGATGTAGTTGAGACGAGTGGTAATTGTGCACATTTATTTACATTTTCAATCAACATTGGGGAAGAAATATACATGTTGTCAACAATCTAAGCCAACGTCAGCTGTTTTTCCCATGGTTGCGCGTGTGTCCTTATTGTTGCTAAACAATCAACCCAAAAGATGTATTATGTAAATAAATACTACATTTTGGATATTAGGTTAAAGACCCCACTGAATGATTCAGAACATGAATAATCATATTTGTATTGGTAAAATGAATTTCTCTTCCTTGCATAACGTGCTTTGGGGAAGTATTTTTTTTTTTGGAAACCCTGCTGAGTTGAGCTTTTCAGCTTGCTAGATTTGCTAACTGCTAGCTAATCCAGCCCTTTCTAAAGTAGCTAGTGTATCTAGTTTTACCTATGTTAGCCAACCAACCACGGCCAGTTTCCTGATTTTAGCGATGGAATTTGTGGTTTCCACTAGTTACCACAGCCAAACAGTCAATGGCTTTTGTGTTTTTACTTTAAGGTTATGCATAAGGTTAGCAGTGTGTTTAGGGTTAATCACACTTTAAAAACAGAAATTAACGAAAAAAGGGTTWATGACTTTGWGGCTGTGGTAACTAGGGATGATCAACTTATGCCCTGCTTTATATCATGATGCATTTCATTGCGTCTTATGTGAACTTCATGCAATCTTGTTCCGCTACTGGACAGATAGGATAGGGTTTCATAACACAAGACAAGATGGAGGAGAGTGAAATGTTTCTTTCAAAACAGGAGAAACATATTTTTTCAGTTGATAATAAAACATGTTTTGCGGTGGTGTGTATTCATGGATGCCAAGGGAAGCCAGGCTTCCTCAAATTTCGCAAAAAAAAAAAGACCATTGCTTTTGTCTCTTTCATCGTTTTCATTACATTCAGCCTCATGCAAATTTATCTCACCAAAGAAGGCATCTGTGTGAGCGAAACAGGGCCCCTCTGTTTTTAATTGGCAAAATTAGCAAATTTAGGCATGACATGCCAGCACCTAATGCTGAGACTACACATCTAAGTATAACTGATCAAATTTCTAAAAGACAAGTGTTGAAATTTTGACTTCTGTAAAGTGAGTGTGGAAGAGGTAAAAGATTTGTCAACAAGCCACCGTGGTCTGACAACTTGGATGGAAAATTACTGAGGATTAATAGCAGACGATATTGCCACTCCTATTTGCCATATCTTCAATCTAAGCCTACAATTAAACATTTTAATTTAGGCCCCTAAGTTCTCTGAGCAATTATTTTGGGACATAAGACTGTAAAAACACTAGGAAATCAGCTCCATCCTCAGAAATACAGTGTAGACATTGTTAATGTTGTAAATGACTATTGTAGCTGGAAACGGCAGGTCCAATAGTTTCGCCACTGAGTAAACATGTCTATAATAGATATTAATGTTTTAAGAAAGGAATATGTGTGTGTGTGTGTGTGTGTGTGTGTGTGTGTGTGTGTACACACACATTTGGCCTGGCGAATCGGTTTTATGCTCTTACTGAATGGAAGCTTTTTTTTTTTACTCCGCTGGTCTCGGGAAGAAATTACGAGTCTTCACTGTCCAAGACCGAGTACAAATGTATTCGACACGAGACACTTAAAACGTGGTCTCGAAACCGGAATCAAGACTGGTCTCGAGTGCTACCACACTGGTAACTTGAATAAGCAATTTCATAAATGTGTCAATAACATAGGAATCACAGCAATTGGGTGTTAGCCATTACTCCTCTAGTGCAGGGATCATCACCTAGATTCAGCCACAGGCCTATCTTTTTTTGACAGGATGGAGGGGGATACTGTAGATACGCCTCACAAGTCCTCAACTGGCAGCTTCATTAAATAGAACACGCAAAACACCAGTCTCAACGTCAACAGTGAAGAGGCGACTCCGGGATGCTGGCCTTCTAGGCAGAGTTGCAAAGAAAAAGCCGTATCTCAGACTGGCCAATAAAAAKDAAAGATTAAGAWKGKSWWAWTWWSMCMWTCTTAATCTTTHMTTTTTATTGGCCAGTCTGAGATACGGCTTTTTCTTTGCAACTCTGCCTAGAAGGCCAGCATCCCGGAGTCGCCTCTTCACTGTTGACGTTGAGACTGGTGTTTTGCGTGTTCTGTTTAATGAAGCTGCCAGTTGAGGACTTGTGAGAGGCGTCTGTTTCTCAAACTAGACACACTAATGTACTTGTCCTCTTGCTCAGTTGTGCACCGGAGCCTCCCACTTCTCTTTCTATTCTGGTTAGAGACAGTTTGCGCTATTCTGTGAAGGGAGTAGTACACTGCGTTGTACCAGATCTTCAATTTCTTAGCAATTTCTCGCATGGAATAGCCTTCATTTCTCAGAACAAGAATAGACTGACGTTTCAGCAGAAAGTTCTTTGTTTCTGGCCRTTTTGAGCCTGTAATCGAATCCACAAATGCTGATGCTCAAGATATTCAACTAGCCTAAAGAAGGCCGGTTTTATTGCTTCTTTAATCAGAACAACAGTTTTCAGCTGTGCTAACATGATTGCAAAGTGTTTTCTAATGATCAATTAGATTTTTAAAATTCTAAACTTGGATTAGCTAACACAACGTGCCATTGGAACACAGGAGTGATTGTTGCTGATAATGGGCCTCTGTACTCCTATGTAGATATTCCATAAATCTGCCGTTTCCAGCTACAATCGTCATTTACAACATTAACAATGTCTACACTGTATTTCTGATCAATTTGATGTTATTTTAATGGACAACAAAATTTGCTTTTCTTTCAAAAACAATCACATTTCTAAGTGACCCCAAACTTTTGAACGGTAGTGTAGAAGCTAACAAATGAGCAACAACATCCTCTATGATAACACCTGCTGCAGCTGCTGCAAACTAGCCTACAAAAGATGGCTAGCTAGACCGTGGGAAAACCTACTAATCGCTTTTGCGCAGTGACCTGTTGGCCTTTGAGAAGGCACAAGTTTCCATATGTTTTTTGTAAAAACGGACCCACCCATTACAAGTCTAAATGTGATTGGTTGAGTCCACTGTCACTCCAACATTCTGCCCTAATACACTTGAATGACAGATGCATTATATCTAGCTTCTAATTGCCTAGCCAATGGCTGACAAGGCTAGCTAGATTTATCTCCCCAGAGACAACAAAAATAAAATCCTGATTGGATCATTGTTCTCTTCAGTATTAACCCTTTCCTTTCTAACAAATACTGAATAAATTAAATCAGAACATAATTGAAAATAATAATTACTTTATAAATCCTTAGCCCTTCTCTGAAGGTGTAGAAGGCCCGTTGTTTCCCACTGTGTTTGGTTTAGTAATCATTCGTAGGGTGGCTCTTCTCTACTCTGTCACGAAACCTTGAAATCGGCCCTAATTAATCGGCCATTCCGATTTAATCGGTCGACCTCTACTTCTAATGTAACTATGGCAGCACCCAAGGGGCTAGAATTTTCTAGCTCTACTCTTAGACTTGCCAGTGACGCAGTGTCCCCATGAGTGACAGAACACTGAGCCAATCACGGCGCAACGCTCCTTATTTTCTGCTGGCTTGCCCCACCACAGAAAGCACTGAGCAAGTCTGAAACACCTGCATTTTGGAGGTGCCGTACTCAAGAAACAAAAAAAAGAACATGTTTGAATGTGGCTTTATTAACTCAATGATATTGTTTTTTTTTGTTTTTTTTTACATTGTTTGCAAACTGATATGTGACACGTATTAATGCCAAAATAACATGCAAAAAAGATGTGGGGTGCCTTGAATGACAGGTCGCCACGGAATACAATGCTATTTTATTGTAAACAAATTGGTAAGACTTTCAGCACGCTTATAGGGAAGGACATTCAACATGCACAGCACTTACACAAATGACTGATTGGCTGAGAGAAATTAATGATAAAAAGTTTGGGAGCTGTTTTGTTAGACTTCAGTTTGGCTTTTGACATTATCGATCATTGTCTGCTGCTGGAAGAACACGTGTTATGGCTTTACACCTCCTGCTATATTGTGGATAAAGAATTACCTGTCTAACAGAACACAGAGGGTGTTCTTTAATGGAAGCCTCTCCGACATAATCCAGGTAGAATCAGGAATTCCCCAGGGCAGCTGTCTAGGCCTCTTACTTTTTAAAATCGTTATTAACTAGTAAAGCCAGTTTGTCTATGGATGCAGACGACTCAACACTACACGTCAGCTACTAAAGCATGTGATATTACCGCAACACTTAACAAAGAGCTGGTGTCAGTTTCAGAATGGGTGGCAAGAAATAAGGGTGTCTTTAAATATTTCAAAAACTTAAGGCATTGTATTTGGAACAAAACACTCACTAAACCCTAAACCTAAACTAAATATTGTAATGAATAATGTGGAAATTGAGAAAGTTGAGGTGACTAAACTGCTTGGAGTAACCCTGGGTTGTAAACTGTCATGGTCAAAACATGTTGATGCAACAGTAGCTAAGATTGGGAGAAGTCTGACTATAATAAAGCACTGCTCTGCCTTAACAACATGATCAACAAGGCAGTTCCTACAGGCTCTAGTTTTGTTACACCTGGACTACTGTCCACTTGTGTGGTCAAGTGCCACAAAGGATTTAGCGAAATTACAATGGACTCAACAGGGCAGCATGGCTGGCCGTTAAATGTACATGGAGAGCTAACATTAATATACATGTCAATCTGTCATGGCTCGAAGTAGAGGAGAGATTKACTTCATCATTACTTGTTTTTGTAAGAAGTATTGACATGCTGAAACCACCTAGCTTTCTGTTTTTAAACTACTAGCACACAGCTCGGACACCCATGCAGACWTGCCACCAGAGGTCTCTTCACAATCCCCAAGTCCAGAACAGGCTATGGGAGGCACACAGTACTACATAGACCCATAGCTACATGGAACTCAGGTAACTGATGCAAGATGTAGAATCACCTTATGGAATAGTGGGGACTGTGAAGAGACACACACACAGACACACTCATACATATGCTAACACGTACTCTACACACACACGTACACATGGATTTTGTTTTGTAGATGGGGCTGGGCATAATGACGATATATATCTCGTGACGATGAACGTTTTTATATCGTTTCATATTATGCTCTGTCGCTTATTTATTTTTTGCAAATCACACTCTTTACGGCAATATTTTTCGTTAATTGGACGACGCTTTGTGTTCGTGTGCAAGGAAATTTGCAACACAAACATGGAGGAGAGTGAACGTGGCACGGAGACACGAAGCTCGTACCTAAAAGAGGGGCTACTTTGGTCGCATGGACGAGGTTTGGGTATGAAAGTCTGACACGGACCAGAAAATTGTCATATGCAAAATATGCCGCAGGCCGGTCCCGACAACAGGCCCAAACACCACTAACCTCTTTTACCACCTACGCAAGAATCATGTGAAACCGTACGGAGAGAGTCTACTGATGAGACCCAAAAAAGTACAAGAGATGGCTCAAAATAAACTCCCCCCCCCCCCSMCYCAGMCATTGCAAGAGGCTTTTGCCCGCGGCACACCATATGGCAAAGAATCACAAAGATGGAAGGAGATAACAGCTGCCGTTACAACTTACATCTGCAAAGACATGGCCCCAATTTACACGGTCGAGAAACGGGGGTTTTGTGAGTTGGTGCTAACGCTCGACCCAAGGTACCAAATGCAAATTGATGTGTCACGTATTATTGCCAAAATAACATTTAAGCCCCAACATTTTTAGGCCTAATATTTATTTTGTTTTGTAACTATAGTTGAAGTGTTTTCTATTTACCTTTTTTTAGATTTTATATATTAATATTTTGGTACTTGCTTAATTGAAAATTTGCACAAAGGTTCTAAATACAAGGAGAAATAATAAAATATTTGTTGACTTTAATTCTAAATGTTATAAGCAATAGGCCTTTACATGTGGTCATTTTATATAAACTATTTATAAATTGAATTTACAGAAAATGTGCTATATTGTGATATGTATCGTTATCAGGATATTATATTTTGGCCATATCGCCCAGCCCTAATTGAGGATATGTGGTAGTAGAGCAGTGGCCTGAGGGCACGTCATGTCATATATTTTAAGGATCCTCATTAGCTGCCTTTGCAGCAGCTAATGGGGATCCTTAATAAACACAAACCTCTCATGGCTATTTTAGGGATGTGGCAATCCGCTCAGAGTAAAACATACGTTCACCTCTTTTTCGTTGATACAGTGCATTCGGAAAGTGTTCAGACCCCTTCCTTTTTCCACATTTTGTTACGTTACACACTTATTCTAAAATCGATTAGGTACATTTGTTTTCCCTTACCAATCTACACACACTACCCCATAATGTACAAGCGAAAATACCTTATTTACATAAGTATTCAGACCCTTTGCTATGAGACTCAAAATTGAGCTCAGGTGCATCCTGTTTCCATTGATCATCCTTGAGATGTTTCTACAGCTTGATTGGTGTCCACAGGTGGTAAATTGATTGGACATGATTTGGAAAGGCACACACCTGTCTATATAAGGTCCCACAGTTGACCGTGCATGGCAGAGCAAAAACCAAGCCATGAGGTCGAAGGAATTGTCCGTAGAGCTCCGAGGCAGGATTGTGTCGAGGCACAGATCTGGGGAAGGCTACCAAAACAATTCTGCAGCATTGAAGGTCCATCATTTGTAAATGGAAGACGTTTGRAACCACCCAAGACTCTTCCTAGTGCTGGCCGCCCGGACAAAATGAGCAATCTGGGGGGGAAGGTCCTCTGTCAGGGAGGTGACCAAGAACCCGATGGTCACTCTGACAGAGCTCCAGAGTTCCTCTGTAGAGATGGTTGTCCTTCTGGAAGGTTCTCGCATCTTCGCAGCACTCCAAAAATCAGTCCTTTATGGTAGAGTGGCCAGACAGAAGCCACTCCTCAGTAAAAGGCACATGACAGCTCACTTGGAGTTTGCCAAAAGGCACCTAAAGGACTCTTAGACCATGAGAAACAAGATCCTCTGGTCTGATGAAACCAAGATTTGTGGAAAAAGTGAAGGGGTCTGAATACTTTCCGAATGCACTGTATAAGTGAATTCGTCCCAATACTTTTTGACTCCTAAAATGCGGGGGGGACTATGTACAAAAAGTTGTGACATTTTTTAGACTATGGATGAAAATACCCTCCAATTTAAGCAGACAGTCTGCACTAATCTCCTAGTCATTGTATCATTTCAAATCAAAGTGCTGGAGTACAGAGCCAAAACAACAACAACAAATTTGTCACTGTCCCAATACTTTCAGAGCTCACTGTACCTAGCTATGGAGGAGCGCCTAATATGGAGGAACTTTGAACGTCCGAGAGTTGGCCCAATGCCGGGGCTAGCTCAACACCCTGGACCAGATGTAGCTAACAAACTTAGGTGCGCACCAGAATTCAAAACAAGTCCTACCTTTTTTGTTAATAAATCCACTGTGAAATGTGATTGCTATAGTATCCTTAACTAGCTGGCAGGCAGACACTGGAAGGAGACGTTTATGAATGACAGTGAGTGCTTTGTATAGGCACTTTGATTTCGCTTTTTTGTTGGACTGAGTAAAATGCATGCGACGTAAAATAACATTCACCGGTTCCCATGCTTTTAAAATAATGGTTCTGAAGCCTCCCGAGTGACGCAGCGGTTTAAGGCACTGCTTTGCAGTGCTTGAGGCGCTACTACAGACCTGGGTTCGATCCCAGGCTGTGTCACAGCCGGCCATGACTGGGAGACCCATGAGGCGGGGCACAATTGGGCCGGGCGCCTGTAAGCTGACTTCTGTCGCCAGCTGGACGGTGTTTCTCCGACACATTTGTGTGGCTGGCTTCCGGGTTAAGCGAACAGTGCGGCTTGGCAGGGTCATGTTTCGGAGGACACATGGCTCTCAACTTTCACCTCTCCCGAATCCGTAGGGGAGTTGCAGCGACATGACAAGACTATAACTACCAATTTGGATATCACGAAATTTGGGAGGAAAAAGTACAAAAAACGTTAAAAAAATTATGTTCCAGAAAACTGGAGATCAAATCTTTTGAAACCGTCCTCTTGGCCGCAGACACAAAATGTAACCTTTTTTAAAAGTTAATTTCCTTCAATTCAATACATTTTGTCATTGACTGAGTTTTTAAATGTAAAAAAAAAAAAAACTTTTATCCAGTTTTATAGCTAGTTACCTGCATTTCTATTTTGTCATGGGGCTGAGATGAAAAATACATTTTAAAGCGAATTTCCTGCAATTCTACAATTTTTGCCATGTCTTGTGGTTTTCTAATGCGGTCTGATTGACTTAAACATTTTAACAAAGTCAGTGGGGCCCCCATGCTATTTTATTCCATAACTGTCCATTCTTTTCTACATACTTTCTGGTTTTATCATTTTAAGTTTACACTGAACATTTTACATCCAGATTTTTTTCCTTCAATATACACATATATGATATTAGCAGTGGCGGCTGCTAATAAAGGAATATAGGGGAAACACTATCGTAGTAGGAATTTCGTTGAAACCACTCTTTATAAACCAATATGCCTAACATATATTCCAGAGCACACAGTAAAGTTTAAAATGACACCAAGACTTGCTCTCTACCATCTACAAAATACTGTCTACAAGGAGGCCCCGGGAAGGCCCAAATCTAACAGAACCCTTCATTCTGTTGAAGTTGTGAATGAATTGTATTGTATATTTTATTTGTTCATTTTTCTTAGTTTGCGTTGTCAATTGTAACATGTTTGCATAACGACTTCACTCCATGACTGTGACGTTACATTTGATTTAGCACAGCTAGATGAAAAATAATACACATTTATTCAGGCAGAGAGAGAATGCATTAGAAAAACACACACACTGTGTCACACTGAGCGATTTAATCCCTGACTTTCCACACACTATTGTAGGCTTAGCCATGAAGTGTGCGACGTGCACAGAGCTGGAATTTGCATAACAGCCGGTAGAGAGAGGATGGTGTGAATCAGTGACTTTGCTACCACAGGCGACACACACACACACACACACCACACACACTCTCTATATTGAAATAACAGCCTTTATTCTCACAATGACATTTAAAACACCTTCCCCTGTACTTTTGTTTATTGTCCTACCATAAGAAAACATCTACCTCTTTTCACTGGGCTCTAACTGGAGTGAGGTGTAAAATCTCCCTCCATCTCCAATTCACAGCTCTGTTACTCCAAAGAACTGAAAAAATAGAAATGGTAGGACCCTGAAAAGTAGTAATGAAGTTCTAGAATGTCTTGAATTAGTGCACATGGAACATGACCGCTCTGAAAACAACCCTTAAAGAAATAGGCTAGTCAAACTCTGTAATCTCCTCCAGTATTAGACTGCTGCAGGACTGCTTTTTTACCAAAGCTTTCCTCCACATTACCAGTAAACTATTTGTTGAAGTGTGAATGGTCTCAAGTGTAGTAAACTGGAAGGGGAGCTGATATAATGGCCACTTGTTCAACTCGTGTGTTTAACGGTTTGTATCCACCTCCCCTCCCCCCACTTGACTGGTGAATCCCAACTCAACCTTTTACGGGTTTAAATTATTCAAGAAGCCCCTCTATGCTGAGTACCTTTTGTGTTTATTATGTCCAAGCTCTGTGACCCCAGGTCTGATTGGATATTGCACATCAAGGGTTATTTGCACTAGTTTGATTGACGTGGCTGTCTAACTCCTTTCCATCAATGATTTTCATAGACAATGAAGGAAAAATGCCTTGCTGGGCAGTCACTGTCGGATGCGAACCGAGCACGAGTATCGTTTTACTTTTAGATGAGGGCTTCCAAGCTTTGTAACAAACTGTTATGGCCTCAGTRAAACAAAGGTTTGAAGGTCTTGCGTCTAGGGTGCAGGAAGCACAGAAAGCTATCTTTGTCTTCTGATGGCCATCTCACAGCGACTGTGCTTTTTTYCCCCATCTATCACTTTTCCTCTGCGGATAGAAACTCTTTGATCCAGGCGCAGGAAATATCTCATAGGAAGYCGGACTAATTTGTGCGATCCCAGTCACTGAGAGCGATAACCGACCCACATTGTGGAGAACAGTGACAGATTGCCATACTCCAGCACCAAGGCCCTCTCCTGTCATTGTCAGAGGGAAATGGAGCAGACAATTGTGGGAAATGAAAGGGGATCTGAAGACGTTGACTTTCTTCCATGAATTATTAACCAMATGCCTACTGTTCTCTGCAGGTTGGTGAGACCTGTCCTGCAATGTTTCATTTAGGTTTAGTAGTGGCAACGGTAACATAAACCATCATGATTTACTGAGGCTTGGTTTATTCCCAAAAATGTATGTGGGTGTAGGCTAATTCATTAATGTATGGGGGGGAAATGTATGCACTTGGTATGTAGACATATCACTGAGTATACCAAACCATTAAAAACACCTTACTAATATTGTGTTGAACCCCTTTTTGCCCTCAGAACAGCCTCAATCCGTTGGGGCATGGACTCTACAGGGTGTCGAAAGCATTCCACAGTGATGCTGGCGCATGTTGACTTCAATGATTCCCACAGTTGTCAATTTGGATGGATGCCTTTTGGGTTTTGAACCATTCTTGCAACTGTTGTGCGTGAAGAACCCAGCAGCGTTGCAGTTCCTGACAAACCGGTGCGCCTGGCACCTACTACCACACCCGGTTCAAAGGCCCTTAAATCTTTTGTCTTGCCCATTCACCCTCTGAATGGCACACATACACAATCCATGTCTCAAGGCTTAAAAATCCTTCTTTAACCCGTCTCCTCCCCTTCATCTACACTGATTTGAGGTGGATTTAACAGTCGACATCAATAAGGGATCATAGTTTTCTTCTGGATTCACCCAGTCAGTCTGTCATGTAAAGAGCAGATGTCCTTAATTGTTTTGTAAACTCAGTGTAATGGCTGTAGTTAATAGCCTAAACCCTCACTGGGTAGGTAGCCTACATAAAAGTTACAAATAGGCCTACACTGTATTTAAAAAATATATTACATTTGAATAATATTAGTGACTATCTTCATGGCAGTTATACCCTCCATGTTAGAGCAAAGGTCCTGTAGCTTTGCCTCTACAGACACACAAGGTCACTCGTGGATATATTTAAAACACAGTTCCTGGTTTCTAGTTGTAGCTTGATGTCAAGGACCATGATCTACAGTTGAATGCTAAGGCTAATGTTTACAGCATAATGAATAGGAATTTATCAATGTGAGCCAAAGTATAGTTTGAAACTGTACAYGGGTAGTTGCCATATGGCCAAAACTAAAGTTTTTWAAAAAGAGTTACAACTCAATGTTATATAGCCTCTTTCAATTTTGAGTTTATATCCAGTTTAATGAACCTGTATTAGTGCCTTGAATTTGTCCTCTGGTGTGACATTACAAATCATTTTAATTTAATGGTTTGTTTCCAAAATAAGAATTATTTTACTCATTAGTTACTTCTGTCTTTAAATCATTAATCATATTCCGGCATTTCAAATGAAAAACACACAATTTTCTTGTATAATGATGATAACCGAGTGTAAAGCTTTACAAAAATGTTCTGTAAGATTCACAGTAATTTCACTGAACTTAGATTAAAGCAATTATCTTACTTGTGTATTATTATAATGTTACCTGCCTCATGCTTGACAATGTCTTTTACATTTTGTCCAAGATTACACCTTTTTTTTTTTTTTCATTTATTGGCGTCACCCCATAGGACATTGTCACACCGATGGGCAATACACAACAGGCAGTCAAATTTTACAGTTAAAACATAATGTCACTTTCAGAAGTTTTTGACCACTGTAAAAATGCTTCTAAACATCAGTCCTAAACATCAGTAATGGATCCTCATTTAAGGATTTGAAGTGTACTTATTCCAATTACAGGGACTCCAAAGAGTCCTGTATTATTATTTTTTGTCACTACTTCCCCGAATTGGGAGTGGCTCATTTCCGTGCCTGCTTCCTTCCTTTGATGTGCTAGCCGTTTCTCAGGCTCCCTCTACTCTGTCGAACCCTGATTTTTCCGTTACCAGTCGTCACCATGGTAGGCACAAAGTACCATTGAAAGTTGATAGGGCAGACATTCGAATGAGACRCCAGTGCCACGAAGGGTCCCYGTATCGGTTTTGGGCCAGCACTTGTTGGCATATCTTAGCGCTACAATTGCCACAGTTATCCAAGTAACATTGGAGCGATTTAATGGAACCTTAACTGATTTAATGAGCCATGCAAAGTTTCACTGTACCGGCCATGTGTATTTAGACTTGGCTTAATCTTTGGGRCAAGAATATGGCAGGTTCAACCAGGTTGTTCCCCCCTGCTCTGTCTCCAAAAGAGGCACGGCTGATAAGGGCTCCCAGGGTAGATCACGTATGCCAATCGGTCAGGAAAAGGGAAACTGGTAGGACAGACATAAAGGGACCAAGGGGATGGATGTTATAATGCAGGGAGTGAGAACCAGGAATGGGAGCATCACAGCCATTCCACAATGTCTGCCTGCACGAAAAACTAAGACCCCCCCCCTCCCCCCCCAGAGGGGCAGGACAGGACGCAGAGGTTGCAGAAGTGAGAAACCACATGGGAGAATGAATACATAATATATGCACTCAAATCACTAAACAATCAAAATTGCAACAGATACAATACTATATGCAAGTAAGTGTTATTTGATTATAATGAAATGTTTAGGACTTGTTTAAAAGTTTATTAATAGGTTATGTCCCCTGGAATCCCTATTTCCTCTGATGACACCATTCTCCTGTCACACCGTTGGGAATCTCAGGCTGTATGCCCATTTTGGTCCTTATTGTAATAGTAAGCCTTCCTTATATTCTACCACCAACATTTTTATTTTTGTACTTCAAGTGTAAAAATATATATCTACAGTACCAGTCAAAAGTTTGGACTATTTTCAAAAATTGTAGAATAAAGTGAAAACATAAAAATAACACACAGAAATCATGTGGTAACCAAAAAAGTGTTAAATCAAAATATATTTTGAGATTCTTCAATAGCCACCCTTTGCCTTGATGACAGCTTTTCACACTCTTGGCATTCTCTCAACCAGCTTCATGAGTAGTCACCTGGAATGCATTTCAATTAACAGGTGTGCCTTTTAACTTCTCTAGGATAGGTGGGACGATAGCGTCCCACTTGGCCAAAATCAAGAAAAAAAGTAGCGAGCCAAATTCAATATATTACTATAAAAATCAATCTTTCATGAAATCACACATGAAAGAAACCAAATTAAATACACAATTGATGAATCAAGCCCAACCTATATCCTTGTCTGTCATTAGCGTTATTCCAAAAGTGTAGCGCAAAAGCACATCATGTATCCAAACCAGATTACTTACCGAGAACTACACAGCACACATTTCTGCCACACTGAAAAATCGATCAGTCCCTATTTCCCAGTAAACTACTATAGTATAAAAATACAGCAGAAAATTAGAGTAAACCATAAATCTACTAACTTCTTTGAACATCTCTGTCACCTCAGATGACCACTAGCTATGACATCATGTTACACAATACATTTATGTTTTGTCGATAATGTGCATATTTATATCCACAAATCTCGGTTTACATTGGCGCCATGATTCAGAAAATGCCTCCAAATATCCCGGAGTAATTACAGAGCGCCACGATCAAATAACCAGAAGATACTCACATCATAAAACTTTGATGAAAGATACATGTTTTACATATAATTAAAGAATACACTTGTTCTTAATGCAACCGCTGTGTCAGATCTTTTTAAAACTTTAATAAAAAGCACACCATGCAATAATCTGAGACGGCGCTCAGATTTAACAAAATTTCTCCGCCATGTTGAGTCAACAGAAAATATGAAATTACATTCATAAATATTCCTTTGATTATCTTCATCAGAATGCAGTGCCAGGAATCCTAGTTCCACAATAAATCGTTGTTTTGTTCATAATGTCCATTACTTATTCCAATTAGCTAATTTTGCTAGCATGTGTAGTACACATTGTCCAAAACGCTCGCGCAGATGCAGGCAAACGTTGGACGAAAACTTCAAAAAGTTATATTACAGTCGAATAAACTGGTCAAACTTAGTAGAGAATCAATCTTCAGGATGTTGTTATCATATATATCAAATAATGTTTTCCAACCGGAGCATTCTTTTCAGTCTCTATAAGTAATGGAACGCATGACGATATCATGAGGAAAGTGCGTGACCAAGAACTGGCACTCTGCCAGACCACTGACTCAAAACCTCCCATCCGGTCCCACAACACAGCATAAGCTTCATTCCAGTTTCTACTGACTGTTGACATCTAGTGGAAGGCGTAGAAAGTGCAAACAATCCATATATTACAGGGAATTGAATAAGGCGATGACTTTAACATCGACCACTCTCAGAATTCTCACTTCCTGTTTGGATTTTTTCTCTGGTTTTTGCCTGCCATATGAGTTCTGTTATACTCACAGACATCATTCAAACAGTTTTAGAAACTTCATGTGTGTTTTCTATCCAATAGTAATAATAATATGCATATATAGGAGGCAGTTCACTATGGGCACACAATTATCCAAAAGTGAAAATGCTGCCCCCTATATAAAAGAAGTTAAAGTAAATTCGTGGAATTTTTTCGTTAATGGTTTGAGCCAATCAGTTGTGTTGTGACAAGTAGGAGGGGTATACAGAAGATAGTCCTATTTGGTTCAAGACCGTCCATATTATGGCAAGAACAGCTCAAATAAGCAAAGGGAAACGACAGTCCATCATTACTTCAAGAAGGTCAGTTTAATCCCGGAAAATTTCAACAACTTTGAACGTTCTTCAAGTGCAGTCCACAAAAACCATCAAGCGCTATGATAAAATTGGCTCTCGTCGACAACCGCCACAGGAATAGAAGACCCAGAGTTACCTCTGCAGAGGATAAGTTCAAAGTAATGGACACAACATCAACTGTTCAGAGGAGACTGCATGAATCAGGTCTTCATGGTTGAATTGCTGCAAAGAAACCACTACTAAAGGACACCAATAAGAAGAAGACTTGCTTGGGCCAAGAAACACAAGCAATGGACATTAGATTGGTGGAAATCTGTCCTTTTGGTCTGTCGCAGAGTAGGTGAACGGATTATCTCCGCATGTGTGGTTCCCACCGTGAAGCATGGAGGAGGTGGTGTGATGGTGTGGGGGAGCTTTGCTGGTGACAGTCAGGGATTTATTTAGAATTCAAGGTACACTTAACCAACATGGCTACCACAGCATTCTGCAGCRATACGCCATCCCATCTGGTTTGCRCTTAGTCCCACTATCATTTGTTTTTCAACAGGACAATGACCCAGCACACCTCCAGGGTATATAAGGGCTATTTGATCAAGAAGGAGATTGGAGTGCTGCATTAGATGACCTGGCCTCCACAATCACCCGACCTCAACCCAATTGAGATGGTTTGGTATAAGTTGGACTGCGGAGTGAAGGAAAAGAAGGCAATAAGTGCTCAGCACATGTGGAAACTCATTCAAGACTATTGGAAAAGCATTCCAGGTGAAGCTGATTTGAGAGAATGCCAAGAGTGTGCAAACCTGTCATCAAGGCAAAAGGTGGCTACTTTGAAAAATCTCAAATATATTTCGATTTTGATTTAACACTTTTTTTTGGTTACTACATGATTCCATGTGTGTTATTTCATAGTTTTGATGTCTTCACTATTATTCTGCAATGTAAAAAATAAATGTAATACCCTTGAATGAGTAAGTGTGTCCAAACTTTTGAATGGTACTGTACATCTCGTCATTATATACAGATCTCTGGTGTAAATGGGGAAGGTGCACAGAGGAGCGACGGAGACTAGACCAAAAATACAACATGAGAACAAGCGGACATAAAAACGAAAAATAACAAAACCTTGATTCTTGGAATAGCACGGAAAAACATACRTTTGAATTAATTTGATATCGCCCAGCCATAAGCTCCCTCATCACAATTTTCACAATTTTCAGTATCCTGATAGTATCAATTTAGGACTCCACGGTATATGTAGGCTACTCTAGTAAAAGTGGTCTGATTTTGTTACACTTTTTTTTGTAGAGTTCTTTTATCCTGCAGGTCCTTGTGTGGTGGGGTTGTCATGGTTTCTCACTACCTAGTCACTCCATAGCTTATCTCAGCAGGACATTTAAATTGGTCAATTTCTGACATTTCCTTTTTCCTTGTTTCCAGGATACCTGTGAAAGCTCTCGCTCCCCTACCCCAATGTCGAGGTCGCAGTGACGGGGCTGGGCAGAGGCAGAGCCCGGTGCCCCGGCCCCTTTGCCCAGCTGAGGAGCAGCCCCTGACAGGGAGCGCACCATCTCCCTGTGCCTTGTGTCCTCTGGGGGGCATTTTGAGCCATGGAGCACCCACGGGAAAAAGAGGGTGAGCGACCGGCGCGCAGCAGCAAGGCGGGTCAGGGGCGCAGCGGGCACTCGCGCCCCTCGGGATCAGGCTCCTCCGGAGTGCTCATGGTTGGGCCCAACTTCCGTGTGGGCAAGAAGATTGGCTGTGGTAACTTTGGAGAGCTGAAGCTAGGTAAGAACTCGCCACCCTTTCAAGAATAAGTTTGGAACTTTTTTTGGTGTATGTATGAARACTGGTTTTACAATTTTGGGCCTCTGTTACATTCCTCTTGGAAATGTAAAATCTTGTTCATTGATGAATTCCTAATGACAGTCAGTGCCCTCTTCTCACCCTCGCTATCATATCTCAACACGATGATTAAAGTTGGATGCAATCACTGATTCATGATGAGGTGAGGCCTCAGCTACTCTGCAAAGGCTGTGGACACTGGAATTGAGAGACAGATTACATTGGCGCAAATAAGATGCATTTCATTTTCGTTGTGGATAATTACTTCACTTTGAGAGCTGAATGTCTATCCCCCTGCACCTCTACTACAACTCATTATCACATCTGACACCTCGCAGCCTGAGGTGACCTTAAACTCAGGTACATTTTTAAGCCTTTAAGGTCGGAAACTTCCCGGTAAATCATTAAAAAAGTTAGCTTACAACAGTAAACCTTTTTATGGGATACACATAAAGCAATTCTAGGTCTTGTGGCATATTTTGGTTAAACTATCCCCAATTCAATGGAATTGCAACCCTCTGCATGCACAGTGCATTCTTCATCACATGTGCAGTGCACTCATCCATCACATGTACAGCTGATTCTCAAGATCTTGAACACTAATGAGATGCTATTGAGCCCACACTACTACACTGTCTGAGCCAAGGACTACATGTTTTCTGGTAAGTTTTGATTACAATACTGGGTGGGGTGAATATATTTTACATGACATATGTGATTTTTTTTTTTTTAAATAGTAAATAGTAGCCTACAGCAAAGTGTGTTTAAATAATTTCTAACTTGTTAACAATTTCTGCTAGTTAGTTTTTGCTACCATGTGGGTAAATTAGCTTGCTTGAGCCTGCTAACTGAGTGTTAATTCACCTGTTTCCATACATGTTTCATTTTAATACATTTATCTTACAAAGGAGTTGTTTAATCTAACTGCTTAACTAATTATCTGTACATGGAATTGTATATATATTTTTTAACTCTTTTTCTAATCTTTACAGGAAAATGCCACGGTCACTAGCTGATGTGTGGAGACATTTCACTGCATCTAATGTAGAAGGAAAAGCTGTGTACATTTGCAAATACTGTGCCAAATCATATGTGAAGAATGCAGAAAAGATGCAGAATCATCTGGCCAAGTGCATAAAGTTCCCTCAGCGCTCACAACAAGCAACCTCTGACAGAAGTCCCTCTACTTCTATTTGAGGTGAAAATGATGAATCAGACACCTTATTAATAGCAACAGCTCATGGTCCTCCTGGAATCAGAAGTTTTGTTTGATTCAATGGAGGAACATGGTCAGAGATGCTGATGCATGTCTTGCTCGAGCTGTGTATGCAACTGTTTCACCTCCGATGCTCACAGGCAATATGTATTGGATGAGATTTCTGAATGTTCTTTGCCCAGCGTGCACCCCTCCAGCCAGACATGCTTTATCTACTCATTTGCTGGATGCAGAGTTCAACAGAGTGCAAGTGAAGGTGAAGCAAATCATAGAGAAAGCAGACTGTATTGCAATCTCTGATGGGTGGTCAAATGTTTTTTTAGGCAAGGAATAATTAACTACATCTCCACCCTTCAACCAGTATTCTACAAGAGCACAGACACAAGGGACAACAGCCACACCGGTCTCTACATTGCAGATGAGCTGAAGGCAGTCATCAATGACCTTGGACCACAGAAGGTATTTGCACTGGTGACAGACACTGCTGCGAACATGGAGGCTGCTTGGTCTAAAGTGGAGGAGTCCTACCCTCACATCACACCCATTGGCTGTGCTGCTCATGCATTGAATCTGCTCCTCAAGGACATCCTCAAGGACATCATGGCACTGAAAACAAATGGATACACTCTACAAGAGAGCCAAGGAAATGGTTAAGTATGTGAAGGGTCATCAAGTTATAGCAGCAATCTACCTGACCAAGCAAAGTGAGAAGAATAAGAGCACCACTTTGAAGCTGCCCAGCAACACCCGTTGGGGTGGTGTTGTCATCATGTTTGACAGTCTCCTGGAGGGGAAGGAGTCTCTCCAAGAAATGGCCATATCACAGTCTGCCGATATGGACAGCCCCATCAAGAGGATCATCCTGGATTATGTATTTTGTGAGTGGTATGCAGCCTGAAACTCCTGAAACCTATAGCAGTAGCCATTGCACGGATTGAGGGAGACAATGCCATCCTGTCTGATGTTCAGACTCTGCTTGCAGATGTAAGCGAAGAAGTCTGTTCTGCCCTGCCCACTTCACTGTTGCTCCAAGCAGAGGAACCTGCAGTACTGAAATACATCAAAAAGCGTGAAGATACACGCCACATCGTACATGTTGGACCCCAAGTATGTTGGCAAGAGCATCCTGTCTGGTGCAGAGATCAACAAGGCCTATGGTGTCATCACTACTGTGTCTTGCCACCTTGACCTGGACGTGGGCAAGGTTCTTTGCAGTCTGGCGAAGTACACTTCCAAGCAAGGGCTTTGGGATGGAGATGCAGTATGGCAGTCGAGCCAACGTATCTCATTAGCCACCTGGTGGAAGGGACTTTGTGGATCTGAGGCTCTTTCCCCTGTTGCCTCCATCGTCCTCCAAATCCCACCAACATCAGTCACCTCAGAGCACAACTGGTCCTTGTTTTGCAACACACACACACACCAAAGCACGCAACAGGCTGACCAATACAAGGGTTGAAAAATTGGTGGCCATCCGGTCAAATTTGAGGCTTTTTTGAAAATGTTTGACAATGACCCATCCTCAACAAGGTTGGAAAGTGACAGTGAAGATGAGGCCTCAGTCTGATGTTCAAGAGGTGGACATTGAGGAGGTCCAGGGAGAAGACATGGAAGCCTGAGAGGAAGACAACCTAAGCTTTATTTTCTAGACTATGTATGTTGAAAATGTTTTTAGGAGATGCGATGGATCATTAGGRATCCTTTAATATTCCCTTTTGTTGTTCAGTGAAATCATCCCATGTGAACTCATTTAATTAAAGTTCAATTCATAACTAAATCGTTTTTTTTGTTTCTATTGGAAGGATTTAATCATTTGCAATTAACTTCTTATGATATGGTAAATACTGTATATCCAATGCAAAAAAATATCTACATTTTTAAATGTTATTAAATGTTATATTCCAGTTAATTCCCACAGAAAGTTTCCACTTCTGAATATTCCCCAAACTGTGCGACCCTACCTGAGTTTATGCATGGGTGTGCCTGCTCATAAGAAGACCCCTCTGCTTCTTTCCCCATGAATAGGCTGTTAATGTTGCCTTGTTTCATGTATGCTGAAAGAATCTAATAGAATTCATAATAAGATTTCCTTTTTAATCCAGTCAGCAAAGGGACATACAGTACCTGCATGGTAAATAGGAGGAGGCTGTTCTTTTGTAGAGAAGAGACAATGTTGTTCATTTGGGTACAGTATAGCAGACCTATCTTTTTAATTTTTAACCGGTTTTTGCTTATACTTTAAGCTCATTGGGCCTATTTCACATCACCTGTAGCCTGTGACTGACTAAGATCTCTGGATTGTCTAATGAACATATTCTCCAAGCAGAACAGTGAGGAGCATGAAGCCATGAAATGAAGAGCTATAGCCAGAAAGGCTTAACTGTTTGTTCTGAAACTGGTTGAGAGACTGAGATTCTCCTCCCCTCTACTCTGCTGCCTCCCACGTGGATATTAGTCCAGGAGGTGGTGGGCGAGAGAGTGGCCTGTTCTCTGGTATGCTCCACGCATGAACTGTGCTGCTGAGCTGTCAGAGGTTCTCTGAGGCCTATAGTTTGCCTGTGGCGTTGTCACTCAGCCTGAGTGTGGCTGGGTTCCATAGGCTCATCTGCTCACTTATGAGGAATTTAAGAATGGCCTAAATTGCCCTGACATTTAGAATGCTGGACTGCTGTTGCTAGATTGAAGTTGAGAAGAGATAAKCCTACAGGGGCAAGACATCTTAACAAGCAGATGTGAATACTAACTGTCTTGGGAGGGAGTTGTTATTCAGACCTGTATTCTTCTCTTCTGACTAGAATTCATCAAATTTGACTTTGTTAATCAGGAGACCTCACCACAAATCATTGGCATTTCAACATTGAACGTGGAGGATTGTAAAATAGCAAATGTCACAAGGTGTCTTTTGGAGCCGGTGTTAACCAGGAAAGAAGCCTCCATGTGTACACTAAACCTTGTACCCTTTGAAATTTAAAGGAATAATCCTCTGAGTATCTCGTTATTATTTTTTTCATTAGTCCACTATAAATACAGTCCCAAAAATGTTGGCTGGTCAGCAGTCAAGCTTTCAATAATATAGTACTTTCAAGCAGGCAGAAATGCAGCTGGTATGACACCTTTTGGATCATACGTTGCAAAGGGTGTATTTCTGCCTTCATGAACAGCTAGAGCTCAGATAAATATGAAATGACTCCAGGAATCGATAGAACATTGTTCAGAGATGGCAAAGTATGATATAACATTCAACATGGGTGAATATTTCCTTTAAGCCTGGCATGTCAAAACACATAAACTGAAATGATGTGCTACGCTAAGTATTTGAATTCTACAATAAAACATATTCTCCCACTGACCTACGTATTCCCCCACATTTATATAAAGTATCATTGCACTGCTATTGCGCAGGATCATTACATCAAAACACAAGCCATGTTCTCACTTTCCCATTTGGCGTTGCAATGTGGGCATTAGCTCTTTCATTCTCAGTTTGCTCCACAAACGCATTTCACTTCTCTCTCCAAGATGACACCTTTTGTAATGCGATATGACTTAGTGAGCAAGGCATACAGTCTCTCCAATTACTGACAAAGAGACAGGTAATTGGAGTAAAATGGAGGCCCAAAGTTACTGGTTTTATTAAATCCTCCGAAGTTGGTAGTTTCGTGCAAGACGTGCACCTAATAGGCTACGCATGATAGGGTTCATGGTATTGCACAAGGGGCATATTCAGATGCCTAATTGTGCATTAGAAGCTCCTGGTTGTCCTCACCTCAATTGTCCAATGAAAACCTCCGCATTTATCAAATTTACACGCCTCTGAACCTTCCAGTCACTGTTTGTTCAGTCGTCACTGTTATTTGTGTCTTAGAGCTGTGGGAGTTAAGATGGTTCCTTGGTGGCTGCACTGGATGTACCACCATAGAAGTATAATGAATATAACGTGCGTCCCCATTCAAGTCAATGATGGCATAATRGATGTACTGGCAGGCATTTTGAGTGTACCCATGCCAGGACGTAAAAGCAGGAAGTGTACCCTTCAATCTGTGCTGTGATTTGTTGAGTCAACTCAACTGACATTACAAAAAGTACAGTCCATTGCATGAGCCACATCGGTTAGCGTCTACATTACCATGGCAATCCAGCATAGTATTAGAACGTCTCGGACTTGCCCGCCCGTGGGGAAAACAATCTGTGGTTACCTAGGTTACCCCATTGACTCACAGCAAAAACGTGTAATTTTTTCAATCAGCAGCTTTTGGCATGTTTTGCCACTTCTGTTTAACAAAAAAACGACGACAAAGTTGGCTCTTTTGCAATGGGAAAGAGTGTTTATTTTCCCCGATTTGTGGGTGTGGTAGAGGGGTGTTGCTCCTTATGATGTGAAAATCGACTCTGCGTATCAGTTGATAGAAATGATTGCATTTCAATACCAGGAAGCCAATGTGACTGTACCCATGAGTTTGCCAGTCAAATTAGCAGGGTTAGAGCATCCAAGCCCGTTCTATTTCTATGGTGCGACCTCGGATCTGTTTTTGAAATAGTTTACCCAACCTTCTAATAACCTTTTTCTTTTTTTTCTAGGTAAAAACCTCTACACCAATGAGTATGTTGCAATAAAATTGGTAAGTATGTATTCTTATTTCTGTATTATTTGTGGTGACGCAATGAGCAGCTCTTAAAATCATACTTCGAGTGAACAGCCTATTTACATATTTTATTTAAAAAAATATATATGTGTTTGTAAACCTGAATTTGAAAGTAGTTTGTTGAAGGATAATTAATTGGAATAATGTACCTATTTAGGTGTACTTCTTATTCTTGACGTGTAGTGAATGAAAAGCCCCCCTTCAACTGAAGTATTTCCTTCTGTATTCCSCCTCCAGGAACCAATAAAGTCAAGGGCACCACAGCTGCATTTGGAGTACCGGTTTTACAAAACATTAGGCAGCACAGGTAAGACCTTCACTCTGTTTGCCACATATTTATCTCCATCCTCTCTCTTCCTTGGCTCACTAATCACTCMTACTGACTTGAGGTCACCTCAGATTGGTGATGTTTTGTATGAAGAAAGACTGTGCCCGTTAACTGTGACACAAAAGAAGAATTATCAAGCCCTCCTGTTATATCAATTTCACTGTGCCTCTATGTCTGATAGGGTGAAGGCCCTCAATATGAATAAATTACTGCATGTGGGTGTGTGTGTTGCCTCTTGTCGGTTGCTCACGCAGAATACCTGAATCTCAGGCATTATATCGCTCCAGAATCATTAGGCTTGCAAGGACATGGGAATGTTGTGCAGGTGTACAGTCTTTTTGTGGTTCTCCGTGTTGTGGTTTACTGATTGGAACGGTTGCCTGGGAAARAGCTTGAGAACTTTCTCTTACACATATACATTACCTTTCCCTCACATACACAACCAGTCRCACTTCAGTCAGTGAACTTCCTACACACTTGTCAGTCTCCTTGCTCAGGTACAGAAATGAACACTGGTCCTGTGGTGTTGATGAGACACCTGCAGAACCTCTGCGGGAGGCGACACGTTGCCATGGTGTCTCCCTGAATACGCTGCTGAGAGTGTGCTGTCGCTTCCCTTTAACAGTTACGCTATTTTACCAATCACACCCAATTGTTTTTTTTAATAAAGGTCTGACAAATTTGGCTGTAGTTGTCTTTTTTATATTATCTTTTGATAAGTCTGATGTGATGGTAATCACTTTTTTACTATTTTTCTGAACAGTWGTCCAGTTCTATATGGGATGACTGYTTTCTGTTTGAAACCCCCCATTCACTGAAGACAATCACAGGAAGTGCCGTCTGGTCACACTTGCACAGCTGTTGTGACACAGCTTCCTGTGTTACCTTTGCATGTGGGTCATTGACAGGACCAGTGTTTAGACAGAGATAATGTCAGTGTTGGGGGAAGGCAGATGTAAATCTCAAATATAAGGTCTTGCATTGGYGGGTTCTGGCCATTTCCTCTTGGGCGGTGTTGTCTAAGCAAGTGTCATTAATCAATTAACTAATAAATCGATCAATGGGTACATCAGAGTTGTATCAGTCACATTTTTAATACAAAGTCAGGGTTGAAACAAAAGTTAGCTAAGCAGACGGAGAATAGAAAATTCCTAGGCGCAATATGTAGAAATTCCTCTGCCATTATCTGGTTGCTAAAATTCGATAATGTTCACCTAATTTCAGTTTGTGACCAAATGAGAATCATTGTATGATCTAAACAGCTGTGAAATGGCTTTGCAATAACCGAAAATTTAGTTTTGAAGCCAGTGTACAAAACCGAAAGTAAAAAGACACGAGCGGATAATATCCGTATGCTGTATATTTGACGGTGATATGTGGTTGACTCACCTAGCTATCTTAAGATGAATGCACTTACTGTATGTCGCTCTGGATAAGCACACCTGATAAATGACTAAAATGTCAATGTTTTGCGTACAGATCTCATATTACTGTATTGAATGTATTTATTAAAACAATTATAATATAGATGTCACAAATGTATCATATGTACAGTTTATTAAAATTTTAGTTATTTGTTACATTTGACTGTGTAAAACCGAGCAGTACTACTTATTTCTCTGTGAGTGAGGCGAATATTATACTATAATATACTATATATATATATATACATACATACATACATACATACATACAGTGGGGCAAAAAAGTATTTAGTCAGCCACCAATTGTGCAAGTTCTCCCACTTAAAAAGATGAGAGAGGCCTGTAATTTTCATCATAGGTACACTTCAACTATGACAGACAAAATGAGGAAAAAAAAATCCAGAAAATCACATTGTAGGATTTTGTTATTAATTTATTTGCAAATTATGGTGGAAAATAAGTATTTGGTCACCTACAAAAAAGCAAGATTTCTGGCTCTCACAGACCTGTAACTTCTTTAAGAGGCTCCTCTGTCCTCCACTCGTTACCTGTATTAATGGCACCTGTTTGAACTTGTTATCAGTATAAAAGACACCTGTCCACAACCTCAAACAGTCACACTCCAAAACTTGTTAACAAACTACAGTTTTGGCAAGTCGGTTAGACATCTACTTTGTGCATGACACAAGTAATTTTTCCAACTGTTTATAGACAGATTATTTCACTTATATTCACTATATCAACATTCCAGTGGGTCAGAAGTTAACACACTAAGTTGACTGTGCCTTTTAAACAGCTTGGAAAATTCCAGAAATTGTTATGGCTTTAGAAGCTTCTGATAGGCTAATTGACATATTTGAGTCAATTGGAGGTGTACTTGTGGATGTATTCAAGGCCTACCTTCAAATGCAGTGCCTCTTTGCTTGACATCATGGGAAAATCAAAAGAAATCAGCCAAGACCCCAGGAAAAAAAAATTGTAGACCTCCACAAGTCTGGTTCATCCTTGGGAGCAATTTCCAAACGCCTGAAGGTACCACGTTCACCTGTACAAACAATAGTTTGCAAGTATAAACACCATGGGACCACGCAGCCGTCATACCGCTCAGGAAGGAGACGCGTTCTGTCTCCTAGAGATGAATGTACTTTGGTGCGAAAAGTGCAAATCAATCCCAGAACAACAGCAAAGGACCTTGTGAAGATGCTGGAGAAACGGGTACAAAGTATCTATATCCACATTAAAATGAGTCCTATATCCACATAACAAAGGCCGCTCAGCAAGGAAGAAGTCACTGCTACAAAACCGCCATAAAAAAGCCAGACTACGTTTGTAACTCGCACAGGGGACATTACTTTTTGGAGAAATGTCCTCTGGTCTGATGAAATAAAAATGAACTGTTTGCCATGATCACCATCGTTATGTTTGGAGGAAAAAGGGGGATGCTTGCAAGGCGAAGAACACCATCCCAACTGTGAAGCACGGGGGTGGCAGCATCATGTTGTGGGGTGCTTTGCTGCAGGAGGGATTGGTGCACTTCACAAAAATAGGATGGATCATGAGGTAGGAAAATTATGTGGATATATTGAAGCAACATCTCAAGACGTCAGTCAGGAAGTTGAAGCTTGGTCGTAAATGGGTCTTCCAAATGGACAATGACCCCAAGCATACTTCCAAAGTTGTGGCAAAATGGCTTAAGGATAACAAAGTCAAGGTATTGGAGTGGCCATCACAAAGCCCTGACCTCAATCTTATAGACAATTTGTTGGCAGAATTGAAAAGGCGTGTGCGAGCAAGGAGGCCTACAAACCTGACTCAGTTACATCGGCTCTGTCAGGAGGAACGGGCCAAAATTCACCCAACTTGTGGAAGGCAACACAAAACGTTTGACCCAAGTTAAACAATTTAAAGGCAATGCTACCAAATACTAATTGAGTGTATGTAATCTTCTGACCTGGGAATGTGATGAAAGAAATAAAAGCTGAAATAAATAATTCTCTATTATTCTGACATTTCACATTCTTAAAATAAAGTAGTGATCCTAACTGACCTAAAACAGGGAGTTCTTACTAGGATTAAATGTCAGGAATTGTGAAAAATGTCTTTGGCTAAGGTGTATGTAAACTACCGACTTCAACTGTATACCTACTGTAAATCTGTCCAGATATGCTACTTATTTTACTTTTTTTAACATGCACAGAAATAAACCACATCCATGTTCTCCTTTTGGTAGGTRTTTTCATWATTAAACGCAATGAACTACATGGAGGGAGAAGTACACTGTACATTCAGCACCACGGACAAAACTCTTGTTAATGGGTGTATGCACAAAAACACGAGAGCGCTCTACATTACATTGAGTAGTTTAAATCAGTGTGAGGAGTSAAGTCTCTGATGGGCATTGACTAGAGCAGTGAAGTCAGGTATAGTTTCTGACGTCGCTATGCGCAGGATTGCTGAAAGGTGAGAGTCAGTCAGAGATGATCTGTRCCTTGACTTGTTATATTTCATCACTGAAAAATGTCTGATCACATACGTAGGTTGACCCAAACAGTACAAACATCTTCTGAGCATGACTCTTAATCTTCTGAAAGTTTTGTTCATCGAGAGATGCATAGAACCTCGTCAGTGACATTGTTTTGAATAGTTCTCCAWTCACTGCATCAGACTGAAGATTGATAAGCTCAAGTTGCAGGTCAGTGGGAATGTTATCCACATTGAAGGTGAAAGGAGAGGAAACCAACAGCATGCCATTTTCCAACACTTTCAAATCCTCAAATGACGAGAAAACTCACCGTTCAAAGCACGCAGCAGCGATGTATACTTCTCCCKCTGGTCATCTGATAGGGAACAGACTAGTGGTGTCAGAAAGTGGGTGATTGTTGGCTTCTACTTGGYGGGTCAGGAGGAGTAATTTTCCCTTGAAGGCTTTGACCAGGCTGTACATCTGATGTGCAAAAAGGCCCTTCTCTTGTAGTTTGGAATTCAGTTCATTCATGAGGGCCATGATGTCCACGGTGAAGGCAAAATCAGCCAACTTTAWTTTATCTTGCAGTTGAGGGAAATCCACATTTTCCTTGCTGAGTTTTTGCAAATGAAATCTCCAACATCAGGTCCCACTCCTTTTTTAAGCACCTTCCTCAAAGTCATCTCACGTTTGTGTGGTAGGGGAGATCTGCATGGCCCGACTCTCTCTTCCAACAGTGAGACAAACTGCCTGTGGTTTTTAAGATTTTGCTCTTATGAAGTTTACCACTTTAGTGACTGTGTCCACAACATGGCTCATTTTCAAGGCACATTTACAGAGCACCTCCTGATGAATAATTCAATGCAGGAAAAACATTTTCTGATCTGGTTTCAGCTCAGATCTTGTATCCTTTTCAAAAGGCCAATGTTTTTTCCARTCAAGTTTGGGCACCCATCAGTGGTCAAACTGGATAATTTTATAAAACTCAGTCCCAGCTTCGCCACACACTTATTGACCACCTCCAATAAATCTTTCCCTGTGGTTGGGCTCTTCATTGACTGCACTGAAGCAAGCTCCTCTGTAATTTAAAAGTCTGGGGTCTTATGCCTCAAAAGTCTTATGCCTCATAAGAATATCAACAACTGTGCTGTGTCACGTGCATCACTACTCTCATCCAGGGCCAGGGAGAAATAGGTGAAATCCTTTACCTTGTCTTTCAACTGTTCCATATTCTCTGCGATGTCCTCAACACGCCGTGTCACTGTTTGTCTTGACAGGGAAACATTTTCAAACAGCTCTTTCTTGTCGGGGCAAAGTATTGCTGCAGAGTTGATTTTAACATTCTTTAATGAATTCACCCTCAGCGAATGGCTTATGTTTAGCAATTTTGTGGGACAGTACATAGCTAGCTCTCGCAATTCCGTCGATTTGCTGAATGCAGTTTTGTGAAAAGTCCTTGCTGCTTTTGCGACTGAGAAAGCAACTCGTTCGATGCACTCTGCTCAGAAGACATTCCTATATTTCTCTGCATGCCTTGTCTGGAAGTGTCGGGACAAGTTGTAGTCTTTCAAGACAGCGATGCTCTCTTTGCACACTAAGCACACAGCTTTCCCTGATACCTCAATAAAGAAATATTTCGATGTCCACTCTTTCTGGAACACCCTACATTCATTGTCTACTTTTCTTAGTCTAGCTCAGGCCTGATGAGTTATTCTGTCTAAACAGTGACATGATCCGCCTGAAAGCCTGAGATTGAATTCCAATTGGAATTAGTGGTTTTGTTGGGGATAATATTGAATTGGGAATTGAATTCTTGGAGTTGACCTAACATTGGAATTCAGATGAAATKTAATTGAATATGTTGAATTTACAGGGAGAGAGAATTCAATTAGAATTGAATTTGTGGAATTGACCCTAACCCTGATGCGCATATACCAATGGTACTTGACTCAGAGCTGACTAGCATTCAAGAAGTATTCAGACCCCTTATTCTAACACGGATTAAATTATTTTTCCCGCTCATCAATCTACACAATACCCCATAATGACAAAGAAAACATTTTGCAAATCAGGTCAAGATCAGGACAAAGGATGCATGTTTAACGGCAGGTATAAACAGCTTCTGAAAGTTGTACGTATTCRGAGCAAAAACCATGCCGTGAGGTTGAAGGAATTATCTGTGGAGCTCCGAGACAGGACTTTGTCAAAGCACAGATCTGGAGAAGGGTACCAAAAAATGACTGCAGCATTGAAGGTCCCCAAGAACACAGTGGCCTCCATTTTTAAATGGAAGAAGTTTTGAGAAAACCCCCTGGAATTATTACATTTATGTAAGTATTCAGACCCTTTACTCAGTACTTTGKAGAAGCACCTTTGGCAGCGATTACAGCCTTGAGACTTCTTGGGTATGACGCTACAAGCTTGGCACACCTGTATTTGGGGAGTTTCTCCAATTCTTCTCTGCAGATCCTTTCACGCTCCGTCAGGTTGGAAGAGGAGCGTCGCTGCACAGCTATTTTCAGGTCGTTMCAGAGATGWATGATCAGGATCAAGTCCGTGCTCTGGCTGGGCCACTCAAGGACATTCAGAGACTTTTCCCGAAGCCACAGCTGCGTTGTCTTGGCTATGTGCTTAGGGTTGTTGTCCTGTTGGAAGGTTAACCTTCGCCCCAGTCTGTGGTCCTGAACACTCTGGAGCAGGTTTTCATCAAGGATCTCTCTGCACTTTCCTCTGTTCATCTTTCCCTCGATCCTGACTAGTCTCCCAGTCCCTACCGCTGAAAAACATCCACATAGCATGAAGCTGCAACCACCCTGCTTCACCGTAGGGATGGTGCCAGATTTCCTCCAGATGTGACGCTTGGCATTCAGACAGAATGGTTTCATCAGACCAGCGAATCTTGTTCCTGATGTTCTGAGAGTCCTATAGGTGCCTTTTGGCAAGCTCCCTTCCGCCACCGATTGCTCAGTTTGGCCGGTTGACCAGCTCTAGGAAGGGTCTTCCATTTTAAAATTGGAGGCCACTGTGTTCTCGGGGACCTTCAATGCTGCAGTAATTTTTTTAGTACCCTTCTCCAGATCTGTGCCTCGACAATCCTGTCTTGGAGCTCTATGGATAATTCCTTCAACCTCAYGACATGGTTTTTGCTCTGAATATGTACAACTTTCAGAAGCTCTGTTTATACCTGCCGTTAACATGCATCCTTCGTCCTGATCTTGACCTGATTGGCAAAATCTTCTCTGTTTACACTTACAAGGTCTGATCACAATCCGATCACAATGTGTCTGTTTATACCTGGTTTTACACCGAACAAAAATATAAACGCAACATGTAAAGTGTTGGTCCCATGTTTCATGAGCTGAAATAAAACATCYCAGAAATGTTACACACAAAAGCTTATTTSTCTCAAATTTTGTGCATAAGTTTGTTTACGTCCCTGTTTGTGAGCATTTCTCCTTTGTCAAGATAATCTATCCACCTGACAGGTGTGGCATRTCAAGAAGTTGATGAAACCACATGGTCGTTACACAGGTGCACTTTGTGCTGGGAACAATGAAGGCCACACTCAAATGTGCAGTTTTGTCACACAACACAATGCCACAGATGTCTCAAGTGAGGGAGCATGTAACTGTCATGCTGACTGCAGGAATGTCTAACGGAGCTGTTGCCAGAGACTTGAATGTACATTTCTTTACCATAAGCCGCCTCCAATTTTGCTTTAGAGAATTTGGCAGTACATCCAATCAGCCTCACAACCGCTGACCACGTGTAACCATGCCAGCCCAGGACCTCCACATCCGACGCGGGATCTTCCTGGGGGGGCGGGCGGATTTTGATTGGCTGTGCATGGCTCCCCAGTGAGGTGGGCCTATTCCCTTCCAGGCTCACCCATGGCTGCGCACCTGCCCAGTGATCTGAAATCCATTAGAGCCTAATGAATTTATTTAAATTCAAATCGAATGATTTCCTTATATGAACTATAACTCAGTAAAATCGTTGAAATTGTTGCATGTTGCGTTTTACTTTTTTGTTCATTTATAGAACAATCGTTGCTTTAAAAAAAGACGAGCCATCGTTATTTATGGGCCAGAAAAGCTCCTATTAACACTGACGAGCTTGCGAGAATGCTTTATTATAGTCCACCCACGAGGCCCCTATTTGCACTGACCAGCCCTGGAGGAAGCTTAATATAGACTAGCCGCCGAGGCTGCTATTTACACTGACCAGCCTGCAAGGAACCTTTTTATGTTGATTTACTCTGATCAGCCTCCGAGGAGCCTTGCACATAGATCAGCCTCTGAGGTTTCGGGTGAAACTGCTAGCTTTGAGGCCCACCAGCCTTGGTAAGGTTTCTAAGTAGACTGACCAGCCTGGGAGGAGCCTGCATTGTGTTAATTAAATGCAATTATATCTATCAAATAGGCTTGGGGTATATACCATATACCGTGGTATATAGAAATAGCCACGGATTGGTTTTTCAATACCGTGAATACCATTGAAACTATTTMTTTGATATTAAAATTTGTAGCTACTTAAGTAAATACCTGCAGTCGACTTGTGCAATATGTTAGATTAAGCAGATCACGTTCTTCATTTCACCTGTCACATTATTTTACATTATGAAGCTTACAGTAGTTCCCCAGAAAAGTTAAGCCAACCACGTGTTTGTTTGTAAATAGCACAACTGGAGAAAGCAGGAGCAGGGTCCAGCTGGGTATTGACGGGTCGCATTTTATATTGAAAGTCAAGTGTGTTTTTTTTTTACTTCAATAGAGTGATCAGGGACGTGCAACTATAGTTTTCCTTCACAGAAAATACATTAGTGCTACACATTCGGCAGAAAATAGCTTCGTTTTCATCAGATGACAACAGAAGTGCAATGCTATTTGACTGACAGCCACACGAGTAGGCTAAATTAGCTTATAATGAAAAATCAAGGTATTTTTTTGCTAAACCTATGCATGGCCATCATATTTCTGTTCATCATAGAAAGAATGTAGCCAGCTACATATCCTAATGTTTTTTTTCAAGTTAATCTTGCATTTTACCAGAGAAACGTAGCTACACATAAATTAGAGCGCTGTCTACTGATAAAATACCTGTCCGTCAATTCTCATCTGAGTGGAGAAATGCAATTGAAGCACAAAATTAGTGTGATGCCGAGCAGAAATTACAATAAGAAGCAGTTTTACAAAACCCTTTGGATGAGTTATCTGTACAGATGCCACTGCTATCTTTTGATTTCCTTGCGTTTTTTCTCCTCTCCGTTCTTGGCCCATCTGCTCTCTGCTCCTCTCCCATCTTCTCCGAGCAGAGCAGGCAGGCCCGTTGCTCTATCGACTCTAGACTCCACACAGAGACAGCTTGTACACATGCTCCTCCAGAGCCAGTACTGTTCATTTGCACAATGTCTCTCGTTCACATTTGCTTGTAAATGTCCAAACTCACCAAAAATGACATTCGATAGCTCCTACATATATATGTATACTTTTATGTGCAGGATTGCCTGTCTTAGCACTCGTTAGCATATTTAGCTAGCAGGTTCCATGGAWGTTCGCTATTACTTGTGCTAATTTAGTTAACATTCTGGTAATGGAGCCCAATGGGCTTTCTTTTTGCGTTTTTGGCACCCTCTTGTGTACTAAGCCGGTAATACTGYAAATCCCGGAGTGAGAGAAGGACGGTATGAAGATGTGAAAATCTGGATACCGCCCAACCCTACTATCTAACCAGCCTGGTAAATTGCAGCTTGCGATTAGAACATTGCTTCAGAGAAAATAGGTAGCTAAGAAGTTTAACAGTTGTAGCTGTTCTTGCTGCATGAAAAAACATCCAAATAGCAGCCATATGCAGCTAGCAAACTAAGTTAACTAATTTGAAAATATATAACTAACCAGCAAAGCAGCTAGCTAATCTACACTGAGTGTAGAAAACATTACATGACATAGACTGACCAGGTGAATCCAGGTGAAAGCTGTGATACCTTATTTGATGTGTTCTGTTAAATCCACTTCAATCAGTGTAGATGAAGGGGGAAGACAGGTTTTGAAGGACTTTTAACATTTTACATTTACATTTTAGTCATTTAGCAGACGCTCTTATCCAGAGCGACTTACAGTAGAGTGCATACATTTTTATTACATTTTACATACTGAGACAAGGATATCCCTACCGGCCTAACCCGGACGACGCTATGCCAATTGTGCGTCGCCCCACGGACCTCCCGGTTGCGGCCGGCTGCGACAGAGCCTGGGCGTGAACCCAGAGACTCTGGTGGCGCAGCTAGCACTGCGATGCAGTGCCCTAGACCACTGCGCCACCCGGGAGGTAAGCCTTTTAAGCCTTGAGACATATGTGTGCCATTCAGAGGGTGAATGGCAAGGCAAAATATTTAAATGCCTTTAAGCGGAGTAGGTGCCAGGTGCACTGGTTTTAGTGTGTCAAGAACTGCAACGCTGCTGGGTTTTTCACGATGAACAGTTTCCTGTGTGTACCAAGAATGGTCCACCACCCAAAGAATGTGCCAGTATCCCTGGGAAACGCTTTCGACACATTGTGGAGTCCATGTGCCGATGAATTGAGGCTKTTCTGAGGGCAAAGGGGGGTGCAACTCAATATTAGGAAGTTGTTCCTAATGTTTTGTACACGCAGTGTATATCAGCCTGTATACATTTGAAATAGTCTTTGCAAATAGTTTTTTATTTCAGTGTTTTTGGATGCAATGTGCTTTTTTTAAAGCTCCATCAGTTAGGCACCACCACATGAAATATTTCAAAATGATTCTTGCTGTCCCTCCATCTGCAATTTGAAGTTGATTGGCTGAGGGGAAAGAATGGGCGGAGTTGCATRAATGTCAGCCTGTGAGGTAGTACAGCCTCACATGCACGACCCAAGGCACTTTTAATGACTTTTGTCTTGTGTTTGATGTTTTGATGTGGTCCATGTAACAAAACAATTCTGAAAATGTACCCGTCACTACAGACAGTCACAATGGTGTGTGTGTGACACCAGATGCCCTGCACAGTACATTGGTTCAGCTCAAAGGCCTTTCTTTATGAGATGAATGAGTAGTCAGTGGAAAGGGTCCATGGTGTGCCAACCACCATGCCATCTGGGTATGATCATGGCTGAGAGGACTTAACCAGTTGTTTGACACAGAGTTTAGCAGATGACCAGGCACAACTCCGATATACAAAGTGTTTTYTCTCAAAGTTGCCCAGATGTCACGTGTCCTACTTATATCAGTACACTCAACCTAATCATTACAAAACGTCTATTAGATCAAATAAACCAAATTTGACAGTCACGCCATTACATTTTTTATTTTTGCCACCTGCTGGAGAAAACCGATTTTGGACCCAGTTATCCCTCTCGTTTAGCCTCTTCCTCTCTGTCTAGCCTCAAACCTTATACCCCCCCCCCCCCTTAGCCTTCCCCGTCAGTGTGGGAGAAGTCGAAAATTGAGACACTAGTGGTAGGGAGAGTTAAATTAGGCCTAGTGAATGATTTCTGTCAGTGGGCGTGTTTTTTTTCACAGGACCTCCTGTGTGTGCAACAACTTCTGCATTATATAATTGGGTGTTATAGTAAAGACCATAGGTCGCTCATGAGTTTCAAGTTTGGGGAAGCTTACAATTTAACCTTCCACTTCTACCTACCTGTGTGTCATTTATKAATATTTTTATATGTGCATTTTTGTGGAAGAGTTTCAATTCAATCATGTTTTTGTTCCTCAAAATCATTGTCACATGGTTAATCATAAAGATCCGAATTTAAATGATGAAGTAAAAATTCTACTAAAATTCTACGAATGYGAGAGCACCAGCCTCAGCCATAATGGACACATGAATAAACCGTACATAATACATAGAAAAATAGTAGAAAATATCCTGATGAAAGAACCTGCATTTTCAATCACAATCTCTCTTTCCACCGGTCTGCCTCCCCGTCTCTGTCTTGACTTGAGCTATCAATGGTGCAGTGTAACATTGTATCAACTAGCCTATTCCTGGCCCCTCAGAGTTTTCTGTGCCAGTGAGCTCGGGACAGACAGCTCTTTTTTTTAAACGTTTTCACTGGATATATGGGGTCATCAGATCATGATAAACAGACTTCGTTGACTTTTACTATGTGAGGTTAAGAAAAAAACGACTGAGAAGCTCAGCTTATTAGTGATGAGTTAAGACGATCAGAAATCAGACATCCCCAAATGTGCACTTTCCTATGTTGGCGCACAGCAGGCCAGGTAGGCCTGCTTCTATGTGTGCTCAGGCACGGTCCTTCAACGTTATCAGTACAGAGAAACCAGTCACACACGTTATCAGGACAGAGAAACCAGTCACACACGTTATCAGGACAGAGAAACCAGTCACACACTCATTGCTCACACGGAGCACTCCAAACAAAAGACAATGGGAGAAAAAAATGGACGAAATTCGTAAATGATGGTGTTGAAATAATCCCAAACTCATGAACATGCTCTCAAGCCAGGAGAGATTCCATATCTCTGACATGCATTGATCCATGGTGTGTTGTCGTTTTTGGAACAGTGTGGGTGTGGAGTATGTTTTATGTGCCTACCTTTGCTGGAGAGCTAAATTGAGTTTTTATTCAGGTATAAATTACATGAGATGCATACAGACAGAGCTGCCATTATTGATGACTAGCTAGGTGACTCAGGCCTGACTGTTCTTTGAGTGTGGGGGTGGATTAATGGTTTGATTGGTTGCGTGTCTCAGGATAAGCCGACATTTGCTCCTGTGTGACTGAATTCATTTTCCCCCAAAGCATTTCAAAAGATGCACTCTCATGGCATTAACAGGCTTTTATCCCGCCTCTGCTTAAATTTAATGGGATCTGAGACCAGTTGCCATTTTCATCATTCCGAAACTTGGTAAAAACATGGTGCAAATACGAATTGGTTTAGGGAGCGGAAGGGGTAAGGTAAAATCACATTTGTGTTAATAGCTTGTAGAGTGGAACTCCTGTAATGCCTCGACAGTTAGGCAGCATATAGAAGAAATTAGAAAATGTGGCCGTTTGCTGTCGTCGACATTGTCCTTTCTCACATTACACACAGAGTGGGCCTTCAGGACCACTGGGCTTTTCTCAGGAGCTCGTATTTCTCTGGCGCCCTCCCTCCGTCAAGCTTGGAAACACCTGCCCACTCCCACATTCTGCTTGCTCACATCTCTGTCACATTTGTGAGCCACCAAGCTTGTACACATTTGTGAGCCACCAAGCTTGTACACGTTGGCTAATTGTTGACCTACTCCGCTGCTGCTTGTCTGGGCCCCTCTTGTCATAGAGACACACACTTTCAACAACTATTTTTTTCCCTTGGCTCATCATCTTCCTCACTTTCTTTTGTCTAAGGGGAATATTATTAACTCTTCCTCGACTCCACCATGCTTTCTCTCTCTCGTCTTGTTTATGGTGCTGGGAATGAAATCCCCATTGTTCAGATCAATATAAAAGGTAACTTGGGCATCACTGTCTGTCTCTTGCACACTCTCATCCCATTGATGCACCGGGCAACTGTATCATTCCCAGGGCCTCCAATAATGTCTAGGATACTTCTGCACTACTCCAGAATAACGTTATTTTGCTGTACAGATGGGAGTTTGCTATTGGATCGTTTTGGAGCTCTCAACCTCTGTAGTTAGCCTCTGTCGTCCAATAAAATGCATCAGTCATTTTCAGGGCGTTTTGAATTTCAATGATATTCTCTGAAGCACTCTTTAAATTACAATTAAGTAAAATTATGCCTATACACAACAATTTGTGACTAAAATATGCTCAGTCAGGAGAATATATCTGAAATCCACTCTCATTCCTGTACTGTTGATAAACGCACAAACTCATCCGCCGTACTCGTCCAGAACGCTCTTTGAGAGGGGAAAAAGCTCACATTTTTGCTGAGCTCAGCTCGTACAAGAAACATCACACCGGGGATGTTTATTGGAGTGGAGTACGGCGCAGGTTGCAATCCCAACGGATTGAGCCACTCTAAAATTCCCAAAATGTATCCTTCCCTCTGTTCGTAATCGTTTTTTCAGCAGCAATTCTCCTCGAGTTGTAACACAGCAGAGATAATTCTGGATATTTTTTCCAATCCCATCCGCTAATGGCTACTTGGCTTTGGAAAATGGGGGCGGTTCTAGTTGTGGGTTTCATGACCGTCGTTATTAGCTTGCCCAGGTTCCTCTGGGCACCATTCCTCTCTGTTCCCTCCTGAGATGGGTACAGCAGATGGCTTCTAACAGCTGCAACAGACAATTCAGAACAACACTCATGACAAACCCCAACCAAACAGCTTGGGCCATCTTTAGATGCCACTTGTGAAGTGTTATGTACAGCATAACTACTGCTCGTCTCAAGTCCTGCATGTGACTGGAGTACAAACTAGTTCCAAAAAGGCTAATGATGAAACAATACCCAGGTATGTGGTCTCACAGGTACAGCCGTTAAATGGGCATGTGAACTGCGCTGCCACACCCTCATGCATATTCAAAATAAATTAATGGAACACTGCATAATCCAAACTCTAAATTGTTTGTCATATGATTTGTTCTACTGATAGTCTTTTCAATTTCAGTTTAATGGACTTCTATATATTTTTTATTTTCCTCTCCCTCTATCCATCCCTCTCTATCTCAGCGGAGGGTCTTCCTCAGGTCTTCTACTTTGGGCCGTGTGGGAAATACAATGCCATGGTGTTAGAGCTGCTGGGCCCCAGTCTAGAAGACCTCTTTGACCTCTGTGACAGGACCTTCTCTCTCAAGACAGTCTTAATGATGGCTATTCAGCTGGTAAGTCAAGTTTACATCCAAATCACAAAGAAGCTTGTTTTGGTGAATTATGCCCATGTCTGTTCTGATTGTATGTCCCAGTGTGGATGTCCATTCGGTGTGCATGGAGTTGTGTGTGTACACTTTTTTTTTGAGTGCATGCCTTTGACCGTCACACACACACTACGCTCCCCAGCTCTCACGGATGGAGTACGTCCACTCCAAGAACCTCATCTACCGAGACGTGAAGCCCGAGAACTTCCTCATCGGGCGGCAGGGGCACAAGCAGGAGCACATCATCCACATCATCGACTTTGGCCTGGCTAAAGAGTACATTGATCCCGAGACCAAAAAACACATTCCGTACAGGGAGCACAAGAGCCTCACAGGGACCGCCCGCTACATGTCTATCAACACCCACTTGGGAAAAGGTAGGGCTACAGTACTTCTCCCCTCTACCAGACAACTTAACTTGTCTCAACTTCCCTGTGCGGTACTTACATGGATACAGTATAGGCTACTCTCATATCTGATTGGCTGAACTCTGCAATTTGAAGGGCATTGCCTTTGCAATTTTTTTCTAGTCTGTCCTGTTTACACATGGCCACGGGAAGTAGTTTGGGGGTGGGGGTGCTGCAAAAAAAAAATCTGCGGGGGATGCGACACAACAATTAACAAATGTGTATTGATGAAATAGCGCAGTGCAGCTGCCTTCGCTTCACCAGTAAACAGGTGAGTAATGCTGGGGGAGCCCGAGGGACCTCACTTTTATTCTGATCTATTCTAAATAAATTATATTTAATCACCACAAAAATTCCATGAAAAAACRATACAATTACAAACCAAATAAATATGTAAGCTACAGCAGCCTAGGTAAATTGTGGTTTCTTCTCCGTCTTCTCTCTGGCAAATAATGAAGAAMCGTAGGCTACATGTGTGCACTGATGCAGTTTCACCGGTAAAACATGAATAATTATTATTCATGATTGACAGTGATGATRGCCTATAGGTATGTCTAACTTGGTGTTTGAGGGTATTAAAAATATAAMATTTTCTTGAGACAATATGTGTGAACATAAGCAGACATTGCTATTGGAGGATGCATTTTATGCATATTTTATAACAGGGATCTCCAACCCTGTTCCTGGAGATCTAYCATCCTGTAGGTTTTCATTCCAACCCTAATCTAGCGCACCTGATTCTAATAAGTAGCTGGTTTATAAGATGAATGGTGTTAGTTACAACTGGGGTTGGAGTGAAACCCTACAGGACGGTAGCGCTCCAAGAGCGCAGGGTTGGAGAGCCCTGTAATGATAGGCTATTATCTGTCGGTACAAACCTTGATTGAGGAAATGATGACGTCATTTACACCACTGCAAGTCAGATCTGTGGTAGGTCTGTAGCCGATGGTGTCTGTAAACTGCATGTGTGCCCCGCTGGCTTCATCCAGCTGAGCAGAAGCCAAAATGCAACCTTCCTGTGCTCTTGCGAACAGGGTAAATAAAGGACCTTGAATGACAGCACCAYGGACAACTCATCCCACCCAGAGACTTGGTGCCGCTACTTTGATCTGCCGCTGACCATGTTTTAGCCTTCTCCATTGACATTGTGTCATAGCCTACACTTGGATTAGCCTACATTATAATTCATTAAACTGTACTGGATTATTTTATCACACMAGCATTGCAATCCAATGCATGCACRWTTTATGCAATAAACTGAGATACTGTATATTGCGGCGCTGTAATTTTTGGGGGGCTGCGCTACAGAAGGCTATATTGGTCTGCTAATACAGGACTAGTAAAGGCCCAGTGAACTACTACTTTTGTAGATTTTTTTTAACTTCCCGCGGCTATACRCTACCGGTCAAAAGTTTTAGAACACCTACTCAAGGGTTTTTCTTTATTTTTACTATTTTCTACATTGTAGAATAATAGTGAAGACATCAAAACTATGAAATAACACATGGAATCATGTAGTAAGCAAAAAAGTGTTAAACAAATCAAAACATATTTGAGATTCTTCAAATAGCMACCCATTGCCTTGATGACAGCTTTGTAAACTCTTTTTCCAACAGTCTTGAAGGAGTTCCCACATATGCTGAGCACTTGTTGGCTGCTTTTCCTTCACTCTGCGGTCCGACTCATYCCAAACCATCTCAATTTGTGGAGGCCAGGTCATCTGATGCAGCACTCCATCACTCTCCTTCTTGGTCAAGTAGCCCTTACACAGCCTGGAGATGTKTTGCGTCATTGTCCTGTTGAAAAACAAATGATAGTCCCACTAAGCCCTAACCAGATGCGATGGCGTATCGCTGCAGAATGCTGTGGTAGCYATGCTGGTTAAGTGTGCCTTGAATTCTAAATAAATCCCTGACAGTGTCACCAGCAAAGCTTGACCCACACCATCACACCACCTCCTCCATGCTTTACTGTGGGAAATGCACATGCATAGATCATCTGTTCACCCACACTGCATCTCACAAAGACATGGCGGTTGGAACCCAAAATTTCCAATTTGGACTCCAGACCAAAGGACAACTTTCCACCGGTCTAATGTCCATTGCTTGTGTTTCTTGGCCCAAGCAAGTCTCTTCTTCTTATTGGTGTGCTTTAGTAGTGGTTTCTTTGCAGCAATTCGACCATGAAGGCCTGATTCACRCAGTCTCCTCTRGACAGTTGATGTTGAGATGTGTCTGTTACTTGAACTCTGAAGCATTTATTTGAGCTGCAATTTCTGAGGCTGGTAACTCTAATGAACTCATCCTCTGCAGCAGAGGTAACTCTGGGTCTTCCTTTCTTGTGGCRGTCCTATTGAGAGACAGTTTCATCATAGCGYTTGATGGTTTTTGYGACTGCACATGAAGAAACTTTCAAAGTTGTTGACATTTTCYGGTTTGGCTGACCTTCATGTCTTAAAGTAATGATGGACTGTCGTTTCTCTTTGCTTATTTGAACTGTTCTTGCCATAATATGGACTTGGTCTTTTACCAAATAGGACTATCATCTGTATACCCCCTACCTTGTCACAACACAACTGATTGGCTCAAACACATTAAGAAGGAAAGAAATTCCACAAATGAACTTTAAACAAGGCACACCTGTTAATTGAAATGCATTCCAGGTGAATGGTTGAGAGAATGCCAAGAGTGTACAAAGCTGTCATTAAGGCAAAGGGTGGCTACTTTGAAGAATCTCAAATATAAAATATATTATGATTTGTTTAACACTTTTTTGCTTACTACATGATTCCATATGTGTTATTTCATAGTTTTGATGTCTTCACTATTATTCTACAATGTAGAAAATAGTAAAAATAGCGAGAAACCCTTGAAGGAGTAGGTGTTCTTTCATGTCTGTAAGCCACAGGTAATTCAAATTCAGAAAGGTTCTATTTTGTTCCTAATTTGGAGCTCAATGCATTGAAAGTCCTACATAAGCCCCAACMCAAGGATATGGTAGATAGGATAGAYGTTGGTCGCAGCTTAAAGCGGATACCCCTCCCTTTTTGTTTCAGAGCAAAGTCGACGGGATGACCTGGAAGCCCTGGGCCACATGTTCATGTATTTCCTACGAGGGAGTCTGCCGTGGCAAGGACTCAAGGTAGGGGAGCTTGGTATGATATCAGCTGGGTTGTTTTCAGTAGGCACAAAATGGATAGAAAAACGGATCGCACCATCTGAATTTGTCCAATTTTTGAAACGCTCAATTTTGTTTTGTGTTGCATGACATTTTACTACGATGTACTCTAATAATAATCCCAACCCAGATATTAGGAGAGTGTGATGCACTACTACTAGTGATTCAGAGGGGGGTCAAGGGAATGGTAGCCTTAACGAAGCAGAAGAGCAAAAAAGAGAGAGATTGAAAGACTGCTGAGGAAGTTTAACATTAGTGTGAAGGGAAGGAGATAAGATGGCCAAAGTGTGTTGAACTCAGTGTGCCTTCTACCTACAGGCTGACACCCTGAAGGAGCGATACCAGAAGATTGGCGACACCAAGCGCAACACTCCCATCGAGGTCCTCTGTGAAAGCTTTCCAGGTATTACCAATCTTCCTTCCTGACCTTGACACTAGTGCATGCCTTTGTGAAATGTCTATTGTCCGGTACTGTGTGACTAGATGGAGCTCTTGTTTTGCCTGAACCATGTTGACTGACTGTGTCAACCCCTTGTAGAAGAGATGGCCACGTACCTGCGCTACGTGCGGCGGTTGGACTTCTTCGAGAAGCCCGACTACGAGTATTTGAGGACTCTGTTCACCGAGCTGCTTGAGCGCAAAGGATACACTTTTGACTACACCTACGACTGGGATGGCAGACCGATTGTGAGTAGCTAGCGTTCACGTGCCAAATAGCATAAATGTAGTCTCAGGTACAATAGTCATACTGAGGCTATTGAAAGAGACTAGAGAAAATGTGCTGATTAGCAGCAGCTTGTTAACTGTTCAGTCCTGTATGTTTTGGTGTAGTAATAACTTTATTTCTGTACCGTTCATAGCTGGAAAGCTGTGAAATCAAAAGTACAATAGACATTTAAAACACAAGTGAAAGCCATACAATACTGTAAAACTAGTTTTTCAAAGAAGACAACATACTTTCCTTGGGCATCTCTCCACTTGAGCCTTTTTGTCTCTCTGTCTCGCTCTCTGCGTTATATTTACTTTGTTGTTTCTGCTCCAATGGGCTCTCTCGCTCTCTCAGCCTACTCCAGTGGGGTCTGTCAACGTGGACTCGGGTGCGTCTGCCATCACAAGAGAGAGCCACGCTAACAGAGACCGGCCCTCTCAGCAACAACCCCTACGGAACCAGGTAAACACAGTAGTCTCACTTAGCAGTTCACTTCAGCTTTGCCTGTATCTGAAAATGCCAATAATTTCACGAAAATCTACTAAAATCCAATTCATAAATCAACAAATCCTCATAGAAAATAATGAGATTTGTTTTGGAGCCACTTCATGAATGCAATTTCAGTTTTTCCTATAATGTCATCAACCCCAATGGTTCTACTCAGTTCCATTTCCACTCCTGTCAGTTGAATTGGACATGGAATCTAATTCCAAAATTGACAGAGATTGAAATGGACAGTTGTCACAAAGTGCTTATACAGAAACCGAGCCTAAAACCCCAGAGAGCAAGCAATGCAGATGTAGAAGCACAGTGGCTAGGAAAAACTCCCTAGAAAGGCAGGAACCTAGGAATAAAGAGAGAGGGTTGAGTGAGAGGGTCGAAACAGCAGGTCCGGGAGAAGGTAGCACAAGTGTTGAACAGGTCAGRGGTCCATAGCCGCAGGCAGAACTTCAGAAACTGGATCAGCATCACGACCAAGTGGGATGGGCGGGGGCAGCCAGGAGTCGTCAGGCCAGGTAGTCTTGAGGCATGGTTCTAGGGCTCAGGTCCTCAGAGAGGGAGGGTGTCCTAAGATAACACAAGACACCAGATAAGACAGGGGAATTACACCAGATGGGACAGGTTGACCCTAGGAGACAACAATGTGGCCCCGTCCAAAGTTTACCCCCGAACAGGGCCAACCAGGCAGGTTGTAACCCCACCTACATTGCCAAAGCACAGCTAAAGGGATATCAAAGACCACTAACTTACTACACTGAGACAAGGCCCACGAAGTTAGCCCACGAAGTTCTCCCCCACCACACGATCCCGAGGACAGGAAGGATTGGAGCAAGCCAGTGACTTAGCCTCCATAATAGGGTCAGAGGCAGAGAATCCCAGTGGAGAGAGGGGAGCCGGCCAGGCAGAGACCGCAAGGGTGGTTTGTAACTCCAGTGCCTTTCCGTTCACCTTCGCAACGCTTGGCCAGACTACACGCAATCATAGGACCTACTGAAGAGATGAGTCTTCAGTAAAGACTTAAAKGTTGAAACCGAGTCTGCATCTCTCACATGGATCAGCAGACCATTCCATAAAAAATGTAGCTGTATATGAGAAAGCCCTGCCTCCAGCTGTTTGCTTAGAAATTCTAGGGACAATAATGACGCCTGCGTCTTGTGACCGTAGCGTACGTGTAGGTATGTACGGCAGGATGAAATCGACAAGATAGGTAGGAGCAAGTCCATGTAATGCTTTGTAGGTTAGCAGTACAATCTCAAAATCAGCCCGAGACTTATCAGGAAGCCACTAGCACTGGAGTAATATGATCAAATGTTTTGGTTCTAGATAGTAGCAGCCATATTTAGCACAACCCTGCCAGCCACACACGGACAATCGATAAGCATTGCTTGTTTGAACACCATATACACTGCCTCTATATTATTTGGAGTGAAGCCTAAACTTTCAATTTGGCTTTATCCTGAAGCATTTTGGATTTTAGATCAAATGTTTCATATGAGGCAGCAAGCACAGAATGTCACCTTTTTATTTTACGGTATTTTCATACATCTGTTTTAACTTTTAAAAGGTTGCATTCTGTACTGTCGCCTCAAAACATTTGATCTCAAATCCATAATGCTGGAGTGTAGAGCCAAATTGAAAGTTTTGGCTTCACTGTCCAAATAATATGGAGGGAGTGCGTATGGTGTTCAAACCAGCAATACTGTCCAAGTAAAGGGGAGTTTAAGTCAGGAGGGTAATTGTATAATTGACCTAGAGTTAGCTGCAAAGCTGTTAAAGGTTCATGTCAATGCTATTGAGTKGAATGACTTATGATTATGGTTTTGGGATTGTCTAAATTTGATCTCAACAAGCTTTTATAGTTTACGCTACATTACATCCAACATCATTTAAATTAGTGCAAGTAGTAGAYCATATAGTTTGTTCCAACTTGATGCCTCTGCTTATGCTCCACGGAGTTCAAGCCTTGCTTTCAATCATCTTTTGTTTTGGGTTTGTCCTATTTGGCTTGTTTTAGTGAAAATTATATTTTTCTGCATATTCGCTTTTGGAAAAATACAGAAGCAAAGCAGCTTTCAGGTCAAAATAGGGATCCTAGCATGTAGTCTCAGCTGATATTTAAATGTTGGCACCAAAATACCTTGTCCATATCCGCCTCTGCCTGACTGTTCGACCGGAGAGGCATGGAGAGCCGCAAAATGAATTTCTCCACTGGAAGTCCTCCAACTTTGCTCCCGACAGGCAGGGAAGCTTGTCTCAAATCTGATTGGCTGCAGCTTGAGTGGTGCTACTTGATTGTCCTATGACTGCGTTGCGCCCAGGAGGCCCAGACTAATCTCTAATCAGTGCTCCACCTGTGCCACCATTGGTGCTACAGTATGTGCCAGACGGAGATTGTGAGATGGAGAGACAGAGGGAGGGTGAGAAGGAATTGATATGGAGGGGGGATTTAGGTGGAAGGAGAAAGCAGAAAGAGATGGAAGGTGAAGAAGGCAGAGTGGACTTGAATGAGAGAGGGAGAAAAGAGGAGAGAAATGAGAGGGAGAGAAAGGAAACGTCCTTGGTTTTGAGGAGGTCGATCTAGATCACCCCATCAGGTGAGTCATTTTAATGAGCCAGGGCTTCAGCCCCGCGAGACAGGAGATGCYAGCCAGTCTGGMCAGTTGAAAGCTCCCAGACTGCGTAAGTCACCTGCCAAAACTCCTGCAACAACTCTATTAGCAGTTAATCCCTCAATGTCCTGTCACGTACAACCTGTCCTGTCCAACGGAACGGTGATGAAATAATTACAGGGGGACAAAGCAGAGCCTGCCTGGTCCAGACTTCTCAATCAATATAGCCAGGATTCAGGTCAAAGAAACAAGGCAAGTCTCTTAGAGAAGACACCAGGGTTATAAAATAAGGAAATAAAAAAAGATGAAGATGTCAAACATGCATACAGGGTTTCTCTTAACTGGCTAAAAACGTTTTGCTTTAAATACACAAATGTATCTAATTTTAAAGCTATTGTTTTTGCCTTTTCACGCTTACCTTTTTGTTCTGACCTGGTTGTTCTCAATTACTTACACGCGTGGCAAAGCCGTGAATATGTCTCACCTTTGCTTTTTTTTGCTTTTTTTCTGTGCTGCATGGCCTGTCGGCGCCTTCCTCTCTCGCTCACTCTCGGCCCATCCACGTCCCCCTCCGCCCATCCGCCTCCCTAATCAACCAACCAGATGGCAGCATCAGACCGCAGAGGAGCATGGGATGCACAGCCACACCGACAGACAAATTCCTCCTACCTGAGCAGCTCCCACCTGGCTGCAGACAGGCATGGGGGCTCTGTGCAGGTATACACCAACCAACAACGGAGAGACCCGAATGTTAACTACCTGTACACTGGCTGCCTTTCAAACCAAAAAACCTGCTTCATTCCCTATGTCCTTGATAGCCCTCTAGCCCACAGATCAAAAGGGACATAGACATAGTAGATGAAAGCAATATGGCAGAAACCTCTTATTGAATTGCTAGGTGGGGCCCTCGCCACATTGCTTGCACCACCTGCTCTTTGCGCTTAGGATAAAATGTTGTACTGTATATGTGACGCTGTTATGATGATCAACAGCGGAGGCTGTCCGTGTTGTGTTTCTGTGTTTAGCAGCAAGAGAGGAGAGACAGCCTCATACACAGCAGCAAGCAGACACTCTGTCTGAGGAGGAGGCGGCAGACAGGGAGAGACAGGTTCACAAGGCCCATCAGACAAACACATTCATTCACACTCGAACAAGAATCTTTCCCATTAAGGGAGACCGGTAGTAAAGGGGTAGAGGTAAAGGCTAATAAGACGGGTAAATGGCGCCACACATGGATGTCTGGCAATGGCTAAACTGTATGGAGGGAGATTGGTAACGTCACTTTAGTTGATGTTTCTGTGGTGAGGGCCTACATAACTACTGTCATGGGCGTGACCGAGCGGGCAAGATACCATAAGCATTTATTACAAATGATGTCATCGTAACAGCTTATGACAACCCGCTTTACGCTAACTTGACACTTTGTTGTTGTTGAGATAGTTGGCTAGGCCTACTGCAAGCTAGTGTGCATATGTGAGAAACAGTTTTATGTTGTGACAGTGTTAAGTTAGTTGTCACAAAATGCGGCAAGTAGCCTAACGGTTAAGAGCGTTGGGCCAGTAATCCAAAGGTCGCTGGTTCGAATCCCCTAGCCGACTAAGTGAAACATTTGTCTATGTGCCCTTGAGCAAGGCACTTAATGTAATCATGACACTTTGGGCTATATTATGATCTTGTCAGTGGTTGACCTTATGATGGAGATGTCAATGTTGTATTTTTCTGTTTTTAATCCTCCTAGCAGAATAATCCTTATTTTGGCTTGACTGATATGACCTTTTTCCCCTCCATGTGCCTCAGGTGGTAACCTCCACCAATGGGGACCTGAATACAGACGATCCAATGACGGCCCATTCCAACGCACCTATCACAGCGCAGGCCGAGGTGGAGGTGGTGGAAGAGGCCAAGTATGTATCTGCCACTTCGTCTTCTGTCGTAGCTAGCTTCTTCTCTCTCTCTCTCTCTCTGTCGAAGCTAGCTCTCTGTCTCTCTGTCGTAGCTACTCTCTGTCGTAAGCTAGCTCTCTGTCGAGCTAGCTCTCTGTCGTAGCTAGCTCTCGTTGTCGTAGCTAGCTCTCTGTCGTAGCTAGCTCTCTGTCGTAGCTAGCTCTCTGTCGTACTAGGCTCCTGTCGTAGCTAGCTCCTCTGTCGTAGCTAGCTCTGTCGAAGCTAAGCTCTCTGTCGAAGCTAGCTCGCTGGTCTCTCTGTCGTAGCTAGCTCTCTGTCGTAGCTAGCTCTCTGTCGTAGCTAGCCCTCTGTCTCTCTGTCGTAGCTAGCTCTCTCTCTGTCTCATGTTCTCGCCCCCCCTCTCTCCCTCCCTCCATCTCGCGCTTGGTCATCTGTCTCTTTCAGTAGCACTTTGTTATTATTTGTATTGGAAGACAATTTATAACAGCCAGTGGTCATTGGGGTAATTTCTTTACTATGACTTTTGCTCAATCCATGAGATTGACTGATTGTCCAATCCCAACCAGTTTGAAGCTCAGTCAAAGAGGATTGGATCCAAGAAGTCAAACTGCTTGAGCCAGGATAAAGTCCAAACAAGTTGTCTCTTGTAGATGGGACCAGATGGGGTTTTGATGGGGGATCTCCTGATAAACTGATCATCTGCAACAAATCCAAATTTGGTTCCGTTAGTTTCAATTACAATATGAGGGGGAAAGTTATTAAGATTATCTGAATTATTTTCTTAAAATGTTCTGAAAATATACCAACTAGCTAAAACAAAAACTTTCAAAATAAAAATCCCCATATTTGTTTAGTAAGAATCTGTTCTACCTGTTCAATCATCATTTCAAAATAGTTAAGTACCGTATACCTAACTTCACATTCAATGTCATCTAGTAGATTTACAGATGATATCCCTATTCTGATTATTCCCTATGATTGTCCTTTCCTCCATTGCCCAGACACAGTTTTGTCTCTTTCCTGTGTGTATGTATTTGCATGCAGTTCTACATTTCAGAAGGACTATCTTGAGTTGTTGTCCCTCTCTTTCTCTCTCTGTACAGTATTAATATGTCTTTTCTCCTCACACTCTCTGTAGCTGCGTGAAAATGCTCAACCTGTGGTGAGTCTCCGCTCCCATGCACATCAGCCATTCAAAAGGGAGTGGACCAGACTAGCACCAGACAACATATCCAGCACTGTGTTGGTTTCTTGGCTTCACCCCTTCCATTAAACAAATAACTATGTTACTTTCATATTGGGTTTTAGGCCTCACATGATGTGGTTTAATATCCTTATCACACTACTGAGTGGAGCTGAAGGATGATTATGTAGCTCAAATGTAAAGCTTTTGAGAGTTTGTTGAGTGAACTGGAAAGACTAATGCCTGGGCCACACAAAGATTTTGTTTTCTGTCAAGAACGGATTTGCGAATGGCGTTGTTACAGGGCACGCAAAGAACTAGAACGTTGGTTCTWCAGTTATTAACCTGCGTCCTTGAACAATCTAATTGCAGAACATGACAGAATTTTTTGGGGGCCAGCTGGGTAGCATACAGAGTCTGGGTGTATTCCCTCCCCATTGAATGTTTGCTTTCTTCTTCACCGACACACTCATTCTTATACCTGTTAAATGTTCAATGTCCATTCTTTATTACCTCTAACCCATACGTGTCACTGTTGGGTTTGTTTACAAGCTGACATTTTGAATATTTTAAGTTGTGAGTTGAGTGCAACATGAGTCTTAGGGGATAATAGTGAGAGATACACACTGAGTATACCAAACATTAAGAACACCTGTTCTTTCCATGACCGACTGACCAGGTGAATCCAGGTGAAAGCTATGGTAGTCACTTGTTAAATCCACTTCAATCAGTGTAGATGATTGGGAGGAGACATGTTAAAGAATGAATTGTAAGCCTTGAGACAATTGATACATGGATTGTGTATGTGTGCCATTCAGAGGTTGAATGGGCAAGACAAAATATTTACAGTAAGTGCCTTTGAACGGAGTATGGTAGAAGGTGCCAGGCGCACTGGCTTTTGTCAAGAACTGCAACGCTGCTGGGTTTTTCATGCTCAACAGTTTCCTGTGTGTATCAAGAATGGTCCACCACCCAAAGGACATCCAGCCAACTTGACACAACTGTGGGAAACATTAGTGTCAACATGGGCCAGCATCACTGTGGAACGCTTTCGACACCTTGTAGTCCATGCCCTGGCGGTGCCCTGGGCACATCCTTAATTCCTTAGGTGTTCCTACTGTTTGGTATACTCAGTGTAGATTGCCATGTAACTGTCCTTCCTTTTCTCTCCTCATTCCTTTCTCCTCAGGTGCTGTTGCTTCTTCAAGCGAAAACGGAAGAAGAACACTCCACGGCAGAAATGAGCTCCTGCTACTCTGTCCGATGTCACTGAGCGGGTTTGGTTTGAAGGAAACTAATTAAGGGACATTTCCAGTTGGGAGAGAGACTTTTTATTACGAGAGATATGCGATTCTTAATGACCCGGACCTACTGAATGACCTTCGCCATAGAGACCTTTCTTTGATMATTTGACCACTGACCCTCCCTCTGGATACCGGAGAACATCTCTTAATCTTCTTTTGCTCAAGTGGAGATCAAAGTCGAATATCCCTCCCTCTCTTTGAGGGAGTGAGGAGACAAGTCTTGCAGTCTATAGACGCCATATTTTTTCTGTCTCACGTCTCTCTCTCGCGCTCTCTCTCTCCCCATTCGCCAAACCCTCTCACATCCCCAGTAAAAGCAGGTATTAAGCTGTCCCTAATTGTTTGCTTTTTGTTCATGCATATTTATGTCTGTACATATGTGTGGATGTATGAATGTGTCCTAATGGTTCATTGATTCATATGCCACCCAGCCCCTCCCACTTAGCCCTGTTTGACTGTCTTGGAAGTGTAGGAGATATTAGGGCAAATCCACATCAGGACAGCCTGAAAATATTTTGGGAGTATCAAATTGTTCTTGCAATTCTCACATAGAAAGTTCATTGGAAGAAAGAATGTTTGACATGCTTGTTACATTTGTATCACTTTCTTTTTTTTATCATAATGAAAGTGGTTTTCTGGTACTTTGGAAGATACAGTATGACCCATTTTATATATAGAAGTTGACATTATAGGTCATTAACCAATCACATCCCTCCTTTAGAATTGCACATTTAGCAAATCACCAGCAGAGGGAGTTCCCTTTTGAATCCATTTTCCCATTCACTGTGTTGGTGGTGCTTATGAAATGTATCATAACTTAAACATTTGCGGAGAGCCTACTCTGGAAATGTGATGTACTTGTAGAGTATATTGTTTCAAACAATGTCCTAAAATTAGCTAAATCTAAAATGTGTATTTCAGAATGTAGACATACTCYATATGTTAGAGCACACTATAAGGAGTATAATGACACCAAGATGTTGTCTGTGTCATGTATGGTGCATGGATCATAAGATCTTACAGGAGGCATGTATAGGTCTAAAAAGGGCCTAAATTGCTACTTGCATCATGATTATCTGAAGGGGGAAAAGCATGTCAAACATCCTTCCTTCCAATGAAGTTTCTATATGAGAATTTCCCTATAACAATCCGAGTTACCCTAAATATTTTTGGGCTGTYCTGGCATAGAATCGCCCATTTATAAATAATACTACAAAGTCCTAAAGTAACCTCTTGCTCCAAGCCTAGACACMGCTTCATGTCCCCTCATAGATCTGCAAAGATGTGACAGGTGTAAGCAATATGTTAATAGTTCCACTTTTGCTTCTGGTTGGCTAGGTGAAGTGTCCACCACATTGCTCAACACACATCCAGTTCTTTCACATCTATAAGGGTTTATTTGGGATTGGGCATAAGTAGTCAAAGYAGAATGAAAAGGTAGAAAAGGAGGGAACAGTGAAAGACARGMMSGTTCCTAATGCATCCCTGCCAGGGAAAAAAAAAACTGCTTGTACTATTCACCTCACAAGTCAGTTACTACATTTGCCTGGTGCCTCCATATTTGTATTAAAAACTACTAAAAGTGCTAATTAGAAGGATAAGCAAGAAAAATGTAAGACAGCAGTTGGYGAGTGACCAAAGGGATGTGTGTGGACAGAGGACCAATTATGTTACCAGATTGGGATTTATTTCTGAAAATGATTTGAATTCTAGATCCCTGTGTTTGATGCACTGTTCATTATAGCAAATGCACATCATTGCTTGTAACCCACTCGCTCCTTTTGAACTTTAGGCCTTGGACTATTGTACATTTTTGGGGGAGACAATATATCGACAATAGATCAGTTACGAGTTGCATTTTGCATTGCTTTAGTTAACATTGCACGTACCCCTAAACTGGTCCCTGTTATCCACAAACACTTAGATTTGTCTGTGTGGATGAAGGAAAAGTTGCTTCCAAATGATGATCTAAGGTCAGTTTAGCTTTTTTACCTCCTAATATTTAAGGCTAGGATTGGGATAGAATGAACTGATCCCAGATGTGTACTTCGTTGCAGCTTCTACCGCCAGTCTGTCTGTATACAGAATCTTGGATAAGGAGAACAGACTGAGCTCTCCCATTGATTTAGATGCTACTGCTCCCTCTTCTGGCCTTAACATGGAATGCCTTAATCAGACCACCTCTCATTAGAGCCTATCGGATAGGTGTCTGGTCACTGCAACAACATACCAACCAATAAGAAGACATGCATGTTGACTAGTCTGATTCCTATAGAGCGGTTGTTCTCAACTCCAATCCTGGGGTACCATCTGGTGTTGCACATTTATGTTCTAGCCCTGCCCTAACACACTTGAGTCAACTAATCACAGGCTTTTGTGATTAGTTAAAGCTTCAATGCAGCCTTTTTTTAAATCTCCATATCAAATTAGTTCTGGGTAACAATTAAGTACCTTACTGTGATTGTTTTAAATTAAAATGGTCAAAATGAAAGACTCTTAACAAAGAGCAATTTCTCAAGCAATTTTTTTGCTAGGACTGTCGGAGTGATCTGAGTGGGGAGGGGATAACTGTAAACGAGCTGTTATTGGCAGAGTGGCTTGGAACGCCATCCCACCAAAACATTTTCATAATTTCACAGTATTATTCCAACCTCCTAGTGTGGAAATGTATATAAAACACAGGAGAATCATGTTTTTGACTGCACTGGGCCTTTAAGTATTTGAATCATGTCTGTTAGTGCTGGGCTAGAACAAAAAAAGCTGCAGTGCTGCGGTGTGGACCTTCAAGACCTGGACTTAAAGCCACCCATGCAGTCTTTACTATTTAATTTTTAAATCATCACTGTGTCTAATAAATCACTGTTTATTTCATGAAAATAACAAATATATTTTTGATCATTTATTTCCCTGAKCCTTCTTTGGCCCTTGAAATGCTGTCTGACCATGTGGGCGTTAGGAAATACTTTTGAAGATATTTACATACACAGCCATGATTCCGTTTACAATAACCCGAAAAATCTTGAGTCCCGCGGCTATGTGAAACCAGGATAAGATGCCTGAGATATGCTGATCTTAGACGGGATACTGTGGCATGTAAACATCTCATCACTGTTTACTGTTGTTTTTCACAGTCTGCACAGGCTCAGTTGCTCATATCATTGGTGTTGTGCAGTCTATGGTGTTGTGTGATGTTTTCATCTGTTAAACAAATCACTCCAAAGAGAAGGCTATCTGCGCTGTTGGATCCACCATAATTCCATAATAATTGATTTTGCTGATACYCCGTACTGGACTGTATAGCATACTGGCTACTTTCACCCCTAATTTAGACACTTCTGCTTATCATTTCTGACATTTGGTAGGTCGTATCATTTCGGACATTTGGTAGGCCATTTCTTTGTCAACTATAGTTAGATACATGCATCTTTTCTTCTGTCATAACTTGTTGCCCTAGAAGATTAAATAAATTAGTGCTCACCAGAATTTCTTACATCGATAGAATGATGCATTACACAGTAGGTTGGTGGCACCTTAATTGGGGAAGATGGGCTTGTGGTAATGACTGGAGCGGAATAAGTGGAAGGGTGTCAAACACATGGTTTGATGCCATTCCATTCGCGCCGTTTCAGCCATTATTATGAGCCGTCCTCCCCTCAGCAACTTTGACTGCTGCATTCATAATCTAGTTAACACCAGTAAAGTTGTCTGTTTCGTTTAGGGACCGGGAGAAAACGCAATAACTCCAAAACAGTGGAAAGATTGGTCCTGAGCAAAATGTCCAGTGTCATCAGTTTGACCGGTTTTAAGGAAATGAAAAGCTGAGAACTATGAAACATTTCTGTTAAGACTTCAGTTCTTGGGTGCATATTTTATGTGGTTGAAATACTGTCTGCTGGCATAACGGTGTCAAAGATAACACATTACAATCACCAAAGCATTTTCTCAAGAGATGCTGATAGAAAGAAATCATATTTCTCCACTCCTGTTCCCGAGACAAAATTATAATTTGTTGTATCATTGTACTGCAAGAAATCCATMATTCTGCAGGAGTTAATATTATATTATGCTACATGTGAGAGGTTATAGGCCTACAGTCAGTGTCCATATTTCAGTTACTTTTCCATTTTAACCCATATTAACTATAATGACTAATATTCTGTTTATACCCATGAACTGGATATCGAAGCTGCATGTAAACAGCATATCCCGAATAAGACCTTAAGCGGAATATGAGCTACTGTCCGGAATACTGTGCGCATGTAAACGTGGTCACTATTTAGCTTGTGGAAATAGTCGCATTTTGGGAGATGATACTGTGGTGTCTCTCACTTTAAATCAATATTAGCGCAGACATGGTTGAGAAAGCAGAATTTGAATATTTAAAATATAGGAACCTCCTTTGTGTCCTATGTAATGTCATCGGAGTGAAAGGACGTGAATGGCCTCTGCAGTCAAGACATTTGAGGTTGTGAAATGCTAAACTTGAGAATGATATTCAACCCACTTGTTAAACCCTAGTGTTGACTCCTGAAGGGTTATCTTGTCTGTTTCGATTTATTGTTTTGTTAATGTGAACAAAAAATGTATGATGTACTGTAATTTTACAAAATGTAATCATTGAATGACCTTGCTTTTTGGTGGGGGAAGGTATTTAAACAGTGATTGAGTGCACTACTTCTGCACCTACTGTTGTCTGTAGTTAGGATGCCGGTCTCGTTCTCTACCATCTAGATCAGGGGTGTCAAACTCATTCCATGGAGGGGCTAGTGTCTGCTGTTTTTTTCTTTTTTCTTTCAATTAAGCCCTAGGCAACCAGATGAGGGGAGTTCCTTATTAATTAGTGACCTTAATTCATCAATCAAGTACAGGGAGGAGCAAAAACCCGCAGAYGCTCGGCCCTCYGTGGAATGAGTTTGACACGTGATCTAGGTACTATCCACTGTTTCATTTGTGTGTTATGGAAATGGTGGAAAGAACTCGTGGCCTTGAGGCAAGGCTGGAGGAATTGTCTATTTCCTTATGCTTCTATTGAATAACTCCCTTGTACACAGACACACAGGCGTGAAACCCAAGCACAGTGTTAATTATTTTTACTATATGCTCCCAAGTTAACACTGAGTGATGCCCCCTGGTGTGCAGGAGGACTTTTGTCTTTGCTATGATAACGCATTTATCTTTGGCATGTCCACTCCCTAGCTGCCTTTTTTAGGGATGGACAAACAAATGCTCCGTATATTTTTGAGTAACAAAGCAGAGTTTTTGTTTGCTGTGTGTGGATTTAAGTTATTTCAAATGTACTTGAATGGAAAGATATGGGACGAGTCTTAGTCAAATAGTGGAATGTCAKGATTTACTCAGATGCCATTGTCGGACTAAATTATGTGCGTATGAGCAATGTTCTTTATACATGGATTGGTCAATTGATTGATTGATTCACCCACATGTCGTTTAGGCTTTTAGACATCAATGCTGACCACAGCAGGCTAATTGTGAAGTGGGTAAAAGTCCAGGCTTAGGCTGTTGTCATGTATCTCTCGCCCTTTCTCCCTTTCGCTCTCATTCAACTCTTTGTTGGGGACTTCCTCCCTTCCTTGAAGTAATTACTGATCTAGCCAGAGGAGGCTCCTATAGGAGGATGGGCTCATTGTTAAGGGCTGGAATGGAATATATGGAACAGCATCAAACATATGGAGACAGCATGTTTGACTCCGTTCCATGTATTCCATTCCAGCCATTACAATGCGCCTGTCCTCCTATAGGACCCCCCACCAGCCTCCTCTGGTTAGATCAGTAATGATTTGACAGGTGAAAGCGATGGCTTTTCCCTCATGGCTTTTACCTGTCCAGTCATATCTAATTAGTGATTACTTAAAGGACAGGGAGAAAGGACAGTGTTCGTACCAGGACTTTTGACTTGCTATGGGGCTGGTGCAGCATGGAGGTGCTGACCCTAGGGTTTCTTGAAAGCACAGAGGACTTCCACTGACTTCCACACGCCCCTGGTGGCAGTATATATTTCTATATTTGCMCATACAGCCGTTTGATCCCACTGTAGGTCATTTTGAAGCCTTACATTCCCATTGCTCCACGACATGTTAACATAACCCCCTCCAATGGCAGGGTTTGTTTGAGATGTCACTCACTGTATCAGGATAATCTATGAATAGATGTATACCTCAGAGAAAAGCCATTTCTGTCTCTCACCACACACATGCACATTCCCTTTCTCCTTTTTGCTCTCTCACTCAGTCTTTGCTCCCCAGTGCCAGCTTGTTGACCTCTAGCCTTCCTCTGGTGCCAAGGGCGCAGAAATGTTAGCGTGTTGTAGACATGAGCCCTATTCTCTGCTCTTAAGATGGTGTCATTTTAGACCMATTCGGTGGGTTAGCTGGATCATTGCAAGTGATTTTGAAAAAACCATTCAAAATAATAATAATTTGCCATGTTATGCTTGTGTGACAACCATACCATCTCATTATTTGTGTAGTGAAATATTATTTTGCTTTGGCGCATTTAGGTGACATGAGGCTTCTACTATAGTAATATTGCTTATGATTACAGCTGATTTGCTTCCTTCATTAAGTATTCTAGACCTGCTTGTTTTGATTGATCCCAACCACCAAAGTTATTGTTTTGTCATCCCTGTTTTCTTATTATTGTTCATTTTTATTAAGGAAACCCCTTTATCAATATATGTTTTGCCAACTTTTGTGTAACATGTACATATGAAAAGTCCTCTCTAAATGATCTAGATGCTGCAGAGGGGGCATGGCTTTTTACCCTCCATCAGCAACCAGAAGATGACACTGAGTCAGATGGCTTTGGCCGGTTGTATCCTCATGCCTTCTGCATACTGCATAAAGGGGTCGATTTAATTCAACTTGAGGTCTTCTCATTGGTTTTAAGCACAAAGTTATTGTATTGGTATACTTTGTGTACTTTTAAATAATACTGTCCTGCTTAAATGAGCAAGGCCCTCCAGGGCCTTAATGACCGTCTTTCATTCTTACTGTCATTCCAGATAATCTCTGCACTTTCTCAGTGTTTGAGGGACCATTTATCAACGGTTGCTTGCATTTGTCTAAAGAACTGTGTAGGGCGCAAGCTGCAAATACTGCTCAAGTGAAGACTTCCTGACATTACTTTCAGAGTTGCTTATATACTGTAGACCTCCAGTGGTTAGAGACAAGACTGCAATATTGTAATGATTATTTTTAATAGTAAATTATGTGAAGTTGATTTTGTTTTTATGTTCAAATTGGAGTCTATTTTCTCAGCCTGGTTTTCTTTTCACCCTCTTCAAAGCTGTGGAAYGCAAACTTGTACAGTGCTATGAGAGCTTATGTCTCGTGTTCTCTGGTAATGGTTTCAAAGCTATGAATATAAGAATCAAGTCTTAAAATTGTATTGTGAATATTATTGTGTTGAAACATGAATGTTACTTCAAAATGTATTTGAAGGCTTTAACCAACMTAGTTAAGGGCTCCTATCCTGAAAAACCCCTCTTGGTTTTTTTCAGCTTTTTGAATTCCTTTTTTGGGGGGGGAGAAAGAAAAAAGGGTTTGGACTGTCTTATTATGCCTACTTCCCAGAGGCCTCAAGTGAAACGTGTCATGGGACCTTTCCAAAATGTCACTACACAACTTCAAAATAACTCAAGTTTGCACCCGTTTTTTATGTAAAATAAAAATCTCTCTTAACCTTTACTCTTGGCCCTGTGTTTCTGTCCTTGTGCTGCGGACTTCTTGCTGTCCTAGAAATACWCTAGATTGTGTAGTCTGATTTAATTAATGAACTTTTTCATTGTCTATTGGGATGCTCAAATGCACTTTGTTCAAGTTTCATTTGATGAGCAGTTTATTAGTTTAATCAGTTGTTTCAGTAGGTTAGAGCTGAAGCCTGCACCCTATAGTGCTCCAGGACCAGGGTTGGTGAGGGGTGACCATGTTGCATTGTGTGAAATGTGCAGCCCTTTGTAACCATATCCCCAAAACATGTTAATGAACTGGAGGTATAAAAAGGTGACTGAATATGGGAACACTGTCAACCCATTCCCTTTCACTGTACAATAGAATAAAGTGTTAACTTATAGTGATGTGTAGGATATAAAACATTTGTTCCCAGCAATTTATTGGGTAAACCACCAAAGTTTTGGCATCACAGTGCCTTCTAAACGGCATCTCCAGCAGTGTGATGCCGAAACGTTGGTTTACCCAATAAATTACTGGAAGCTTACATGTGTTTGGAGTTTGCCAGAAAGGCATTTCACTGAACTTGTGCATGTGACATTGAAACGTGTATGTATATACAAAGCCTACAGTTTACTCACCATTAGTCAGCACCTCCACTAACTTTTTGGGGTGTGCAGCTCTTGCTTTTCGCTAAACTTATGGTGTGACATCACCTGAATGAGAACCAACGCATTGGCAGAATGAAGCCATAAGAATCCATATCAGCCACAGACAGAATCGGCATAAGGAACAATGAAACTTGAATTTGTTTCTCATGTTAATACTCAGACTGTACAATGTGAGATGTGCAATATTTTTGCACTATTTGAAGACGGACCGGACTGAACTGACACTCAACAGGGGAAACCAAATGTATCTGTTTTCAAGCATTATTATAAAGTAGCCTGAAGTGTGTTTTGTAGCTCTTCACTTTATTTTGGACAATACCTTTATGTACACTGCTGGACACATCACTTTTTTCATTTGAATTCATAATCCTATATACGTAAACAGTTTGGGAATAGTAATCTTTCCAAATAAATTAAGTCTGATAATTGTTTCACGAATTCCTCCACCACTAGGGGCCAGCAGAACATTTTTGCCTTGGTTTGCCAGTTCCGCATGCTCTCTTATTAAACTTCTGCTCAAGAATTTGTTTGGCCTCTTCAACTAACCCGATTCAATATGGTGGGTACTCAAACATTTACAACCCCGCTAAATCTATCGTAATCGGCGCTTTTTAACCAACCGTAATGGTATTTAGGTCTGTAATAGTAAAATGTTGGATGTATTACTCAATCACATTGACATATTGAGTTGGAATGCCGTTCCTGGCAGTTTTTATGAACAATTTTATGTAGAGTGTTCCCCGAGATGCTAACGGAAGAAGCAGTACGCTGGCATTTGGCTGKCCATGAATAACCTCGTTTTCCATGTCTTGATTTGGTTTAGAATCAGTAGAGAGAACTGGCAGTGTCTTAAATGTTGCACAATCATCCGCTGTGTTTTTGGTGTTGCGCCTAGGTTTAAACTGTAGGGAATTGAATTTCATTCGTGATAACTGATAAGCATAACTGGCTAGTTGGCTAACTAACGGTACCTTATTGCCAAATCATCCTGGTTAACCTTAGCAAGGGGTCTAGTTACCGGTAGTTATTTACCCATGTACMGTACTGGCTTGCTAGTTATGATTAATCACTGGTGTAACTAGTCATGACTTCCGTTTACTAGCCAGGTACCTCGCTAGTTAGCCAGTCTACACAAAGTTGCTTTGCAWCCCGGATAACTAGTAACGTTACAAGTAGTAACGGTATTGGGCTAGCTAGTTACGTTTTTGCAATTCTGGTTGGTTAGAGCCAAATGTAGGTTGCATGTCAGCCGTGGGAATACCGAAACTTACAATTTCAGCAGCCTCTGTACTTTAATTTCTTACATTAAACCCTGTATCGAAAGTGGCTATGGCGTTGATTTAAGTGGCCAGGTCATTGATAGTACAGGAAAAGTGAAATGAGAGCCTTTCCCGTGTTTGATGSGTCCTCAATCCCAACCGAACCCTGGTTCTCTCAGACATTTTAAATGTGGAGAATTTGGGCCATTCTGATCATTCGGGAAACTGAAAGTAATTTGCACAACTTTACAACAGGGACGAGTCAGGACTAAGACGGTGAAAAAGGCCGCCCGGGTCATCATTGAGAAGTACTACACCAGGCTGGGAAATGACTTCCACACCAACAAGAGGGTGTGCGAGGAGATCGCAATCATCCCCAGCAAGAAGCTGCGCAACAAGATAGCTGGGTGAGTCTTTCTTTAGACATATGGACCAAGTGAGCAGTGTTTCTCAACCATTTTTCTTGGTGGCACCACTGGCCTTCGAACAGATTCAATCTTTAGAGCAGTGACTTTGAAGAAGTCAGATTTGGCTGTATGCAGTCTTTTAAAAGGAGGACCATAACTTGTAATTTGATCACACCATTGGGTAAGTGGGCATTTTATATGTGTGAATGAGATGGGGTGGCATGTACATAAAGGTGATTAAGGTGGTTGTGTAGGAGATGGATTGTTTAGGGGTTTCCCCTTTGTACTGAAATCTTTATGGATGCTATGGGATGAGGCACTATCACATTGGACAATATATATATATATACACCCCATACTGTCATCAGGACACCAACACCACTGAGTTGTATAACATGACATCAAATTATTTTACACTGCTCTTCCCCTTTCAATTTGTTGTGCTGAATGACTCATGTTTAGACATTGCTTGAACATCAGACTGTTTCCACGGTTACCCCAGGGATATTCAGTATGGATGAAGTCTGCCTGAAAAAGACGCAGGAGTCTCTACAAGCCAGAATGTTGAATACAATTATCTTTACACRTACWTTACCGGTTGTCTGTGCTGTTGGTCTTTTTGACAGTAGGAGGTGGAGATGGGGTATCCACAGAAAAGTGTTTATCTGACTTTTTGCGGCACCTGTAGGTTTTGTCAACTGTTTTTTTTTTTTTTCAATCTCCTGACGCATTGCACTTGATGCACAATATGTAAATGATAGCCTAATGTAACCTTAACGTAGTTGACCAAAGCACGTTTCCTCTCCATCTGTTGGAACTGTTTGTGAAATTTGCMAGCTGATTGTGTGGGACAACGTTCAGTTCGTCTCGGCCATATTGTGCAAGTGTTTGTCGCATGCGAAAAATGGATAAACAGACCAGTGTACTGAAGGTTGGGTTGATGACGATTCCCTGTGGATATTTTGTCTGATTACCCTTGACATGGGGACAAAATCAGCAGACAACGGGTAAAGTTGAAATTAAGTTTGTTCATAGGACTTGTAGTAGGACTGTTCGGTAATGCTGAGCCTACATGATAGAGACGAGAGTAAGTATTTCTCTCTTGGATTCTAAAATATGCTAGTCTATGCTGTGTTTTGTGGTTGGTGTTGCCTATGGATKGAATTTGAGCTTATGTCAACATAAAGCATATTGGTCAACCCTGAAGTAGCTCATTCATTACATTTCTTCATTCAATTAACATTGACTATGCTGCAGTTCAATCAGGTTGGAGTTCAACACTACTTGTAATAGCATGGGTGAATCACAGCCAGTCTGCTGCACTGGCTTGGAGGGACAGACTCATTCATTCTATCATATCCCTGACCTAGCTAATTATTGCTAGTTCGCCACTTAAAACCCTGTATCGAAAGTGATTATGGCATGACTGTTGCCATAGTCATTGATAGTACAGGAACAGTGATTTTTGAAAGCTTTTCCCGTGTTTGTTGGCATACCTGTTCCTGTCAAACCCTGTATCTTTCAAACATCTTCCACATCCGCAACAATCTAAACTTGTGTGAAACCTCATTCTCATTTTAGGCTAGTTTTTAGTGATCTTGCAATTTTTTAAAAGCTTGAACCTATGGTGTGATCCAATGCTGTGACAATTGTGAAGTTGAATGTGAATGAACTGGATTCTTGATTGTGCACTCAGGTATGTGACCCATCTCATGAAACGCATCCAGAGGGGCCCCGTCAGAGGCATTTCCATCAAGCTCCAGGAGGAGGAGAGGGAGAGGAGGGACAACTACGTCCCAGAGGTAAGTGTGCCCCCCCCCCCMCCACACAGGGCCTAAAAATAACTTGAAACTTTAGAWTTACAAAAATCTACAAACCGCAGTTTTTACCGGACAAAATATATTTTTGTGCCAATATTACCCCCCCCCCAAAAACACCATGAAATTGCTTAGCAATGTTTCTAAAACAAGAAATGTATTACTAGTAAGAAGTAATGTGGAATATTGCTGAATTTAATATTTTATGACCTTTTACCTTTTAACCAAAATATCAGACACATTTTCAACTGCCCCTTTAAGGTTACCATGGTAATGGGGCCATCAGTCCTGTGCCTGTGAGAATCTCACTAGTAGAGGCCGACAATGTCTCTTTGCTAGCTGTAGAAGCAAACTCAAACATTGACAAGCAACCTAGCTTGAAGGTGTGAACAAAACATTGTAAATAGCCACGAAACACAAGGACAGTCTCACTAGACTTTCGAGTATATTAGACCATTGTGTCGAAAAACAAATCTTTCAGCACTTCACTCAGTGCGCACAGCCCACCAGACAGGCGGTGGTGCTACGTGAGGTGGGATAGCTATAACGTTAGGATTCGTATTTCTTTGTGCATTACCAGATAAGAAACCAGCACACTGCTCTTGCTTGTATCACTACTCTTTATTAAGCTTTACRTATCGGCCTTCAAGCTCTGGCGAAGGCCTTGAGGCCGATTATGTAAAGCTTAATAAAGTGCAGTGATACTAGCAAGCGGGTTTGTTCTTTTTTCTCATCTTATTCAATTGTTACCATGCACTTACAACAAAGATGGGTCAGATGTGCGGGTAAGAAGCAAAACTGCTGAAATACTTTGAAAATAGCTACTGGTTGNTATTCAATTGTTACCATGCACTTACAACAAAGATGGGTCAGATGTGCGGGTAAGAAGCAAAACTGCTGAAATACTTTGAAAATAGCTACTGGTTGCTATAAATCACAACTTTCACGTGCTCTAACTTGTCTTTTGACAATTTTTATTTAATGCTCACACTGTAGATCCCTGAGTTTGACCACCAGCCAACATGGCTGGTGAATTCGACATTCTTGCCCACTGATACCAAAATCTACCTGCATTTGGCAGGTTTTAATTGTAGGCCCTGCACCCATACCTCTGAGCATTAGACAATGCCAAGATTGTAGGTTAAATTCACATCACATACAGTACAGATATAAAAAATGCATGCACTCTCACTGTACTATAAGTTTGTTTGCTTAATTGTATTCAGTGGCATATGTTAATTAAGTTACTCGCTCCTAGTAGGAACAGGCTGGCTAGAGGCGTCTTAATGACAATGGACTAGCCACATCTGTTTTGGTGCTTGTGACGTATAGCTAAGAAGTGTTCCTCTCAAATGAACAGACTATAGTTATGCCTTGCTGGTGTGTGCGTGTTTGTACCGAGTTTGATTTGCTGTCCAGTAGGGAGTTGTAATTGCTTTGTCTGTACTTGAGCAGTTTTATTTTAGCCAGGGCTCGACATGAACTCTTTTTTTTTTTTGCCAAGTTATTTTTGAAAGCTCTGGTCACTTGTCTCCCCGCCCCAAAAAAGGTCTAACACCATGGGCCAAAAAGGTGCTGTATGACGCAAGGAACCACTTTACACAATATACTGAACCAAAATATAAACAAAACATGCAACAATTTCAACGATTTTACTGAGTTAGTTCATGTAACGAAGTAAATCAATTGAAATTAATTAATTGGGTCCTAATCTATGGATTTCATATGACTGGTAATTTGGTCACATATACCTTAAAAAAAAAGGTAGGGGCGTGGATCAGAAAACCAGTCCGTATCTGGTGTGACCACTATTTGCCTTGTGCAGTGCGACATCTCCTTCGCATAGAGTCAATCAGGATGTTGATTGTGGCCTGTGGAATGTTGTCCCACTCCTCTTTTTTTCTGTCTCTCTTTTTTGTACCCCCTTTTTCTCCCCAATTTTGTGGTATCCAATTATTAGTAGTTACTGTCTTGTCTCATCGCTACAACTCCCGTACGGGCTCGGGAGAAACGAAGGTCGAGAGCCATGCGTCCCCCGAAACACAACCCAACCAAGCCGCACTGCTTCTTAACAAAGCGAGCATCCAACCCGGAAGCCAGCCGCACCAATGTGTCGGAGGAAACACCGTACACCTAGCGACCTGGTCAGCGTGCACTGCGCCCGGCCCACCACAGGAGTCGCTAGTGCGCGATGAGACAAGGATATCCCTACTGGCTTATGCCTGCCCATAACCTCAACGCCACCATGGGGCACTCTGTTCACAACATTAACATCAACAAACCTCTCGCACACACAACGCCATGCACGTGATCTGCGGTTCTGAGGCAGGTTGGACGTACTACTAAATTCTCTATAACAACGTTGGAGGCGGCTTATGGTAGAGATCAACATTAAATTCTCTGGCAAAAGCTCTGGTGGACATTCCTGCAGTCAGCGTGCCAATTGCACACTCCCTCAACTTGAGACATCTGTGGCATTGTGCTGTGACAAAACTGCACATTTTAGTGGCCTTTTATTGTCCCCAGCACAAGGTGCACCTGTGTAATGATCATGCTGTTTAATCAGCTTCTTGATATGCTACACCTGTCAGGTGGATGGATTGTCTTGGCAGAAGAGAAATGCTCTACACGGGTGGGCAGCCAACAAGTAGCTATTTTCAAAGTATTTCAGCAGTTTTGCTTCTTACCCGCACATCTGACCCATCTTTGTTGTAAGTGCATGGTAACAATTGAATAAGATGAGAAAAAAGAACAAACCCGCTTGCTAGTATCACTGCACTTTATTAAGCTTTACATAATCGGCCTCAAGGCCTTCGCCAGAGCTTGAAGGCCGATATCGTAAAGCTTAATAAAGAGTAGTGATACAAGCAAGACAGTGTGCTGGTTTCTTATCTGGTAATGCACAAAGAAATACGAATCCTAACGTTTAGCTATCCCACCTCACGTAGCACCACTGCCTGTCTGGTGGGCTGTGCGCACTGAGTGAAGTGCTGAAAGATTTGTTTTTCGACACAATGGTCTAATATACTCGAAAGTCTAGTGAGACTGTCTTGTGTTTCGTGGCTATTTACAATGTTTTGTTCACACCTTCAAGCTAGGTTGCTTGTCAATGTTTGAGTTTGCTTCTACAGCTAGCAAAGAGACATTGTCGCCCTCTACTAGTGAGATTCTCACAGGCACAGGACTGATGGCCCCATTACCATGGTAACCTTAAAGGGCAGTTGAAAATGTGTCTGATATTTTGGTTAAAAAGGTCATAAAATATAAATTCAGCAATATTCCACATTACTTCTTACTAGTAATCATTTCTTGTTTTAGAAACATTGCTAAGCAATTTCACTGTGCTTTTTTTTTTGGGGGGGGGGGGTAATATTGGCACAAAAATATATTTTGTCTGGTAAAAACTGTGGTTTGTAGATTTGTGTAAATCTAAAGTTCAAGTTATTTTTAGGCCCTGTGTGGGTGGGGGGGGGGCACACTTACCTCTGGGACGTAGTTGTCCCTCCTCTCCCTCTCCTCCTCCTGGAGCTTGATGGAAATGCCTCTGACGGGGCCCCTCTGGATGCGTTTCATGGATGGGTCACATACCTGAGTGCACAATCAAGAATCCAGTTCATTCACATTCAACTTCACAATTGTCACAGCATTGGATCACACCATAGGTTCAAGCTTTTAAAAAATTGCAAGATCACTAAAAACTAGCCTAAAATGAGAATGAGGTTTCACACAAGTTTAGATTGTTGCGGATGTGGAAGATGTTTGAAAGATACAGGGTTTGACAGGAAACGGTATGCCAACAAACACGGGAAAAGCTTTCAAAAATCACTGTTCCTGTACTATCAATGACTATGGCAACAGTCATGCCATAATCACTTTCGATACAGGGTTTTAAGTGGCGAACTAGCAATAATTAGCTAGGTCAGGGATATGATAGAATGAATGAGTCTGTCCCTCCAAGCCAGTGCAGCAGACTGGCTGTGATTCACCCATGCTATTACAAGTAGTGTTGACTCCAACCTGATTGAACTGCAGCATAGTCAATGTTAATTGAATGAAGAAATGTAATGAATGAGCTACTTCAGGGTTGACCAATATGCTTTATGTTGACATAAGCTCAAATTCAATCCATAGGCAACACCAACCACAAAACACAGCATAGACTAGCATATTTTAGAATCCAAGAGAGAAATACTTACTCTCGTCTCTATCATGTAGGCTCAGCATTACCGAACAGTCCTACTACAAGTCCTATGAACAAACTTAATTCAACTTTACCCGTTGTCTGCTGATTTTGTCCCCATGTCAAGGGTAATCAGACAAAATATCCACAGGGAATCGTCATCAACCCAACCTTCAGTACACTGGTCTGTTCATCCGTTTTTCGCATGCGACAAACCACTTGCACAATATGGCCGAGACGAACTGAACGTTGTCCCACACAATCAGCTTGCAAATTTCACAAACAGTTCCAACAGATGGAGAGGAAACGTGCTTTGGTCAACTACGTTAAGGTTACATTAGGCTATCATTTAAT
>NC_036866.1:33458742-33474137 GCF_002910315.2 Salvelinus sp. IW2-2015
GGCCTCTCTAATTCTCTCGTTCTCTCTTTCTCTCTCTCTCGGAGAACCTGAGCCCTAGGACCATACGTCACGGCAAACCGGGCATGATGACTCTTGCTGTCCCCAGTCCACCTGCCTTCTGCTGTTCCAGTTTCAACTGTCTGCCTGCTGTTATGGAACCCCTACCTGTTCAACTCTTAAGATCGGCTATGAAAAGCCAACTGACTTTTATTCCTGATTATTATTTGACCATGCTTGTCATTTATGAACATTTTGAAAATCTTGGCTCTCTCTAATTCTCTCCTTCTCTCTTTTTCTCTCTCTCGGAGGACCGGAGCCCTAGGACCATACGTCAGGACTACCGGGCATGATGACTCCTGCTGTCCCCAGTCCGCCTGGCCCTGCTGCTATTCCAGTTTCAACTGTTCTGCCTGCGGTTATGGAACCCCTACCTGTCCCAGACCTGCTGTTTTCAATTCTTAATGATCGGCTATGAAAAGCCAACTGACATTTATTCCTGATTATTATTTGACCATGCTTGTCATTTATGAACATTTTGAAAATCTTGGCTCTCTCTAATTCTCTCCTCTCTCTTCTCTTTCTCTCTCTCGGAGACCTGAGCCCTGGAACCGTGCGTCGGGCTGCCGGGCGTGATGGCTCCTTGCTGTCCCAGTCCACCTGGCCCTGCTGCTATTCCAGTTTCAGCTGTTCTGCCTGCGGTTATGGAACCGCCACCTGTCCCGGACCTGCTATTTTCAACTCTGATGATCGGCTATGAAAGCCAACTGAAAATTATTCATGATTATTATTTGACCATGCTTGTCACTTATGAACATTTTGAACATCTTGGCATAGTTCTGTTATAATCTCCACCCAGCACAGCCAGAAGAGGACTGGCCACCCTCATAGCCTGGTTCCTCTCTAGGTTTCTTCCTAGGTTTTGGCCTTTTTGGGAGTTTTTCCTAGCCACCGTGCTTCTACACCTGCATTGCTTGCTGTTTGGGTTTTAGGCTGGGTGTCTGTACAGCACTTCGAGATATTAGCTGATGTACGAAGGGCTATATAAAATAAACTTGATTTGATTTTGAATGCTGAGGGAATTATTTTATAAAGACATAAAACGTATTTGGTTATAAATGTAATGTTTCAGGGTGGCCAACCCTCCTCCAGGAATGCCAGAGAGAAACTGGGTGTGCAGGAATTTTAAAAATGGCCCTGCTCGAACACACAACATTGTAAAAATCAGTGCTCAAAACGGACCTTGATAAGCTGACACTGGTGTGTTTGAGCAGGGTTGGATAAAAAGCCTGCACACACCAATAGCTCTGCAGATGGAGGGTTGAAGGACCACATGTGTTTTATACAGTAGTCTATCAGTGCAGTATTTTACTTGTTCAAGGCCGCAACAGCAGGAGATACTGTGCCTTCCATTGTCAATACCAGTGATAATGAATGAATGTTACGCTGAACACAAATATAAACGCAACATGTAAAGTGTTGGTCCCATGTTTCATGAGCGTAAGTAAAATATCCCAGAAATTTCTCATACGCACAGAAAGCTTATTTCTCTCAAATTTTGTGCACAAATTTGGTTACATCCCAGTTTGAGGGTGCACCTGTGTAATGATCATGCTGTTTAATCAGCTTCTTGATATGCTACACCTGTCAGGTGGATGGATTGTCTTGGCAGAAGAGAAATGCTCTCAAACTGGGATGTAACCAAATTTGTGCACAAAATTTGAGAGAAATAAGCTTTCTGTGCGTATGAGAAATTTCTGGGATATTTTACTTACGCTCATGAAACATGGGACCAACACTTTACATGTTGCGTTTATATTTGTGTTCAGCGTAACATTCATTCATTATCACTGGTATTGACAATGGAAGGCACAGTATCTCCTGCTGTTGCGGCCTTGAACAAGTAAAATACTGCACTGATAGRCTACTGTATAAAACACATGTGGTCCTTCAACCCTCCATCTGCAGAGCTATTGGGTGTGCAGGCTTTTTATCCAACCCTGCTCAAACACACCAGTGTCAGCTTATCAAGGTCCTGTTGAGCAGCTGATTTTTACAATGTTGTGTGTTCGAGCAGGGCCATTTTTTAAATTCCTGCACACCCAGTTTCTCTCCTGGCATCTCCTGGAGGAGGGTTGGCCACCCTGAAACATTACATTTATAACCAAATACGTTTTATGTCTTTATAAAATAATTCCCTCATTCAATGAACCAGGGATCAAATGGCTAAGGTGGGCGAGTTAGCTAACTAAGATGTTAATCTATTTGTAAGGTTCAAATATTGTATTCACTTCTTGACAGCATTGGAGTTACTTGTCAATTAGGCTATTCTAAGAATATATATTTTTAACTTGGTCAGAATTACATGGCTAGTATTGAATAGAGGAGAATTCTAACCTATTTTGAGCGCTGCGTCATTATTTTACCTGCTGCGTAAATGTCTCGCTCTCCTCTGGCAACGGCCCACTGGCACACGGAGGTGATGCACACACARTGACTATTCCAGGATTTTCATTGCTCACACAAAATTAGCTATAACTGGGCAAATAACTCGCAATGAATATCAACAAATGTGCACATGCGACTCGCTTTGATCTCAAAAACGCATCTTGCGGATGACTGCATGATTGAAAGRATGCTCGTGCCTGTCAATGAGGGTCTACAATAATTGCATCCAGAAGACACTGATCCTATTTTTATCTGAGAGCTTGTTTGTTTGATATTCTGTTTTTACATGTTTTTTTCRGCTAACTTAAATCTATATTCTTCTTGTCTGACTATTTTATTTATTTGCCCCGGGCACGTGGACAAGCGTTAATGTCAAGCCCTGATAGCTATGCATGCTTCTACTTTGCCTAAGCACCATAAGATGAATTCTCATAAACTGCTTTTAGTCATCAACAATCGCCTTCCGTTGCTGCCATTGGGAATCTTCAGTCTATAGTTGGGATGGGATGTGATACCTTTTGAATCCATCCATCTGAAATTCTTTTTGATTTGCCCTGTATCGAAAGTGACTATGGCATGACTGTTGCCATAGTCATTAATAGTTCAGGAATAGTAATCTTGAAAGCTTTTCCTGAAAGCTTTTCCTGTGTTTGTTGGAATACCTGTTCCTGTCAAACCCTGTATCTTTAAAAAAATGTGTTTAGACCGCAAACCTTGCAGCCAGTAACTGCTGTATGCGCTGTTGAATTGGTGTCATGTGGCAGTGTTGCCTGTTTAATATGCACACTGTTAATACATTGTTTGGTGGACAGYGCTGACATGCCATTAGCGCAGTAACTAAATCTTTGTTTTTGTTTCCAGGTGTCTGCTCTCGACCAGGAGATAATCGAGGTCGACCCAGACACCAAGGAGATGCTCAAGCTACTGGTAAGTCCCTCACAGGCAGCTACGTTTGGTGTCTTAATGATGAATATATGTGCAGYGTGAAGATGACACCTTGGTTTTAACCCTGTATAAAAAGTGACAATGGCATGATTGTTGCCATTGTCATTGATAGTACAGGAACCATGACTGAAATTTTCCCATGTTTGTTGGAATACCAGTACCTGTCAAACCCTGTATCTTTAAAATATCTTCCACGTCCTCCCCAGTCTTAACTTCAGGGTGAAACTACTCGGCGTTACAAGACCAGTCTTCTGCGATTTACATTGTTAGCATTAACCTGTGATCTATTCTGGTGGTAACTTGATGGTGAAATTAGATTTTATCTTCCTCCTTCCTCCAGGACTTTGGCAGTTTGTCGAACCTGCAAGTCACCCAGCCAACTGTCGGAATGAACTTCAAGACACCAAGAGGAGTCTAGGCATTTGTAATATCGCTTAATAATAAAATKAAAAAGTACACAAAAAGCAGTGTTTCCTAGTGGTGTTACTGTTTAGAACATGGATGGGCAACTCAAGGGCTGGATTGGTGTCACAATTTTGCCCCAGTTAACACACCTGAGTCCAATACTCCACTAATAGTGATCTTCAGTTTAGAATGCAATTAGTTTAATCAGCTGTGTTAGCTAGGTATGGGGAGAAAGTGACACACCACTCTGGCCCCAGAGGACTGGAGTTGCCAATTCCTGGTTAAGCACAAGTAGAAACGCATGAGCGCACACTGCAGGATAATTGGGATTTTTTATATATTTTTTTATCCCCTTTTCTCCCCAATTTTTCGTGGTATCCAATCGCTAGTAATTACTATCTTGTCTCATCGCTACAACTCCCGTACGGGCTCGGGAGAGACGAAGGTCGAAAGCCACGCGTCCTCCGAAGCACAACCCAACCAAGCCGCACTGCTTCTTAACACAGCGCGCCTCCAACCCGGAAGCCAGCCGCACCAATGTGTCGGAGGAAACACYGTGCACCTGGCCCCCTTGGTTAGCGCGCACTGYGCCCGGCCCGCCACAGGAGTCGCTGGAGCGCGATGAGACAAGGATATCCCTACCGGCCAAACCCTCCCTAACCCGGACGACGCTAGGCCAATTGTGCGTCGCCCCACGGACCTCCCGGTCGCGGCCGGCTGCGACAGAGCCTGGGCGCGAACCCAGAGACTGGTGGCGCAGCTAGCACTGCGATGCAGTTCCCTAGACCACTGCGCCACCCGGGAGGCCTAATTGGGATTTTAACCATTTTCAGAAGGGGGAAAGCGATAATCATGCAATGTGGGAAAATGTGAATTGGATAAGTGCTTAGTCCTCGTTCATGTGCTTGTTTCAATTGGCCGACCTGTCATTGCAGGCTTTGTGCAATAAGGTTGGGTTCCTATACATACGTCTAGTATTACTCACTCACTACTACAGCAGCATTGTGAAGTGAGATTAACATAACTTTACATTTGAGAGCTCTTGAGTTAGTACTGTGCACAGTACTGTTAAAATCATTGTAGGGTATTGGATCGAGTGGATTAGAACAAACATTCCATTTGACCCATGAAGTTTAAAACTCGGTTCCCTCTATGATCAAATGGCACCTTTACACTTCCACTTATGTGAACATTGAAAAACATGATTAAATTCCATTATTTACAATTWTTTGAAAAACATGACTAAGTAGTTTTAGATCAATGAAGTTTGTGAACCTTACACATTTTCACTTAGTTCTTCAGCTTGCACCCAGCCTGAGGACTTTGCTTTAATCAGCCATATTTTGAACATATACTTTTTTATATATTATGACAGAAAACCATGACAATAAATTAAAGGCCCAGTGGTTTGAGGTATGGTTGTTGAAATGCTCCAAAAGATCTTATCACAAGAACAGCATAATGTAAAGACATTTACTATTTCTATATTACTTTGCCTTTATAACATAGGCTTCATGATGCATTTATAAATACATATAACATTTAGCAAAAATCAAAAGTTTTAATGAGAAACGGAACACTAGAAACKGAGAATTCAGAGACCAAGAAGAGACGAAAGAAGTTATGACACTTTAATGCACAATATGTAGAGTTTGTTTACGTTTAGGTGACACTAAAATGTTTCTTTAAACTCAACGTACGTCTAAGCGCGTTGCTATCTCATTGGTGGTCCCTTCCCACCATAACATTGAATATAGTCCAACTGTTTTTGAAAAATAAAATAAATAATGGCTTGTTACATTTTTCTGCCCATTAAATAGCAGTGAAAGATCCAGTAATCTACATTCACAAGCACTTCAACAGAAATTAATGTCGCGCTGAAAAAGGTAACGTTACATTTATTTTATTTAACTAGGCAAGTCAGTTAAGAATAAATAATTATTTACTATAACGGCCAAGGAACAGTGGGTTAACTGCCTTGTTCAGGGGCAGGACGACAGATTTTTTCAGTTCTGGGATTTGATCTAGCAACCTTCCGGTTACTGGCCCAAAGGCTCTAACCACTAGGCTACCTGCCCTCCCCAAAAAACGGACCATCAGCAGACAGCGCCACATTAAAACAATGACGATAATGTAGGTTCCAATATTATCATGTAAAGCAGTTCGCATTTATGAAATAATCCAACGACATATTTGAGTAGACTTTACAATAGCCTAGTTAAGACTACTTACAGAACACCATAATAAAGTATTAATGTTGTCATTCTGCATTTCGTAATTGTTCGTCATTTACCAAAAATAGTACATTGCATTTAAACTGAAGAGAAAGACTGAATCCTACCATGGCCAAATTTATTATTATTATTATTAATTATTTTGGTCTGCAGTTTTTCTAGAACACCATGTAGAGCCCCAAGCTGTCGAAACMGTATAAAATGCACAACCTATTACAGGAATTCAAGTTCTGTCTGGTCTGTCTTTCATTGTGTWGTTTACGTAATAGTCCTTTAAACGATATATTTCACAAAGATAAATTACTACCAGTAAATTACACCAATTATGGTCTCTGGAACAGTGTGCTTTTAATTTTGTATGTAGAATAATTTAGCCCACTATTTATCGAGGTAGTCCTGAAGAATGTAAATGCCGAAAGCTGCATGGCGACATCAGCATATGCATCGTTTAGAGAAACAATATTGCTAGATTTACAAGACGTTTTTCTTTCGGTAGATTCGGTTTTTGTGTATAGAAGTCGTGATTGTTTCTTGTTTCCAAATCCACTTTCATTTCACAGTCGCTCGTTTCAGCAGCACACATTATAAACATCAGCAAAGCGCAAACTACCGTTCTCGTCAACAGCGTGAAGCTCACCATGGTCCTGATCGGGAAAAGTGCTTCACAAACCAAGCGCCCTAAATTATATTTCCTCTTTGGGATATAAAATTCAAATGACCAATCCCTGCAGTTTTCTATCCTTTTGTTTGCTCTTCGGTGATTGTATTCACTTTGATATTGAATTGCTCTGCCTTGATCTCCTTGTATATGTAAGATAAATTAACCTACGTAGGAAGCCCATATCCAGCAAGTGCCTTACAGAATCATATTTGCTCTATTGGTCTTTGCTAGTGCATAGAATACAGCCATGGGCAGTTTAATATTTGAATATATTATCAATAGTCAAGTTTTTCCACACCGATCTCGACAAAGCATTTCTGTATGGACTTCACTTTGTGTACGGGGCCATTGTCATGCTGAAACAGGAAAAGGGCTTCCCCAAACTGTTACCACAAGGTTGGAAGCACAGAATCGTCTAGGATGTCATTGTTTGCTGTAGCGTTAAGATTTTCCTTCACTGAAACTAAGGGGCCTAGCCCAAACCATGAAAAACAACCCCAGACCATTATTCCTCCTCCACTAAACTTTACAGTTGGCACTATACATTGGGGCAGGTAGCGTTCTCCTGGTATCCGCCAAACCCAGATTGGTCCGTCAGACTACCAGATGAAGTGTGATTCCTCACTCCAGAGAACGTGTTTCCACTGCTCCGGAGTCCAATGGCGGTGAGCTTTAAACCACTCCAGCCGACGCCTGGCATTGTGCATGGTAATCTTAGGCTTGTGTGTGGCTGCTCGGCCATAGAAACCCATTTCATGAAGCTCCCGAGGAATAGTTATTGTGCTGACATTGCTTCCAGAGGCAGTTTGGAACTCAGTAGTGTTGCAACTGAGGACAGATGATTTTTACACGCTAAAAGGTGGGTGTGATTGTCATCTCATAACTACCAAAATGGTCAAGAGAGTGTGTCCTCTTGGCAGCGAAAGCAGTGTGCCAATCACAAAATATCCATACAAATACACATCAGTCTGGGTTAGTTTGGTTTTCAATTTCCAACCTGGAAAAAGCTATTTAAGCTGAGCCAAATGGGAAGCACACTTTAAGCGGCACACAAGGAGTTAATTCAAATCTGCTTGGCAGGAGCACAAGCCACACAGATAGAGGTATAATTGTTGCAGGCACTTTCGCTAGCAGAAGTCAAGTCAGCTCTCCACATGGGCTCCAGCCAGCTCACTGCAGCTCATTGACCAAAAATGACAGCCTTTCATTGACTTTAAAATGTTCTGATTGTTTCAGCCTTTACGGTATCAACATTCTGGGATTCGAGGCATTTGCAATGAAAATGTGATATCTGCCATGAAGACAAGATAGTTCAGGAGTTGTGGCATCGGTCAGGCCACAAAATGATTTAGTCCCTGAAATGATTCAGTAAGACCTATTGTAAACCTTCTAGAATTCAATGACCCCTGAAAATAAGGCTAGGTAAACATATTACACTCAGAAAACATAGCATAATGGGAAGCTAGGGTGACATCTGCACACTTCAGTCAACCATCTAGAGAAAATCACCCAGAAAAATATGTCTACTACTACTTGAGAAGACTTGGACGACAACAGACTAGTAGCGATACCACCTTCTATCCCACTGCTGACTTACCTCTGAAGCTTAACAGATTTGGACTTGGTCAATCCATGGATGAGAGATCAGATATAAGTGATGTTAGAAGGCGAGTAGGGGTGCCTCTTTCCTCTGGTCTCTTTGTGGTTTTTATTTTTCCAGACGCGTCTATATGATAGTCTTCAAGCTCACAGATAAAAGGCCCCATTTCATGCTACATCCCTTTTTTTCCATGGGCTGTGATGAATAGCGTACCCTTGTGTCCACTGGCAGGTTATGGGTCTGGTTAAGTGATGTGGATTTGAAAGGAGTGCACCAGGCCCATCAGTAGAGATTGAGATAGGGGGAGGCGAGGTTATCAGACCATATCTGAAATGATAGCAGACACAAACCACAATACCCTTGGGATCTGGTTTTCATTTCCCTTCTGCACTCTATTGAAACTTTGGTGGAACTATATTGTATAGCAAATACCAGGTAACCACTAAGAATATGATATGACATGGTAAAATGGTTATTACACAGTTAAAGTAGCCTATTTTATACTTTTTTGATTCAATAACACAAGCACCACTGGTATCAGGTAGAACTGCAGTGATATAGATATTGGACCGTTCAACAATGTACTATGATCTCTGTCACAGCTGGCTGCTACCGGGAGACCCATGGGGTGGCGCACAATTGGCCCAGCGTCGTCCGGCTTAGGGGAGGGTTTGGCCGGCAGGGATGTCCTTGTCCCATTGCGCTCTAGCGACTCMTGTGGTGGGCCGGGCGCAGTGCACGCTGACACAGGTCGCCAGGTGCATGGTGTTTCCTCCGACACATTGGTGCGGCTAGCTTCCGGGTTAAGTGGGCAGTGTGTCAAGGTTGGGTTGTGTTTCAGAGGACACRCGGCTCTCGACCTTCGCCTCTCCCGAGTCTGTACGGGARTTGCAGTGATGAGACAAGACTGTAACTACCAATTGGATACCATGAAATTGGGGAGAAAACGGGGTAATAAAGTAGTACAATGTACTATGATTAGGATATACAGTGTGATGTATTTTTCATCCTTGCATAGGGCAGATTATCAACTTGAGTCATAAGTACATAACTTAAACTGGTAAAATCATGCATTGATATTGACAGTTTGTGTTTTAAAAAATCTGAGTTATTTCAAGTTTGGATTCGGCATCATGTAATCTCATCTCAACCAAGTGCATCAAGGATGAAAGCCAAATCTTATTTTCCAGTTCTGTGTGCCCGGGGCACAATAAAAATGGGTTTTGCACTATTCAGTGCTGTGAAACCTCCTGCTATAAATATCCATCAAAAGAGGGGCAAGTTAAAGGGTTTAAAATCCTCCCCTTGTTCCTCTGCCAATTTCCGCTTGGCTATTGGCCACAATTTGGTTCCCGCTTGTCTCCTTTTGAGGTCTGTTTAGCGCTGCCTACGTAGCCCGTCTTCAAAACTCACTGCGCTCACACCCCATCCCTCCACCCCCATTTCCCCAACACACCCAACACACCCACCATCCTCCAACAGCTTCCATCCTTAATCTCCTCTGTGTTGAAAAAAGTTTAGAAAATGAGCCAGATARCCAGGAAAATCTCACAGAAAATTCTTGCCTTACCTATTCTGAATCAAGCAGTCAAGCAGTAGTGATTGAGGAGGACCAATGTCCCTGCCAGATGAGAGGACTTAAATAACACCAACTGACCCAATCAATCTCAATTCATCCCCAGGAACAGAAATAGCAATTCACCTCCGTACAACCTAAATCAATCCCATTGACTTCCTCCATTGTTCAAAACAAGGTTATCAGTTAAGACACTCATTAAATGTTTGTCTCCTAATTACTTTTTGGTTGTGCTTTAATGTTAMATTTAGTTTACTATAGAGTTTGCTACAAAGTTGACCTCACCGCTCATCTTAATTAAACTTTTGACATGCTTGCAAACTATCAAGGATTACAAAGGGAAACCCAGACGATGAGCTAAATGCCTTCTATGCTCATTTCGAGGCAAGCAACACTGAACCATGCATTAGAACACCAGCTGTTCCGGACGACTGTGTGAYCTCTCTCTCCATAGCCGATGTGAGTAAGACCTTTAAACAGGTTAACATTAGCAAGGCCGTAGGGCTAGACGGAATACCAGGACGCGTACTGACCAGCTGGAAAATGTCTTCACTGAAATGTTCAACCTATCCCTGACCCGGTTTGTAATACCAACTTGTTTCAAGCAGACCACCCTGAACGCCAAGGTAACCTGCCTAAATGACTATCGCCCCGTAGCACTCACATCCATAGCCATGAAATGCTTTGAAAGGCTGGTCATAGCTCACATCAACACCATCATCCAAGMCACACTGGAGCCACTCCAATTTGCATACCACACAACAGATCCACAGATGATGCAATCTCTATTGCACTGCACACTGCTCCCACCCACCTGGACATAAGGAATACCTATGTAAGAATGCTCTTCATTGACTACAGCTGAGCATGCAACACCATAGTCCCCTCCATGCTCATCACCATGCTCAGGACCCTGGGACTGAACACCTYCCTCTGCAACTGGATCCTGGACTTCCTGACGGACCGCCCCCAGGTGATGAGGGTAGGCAACAACACATCCGCCATGCTGACCATCAACACAAGGGCCCCTCAGGGTGAAGATGAGGCATCCTATAGGGCGGAGGACAGAGACCTGACAGTGTAGTGCCAGGACAACAACCTATCTCTCAACATCAGCAAGACAAAGGAGCTGATTGTGGACTACAGGAAATGAAGGGGCGAACACGCCCCTATCCACATCAATGGGGCTGTAGTGGAGCGGGTTGAGAGCTTCAAGGTACACAGCGTCCACATCACTGAGGAATTAACATGGTCCACACACACCGACACAGCTGGGAAGAGGGCATGACAACGCCTCTTCCCCCTCAGGAGGCTGAAAAGATTTGGCATGGGCCCTCAGATCCTCAAATGGTTCTACAGCTGCACCATTGAGAGCATCTTAATTGGCTGCATCATCGCTTGGTACAGTAACTACAAGGCACCCGATTGCAAGGTGCTACAGAGGGTGGTGAGTACGGCCCAGTACATTACTGGGGCCAAGCTCCCTGCCAACCAGGACATCAGAGGAAAACAAGGCTGCTAAATAGCTAATCAAATGGATTGACCTTCTTCAAGCGCTGTCAAGTTGCTTGTTGATCATTGCTAGACAGACATTTTCAAGTCTTGCCATAGATTTTCACGCCAATTTTRAGTCAACTGTACCTAGGCCACTCAAGAACATTCAATGTCGTCTTCGTAAGCAACTCCAGTGTAGATTTGACCTTGTGTTTTAGGTCATTGTCCTGCTGAAAGGTGAATTCGTCTCCCAGTGTCTATTCCGTTTCTTTTTATCCTATTCCTTGTCTATGACAAGCATAACTATAACATTACACAGCCATCACCATGTTTGAAAATATGACGAGTGGTACTCAAACAAAATTCTTTGTATTCAAGACAAAAAAGTGCATTTCTTTGGTAAATGTTTGCAGTATTACTTAATTGTTTTGTTGCAAACAGGATGCATGTTTTGGAATATTTTTAGTCTGTTCAGGCTTCCAACTTTTCACTATCATTCAGGTTAGWATTGTGGAGTAACTACAATTTTTTTTATTTTGTTWAACTAGTCAAATCAGTTAAGAACAAATTCATATTTACAATGACGACCTACGGGGGAACAGTGGGTTAACTGCCTTGTTCAGAACTACATATCTTTTACTTTCTCAGCTCGGGGATTCAATCCAGCAATCTTTCAGTTACTGGCTCAACGCTCTAACCACTAGGCTACCTGCCGCAACAACAATGTTGTTGAGCCATCCTCAGCTTTTTCATATCCCAACCATTAAACTCTGTAAATGTTTTAAAATCACTGTTGGCCTCATGGTGAAATCCCTGACCAGTTTCCTTCCTCTCCGGCAACTGAGTTAGGAAGGACATCTGTATCTTTGTTGTGACTGGGTGTATTTTTTTAAATGTATTTCAGTTAAGAACAAATTCCTACCCCRGCCAAATCCTAACCCGGACAACGCTGGGCCAATTGTGCGCCACCCTATGGGACTCCCAATCACGGCTGGTTGTGATACAGCCTGGAATCGAACCAGGGTCTGTAGTGACACCTCTAGCACTGAGATGCAGTGCCTTAAACCACTGCGCCACTCGGGAGCCCCATATTGATACACCATCCAAAGTGTAATTAATAACTTCACCATGCTCAAAGGGTTATTCATCGTCTGCTTTATTAAATGTTTTTACACATCTACCAATCGGCAACATTCTTGCGATTGGTCATTGTGGTTGAATCTGTGCTTGAAATTCACTACTTGATTGAGGGACCTTACAGATAATTGTATGTGTGGGGTACAGAGATGGGGTAGTCTTTTAAAAAAATCATGGAAACCACTATGATTGAACACGGAATGAGTCCATGCAGCTTATTATGCGATTTGTTAAACACATTTTTACTCCTGAACTTATTTAGGCTTGCCATAACACAGGGTTTGAATACTTACTGACTCAAGACATTTAATCATTTTTTTCTAAAAACTAAATTCCACTTTGATATTATGGGGTATTGTGTGTAGATCAGTGACACAAAATCTCAATTTAATACATTTTCAATTCAGGCTTTAACACAACATCATGGAAAAAGTAAAGGGGTGTGAATACTTTCTGAAGGCACTGTAAATACATATTATTTTTCCACATTTTGTTGTGTTACAGCCTGAATTTAAAATGGATGAAACATATTATTTTCTCACCCATGTACACAGAATACCCCATAATAACAAAGTGATTTTTATTTAATTTTTTATGTTAGCAAATGAAATACAGACATATCTCATTTACATAAATATTCACACCCTTGAGTCGATACGTTAGTCACCTTTGGCAGCGTTTAAAGTTGTCTTTCTGGGTGAGTCTCTAAGAGCTTTCCACAACTGGATTGTGCAACATTTTGCCCATGAACCTTTTCAAAATTCTTCAAGCTCTATGTCCAGATGAATCTCTGATAAGATGTCACTGTTATTGAAAGGATTGTGAAATTTTGCCAGATTAAAGAGGACAACTATGTTCATTGATGTTCTTACTCTGTTAAATTGAGACTAAGTGAAATGGTGACTGAGGTCAAAGGCCACACAGTCCTCACGGGGCCCAGGAGGACATTTTGTTTTTGTCTTTCTTCCAGATAGGCCTGTSTTCATGACTGAATCTGTCACATGTCTCTTTGTCCACATTAGACACGAGAGGTGCTTTTTATGCCTAAAATATTTTCCCAGACACAGAATAGGGCCTGGTGTTCCCACAGCCTGAAATGTAAAGTCCATGTCAATCGCAGCTGCCTGCACTATCCTGACAAGCAGCTGAAGGCCAAATGCAGTGGCCACGAAAAAAACATGTTTACACAGCCACCCAAGGAAAATACCAGAAATTGTATGTGTTATTAATTTCAGTTTAGTGGCACATTATGTGGAAAGTATGTTTGAAGGCTGTAACCCACACAAACTGGATGATCTCACTTGCTCAGCCARCATCTAGAGAATGGGTGTGTTGACTGAAAAAGGAAAAATGTTGCCTAATGACACAGTTACAGATAGACATGAGGCAGAATTTACRAGTTGAACCACCTTGTAGAGAAATTATCCTTATGTCCAAAGTTAAGAGTTTTATCTGATGTCCCTGTTCTTTCTAAGTTGAGGGTCAGGCGAGCGGTTTGGTGTTCCTTCCGGTCACACAGAGTAGTGTAGTCTGCATGGAGAACATGTCACATCTCTTTGCTGTACTTTCAAATCTTAGGTCTTCTTCCACCAGTGTGTATGCTTCACCCTTTTGAAGCCGATTCCCAGATGAAATCACTTTCACTCTGATTGGTACTCTTGCCTCATTATTTTCTCAATGATTCATTAGCTGCTGCTTGSTCTTTCAGATATTTTTTGATGTTCCAAGTCCCCCTTCGTTATGCAGACCCCTCTACACCGACACACTTACTTTCATATACCGACCTCAAACCASTTGAGATGGTTTGGGATGAGTTGGACCGCGGAGTGAAGGAAAAGCAGCAAACAARTGCTCAGCATATGTGGGAGCGCCTTCAAGACTCTTGTAAAAGCATTCCAGGTGAATCTGGATGAGAGAATGCCAAGAGTGTGCAAAGCTGTCATCAAGACAAATGGTGGCTAYTTTGAAGAATCTAAAATAGAAAATAGATTTGGATTTTTTGGTTACTACATGATTCCATATGTGTTATTTCATAGTTTTGATGTCTTCACTATTATTCTACAATGTAGAAAATAGTAACAATAAAGAAAAACCCTTGAATGAGTAGGTGTGTCCAAACTTTTGACTGGTACTGGTGTGTGTATATATATATATATATACTTTTTCTTGCCACTGTACATACAGTATGTGAACCCTTTGGAATTACCTGGATTTCTGCATAAATTGGTCATCAAATTTGATCTGATCTTCATCTAAGTTACAACAATAGACAAACCTAGTGTGCTTAAACTAATAACACACAAATTATTGTATTTTTGTCTATTTTATTTATTTCACCTTTATTTAACCAGGTAGGCAAGTTGAGAACAAGTTCTCATTTACAATTGCGACCTGGCCAAGATAAAGCAAAGCAGTTGCACCGTGAATGTTTAAATATGTATCAATATAGATATAGCCCCCGTGATATGCAACTTTTCAGGGAAGTTAGGACAATATACACAAGCAGTTAGAAAAGCCAAGGCTAGCTTTTTCAAGCAGAAATTTGCTTCCTGCACACAAACTCAAAAAAGTTCTGGGCACCTGTAAAGTCCATGGAGAATAAGAGCACCTCCTCCAGCTGCTCACTGCACTGAGATAGGAAACTCTGTCACCCGATAAATCCACTATAATTGAGAATTTCAATAAGCATTTTTCTACGGTGGCCATGCTTTCCACCTGGCACCCTACACCGGTCAACAGCACTGCACCCCCACAGCAACTCACCAAGCTTCCCCATTTCTCCTTCTCCCAAATCTAGTCAGCTGATGTTCTGAAAGAGCTGCAAAACCGGACCCTTACAAATCAGCCGGCTAGACAATCTGGACCCTTCTTCTAAGATTATCTGCCTAAATTGTTGCA
>NC_036866.1:33475966-33530363 GCF_002910315.2 Salvelinus sp. IW2-2015
GTAGGTTGGGAAAGTATGTGAACCACTAGGCTAATGACTTCTCCAAAAGCTAATTGGAGTCAGGAGTCCGCTAACCTTGTGTCCAGTCAATGAGATGAGATTGGAGATATTGGTTAGAGCTGCCTTGCCATACAAAAAAAAACTCACAAAATGTGAGGTTGCTATTCACAAGAAGCATTGCCTGATGTGAATCATGCCTCGAACAAAAGAGATCTCAGAAGACCTAAGATTAAGAATTGTTGACTTGCATAAAGCTGGAAAGGTTTACAAAAGTATCTCTAAAAGCCTTGATGTTCATCAGTCCACGGTAAGACAAACTGTCTATAAATGGAGAAAGTTATGCACTATTGCTACTCTCCCTAGGAGTGGCCGTCCTGCAAAGATGACTGCAAAAGCACAGCGCAAAATGCTCAATGAGGTTAAGAAGAATCCTAGAATGTCAGCTAAAGACTTACAGACATCTCTGGAACATGCTAACATCTCTGTTGACAAGTCTACGATACGTGGAACACTWAACAAGAATGGTGTTCATGGGASGACACCACGGAAGAAGCCACTGCTGTCCAAAAAAAMCATTGCTGCACGTCTGAAGTTTGCAAAAGTGCACCTGGATGTTCCACGGCGCTACTGGCAAAATATTCTGTGGACAGATGAAACTACAGTTGAGTTGTTTGGAAGGAACACACAACACTGTGTGGAGAAAAAAAGGCACAGCACACCAACATCAAAACCTCATCCCAACTGTAAAGTATGGTGGAAGGAGCATCATGGTTTGGGGCTGCTTTGCTGCCTCAGGGCCTGGACAGCTTGCTATCATCGATGGAAAAATGAATTCCCAAGTTCATCAAGACATTCTGCAGGAGAATGTTAGGCTATCTGTCTGCCAATTGAAGCTCATCAGAAGTTTAGTGATGCAACAGGATAACGACCCAAAACACAGAAGTAAATCAACAACAGAATGGCTTCAACAGAAGAAAATACRCCTTCTGGAGTGGCCCAGTCAGAGTCCTGACCTCAACCCGATTGAGATGCTGTRGCATGACATCAAGAGAGAAGTTCACACMAGACATCCCAAGAATATTGCTGAACTGAAACAGTTTGGTAAAGAGGAATTGTCCAAAATTCCTCCTGACCGTTGTGTAGGTCTGATCCACAACTTCAGAAAACGTTTAGTTGAGGTTATTGCTGGCAAAGGAGGGTCAACCAGTTATTAAATCCAAGGGTTCACATACTTTTTCCACCCTGCACTGTGAATGTTTACACAGTGTGTTCAATAAAGACATGCAAACGTATAATTGTTTGTGTGTTATTAGTTTATTGTTGTGACCTCAAATAAAATAGGTTTATTTGTCACGTGTGCCGAATACAACAGGGTAGACCTTAGTGAAGTGCTTACTTACAAGCCTTAACCAACAGCGCAATTTAAGTAAAAAATTGGTATTAGGTAAACAATAGATAAGTAAAAAATKTMATTAAAAACACAGTAAACTGACAGTGAAAATAACAGTAGCRAGGTTATATATAGGGGTTACCGGTACAGAGTCAATGTGCGGGGGCACCGGTTAGTCGGGCTAATTGAGGTAGTATGTACATGAATGTATAGTTAAAGTGKGTATAGTTAAAATAATGTATAGTTAAAAGCTGKTAGAAAGCCTTTTGGTCCTAGAATTGGTGCTCCGGTACCGCTTGCCATGCAGTAGCAGAGAGAACACTCCATGACTGGGGTGGGTGGRGTCTTTGACAATTTTTAGGGCCTTCCTCTGACACCGCCTGATCTAGAGGACCTGGATGGCAGGAAGCTTRGCCCCAGTGATGTACTGGGCCGTACTCACTACCCTCTGTAGCACCTTGCGGTCAGAGGCAGAGCAGTTGCCATACCAGGCGGTGATGCAACCAGTAAGGATGCTCTCGATGTTGCAGCTATAGAACCTTTTGAGTATCTGAGGACCCATGCCAAATCGTCTCCTGAGGGGGAATAGGTTTTGTCGTGCCCTCTTCACGACTGTCTTGGTGTGTTTAGACCATTCTAGTTTGTTGGTGATGTGGACACCAAGGAACTTGAAGCTCTCAACCTACTCCACTACAGACCCTTCGATGAGAATGGRGGTGTGCTCGGTCCTCCTTTTCCTGTAGTCCACAATCATCTCCTTTGTCTTGATCATGTTGAGGGATCGGTTGTTATTCTGGCACCAMCCGGCCAGGTCTCTGACCTCCTCCCTATAGGCTGTCTCGTCGTTGTCGGTGATCAGGCCTACCACTGTTGTGTCGTCTGCAAACGTATTGATGGTGTTGGAGTCGTGCCTGGCCATGCAGTCATGGGTGAACAGGGAGTACAGGAGGGGACTGAGCACGCACCCCTGAGGGGCTCCAGTGTTGAGGATCAGCGTGGCAGATGTGTTGCTACCTACCCTCACCACCTGGGGGCTTCCAGTCAGGAAGTCCAGCATCCAGTKGCAGAGGGAGGTGKTTAGTCCCAGGGTCCTTAGCTGAGTGATGAGCTTTGAGGGTACTATGGTGTTGAACACTGAGCTGTAGTCAATGAATAGCATTCTCAYGGAGGTCTTCCTTTTGTCCAGGTGGGAAAGGCSAGTGTGGAGTGCAATAGAGATTGCGTCATCTGTGGATCTGTTTGAGCGGTATGCAAATTGGAGTGGATCTAGGGTTTCTGGGATAATGATGTTGATGTGAGCCATGACCAGCCTTTCAAAGCACTTCATGGCTACGGATGTGAGTGCTACGGGTCTGTAGTCATTTAGGCAGGTTACCTTAGTGCTCTTAGGCACAGAGACTTTGGTGGTCTGCTTGAAGCATGTTGGTATTACAGACTCAATCAGGGACATGTTGAAAATGTCAGTGAAGACACCTGCCAGTTGGTCAGCACATGCCCGGAGCACACGTCCTGGTAATCCGTCTGGCMCAGCGGCCTTGTGAATGTTGACCTGTTTAAAAGTCYAGATGGACCTAGATGAAGATCGGATCAAATTTTATGAAGTTCAGGTATTTCCAAAGGGTTCACATACTTTTTCTTGACACTGTCCTAGCCTACGTCTTTCAGGTAATAAATTAAATKCAGTATTAGCCTATATTTAGCTAAAGAACGATGGGTTATGCGTAAGCTTCTGACTTATCGCCTCTGCCTCTTGCGCAATACACACCTGCACTCCTCTGGCCAMCCTCCTTAAAAAAGGAGTCAGCAATAGGGGAGTGATTGCTTCCTACAAGAGCACAAAACGTATACATTTCCAGACATCTTTGAAAAGCGAGTCAGGTAAAGAGCTTTTTTTTTTCTTAAATGGGGCAGTGTTGTATTTCGAGACAGGCTTGAATAAGCTAAGTAGCCAATAGGCAGAGGGTAGCATAATTTGTGTGATTCTCTGTAATAATGGTATGGGAATAATAATGCACTTTTATTTTGTAAAGTGGTTTCTTGCATCAAACAACACAACATTTTCAGTCACGTTGCCTGAAGGACAAGTGGATAACCAGGTTAATGTCGAGCCCTGCATGTTTTCTTTCTTCAAAAGTCTCATGGAATGTAGGCCTACATTGAACACCACACACTGGATGCTACTGTAGGCTGAATGATAGAATAGCTATTTCCATGTTAAAATGTTATGGGATACATTTTCTCCGTTGTTTTTGATGGTAGGACAGTCTGGTAAGTCTACATTATGATCAAATAGCCACATTAACCTACATGGCCACTGTTAAAACTATAACTAAATAAAGCAGGTACACCCTCCGTGTTCACAGTAAACAAGAACTGGAAGTTGCACAGAAWTTTCAATGTTCAAGTTTGCGCTCAGCAGACCTGACATTTTCTCAGTGCTGCAAAAATGTTGAGGGAACATTGGTCATGAATACATGGAGTGAAGCCAATCGACATGAGCCTTCAGAAGCAGGATGATGAAATCAACCTCTACCAACACCTTTACTTGGAGACAATCGAGCCTCCTACTTTACAGAGAAAAGCAGCAATATTTACAAATCACTAGACACAAACTCCCAACCCATTGGAGAACTCGGCTCATGGTGGCTCATGGCACCCACTCTTCTGCTCTTTAATTAGAGTGCTCTCTAATCTACCGGACATGAGTGTGGCACAGGTGTACTCCTGCCAGCGACTGCTCAACCTGGGCCAGTACTGCCAAGCCTTTGAGAGGGAGCAGATCGACAGGGAACTGTTGTACACAGTGGAGCCCAGCATGATGAGGGAGACCAAGGGAATGGAGCGCCTGCACGTGGCAAGCTGCTCGGTTTCCGACAGGGCTGGAGGCCCTTACTTGGGTCCTCTGGAGCTGAGCAGGTTGGGTAGTAACGGATTACTGTACATGTTATCTGGACTATGTAATCAGATTTAAAAAATGTAAGGGGGAAAACAACAATATAGCAGTCATCCTGTCACTTTTTTGGTAAGCAGCTGCATGAAAGTAAATAAAAGGACATTTAAAATAAAGGTTCATTCCTGCTGTGAATCAAATATTAATCCACAGCCTGATTAAAAGTACAGGATTCAGGCAGACTGCCTTGTCCCGCTGTCACACCACAGGGGAGATGGAGTCACTGAGAATTCACTGCCATTTCATTTACCACAACTACAGCAATAAGATACAGAAATAAAGGGCCTCCAGAGTGGTGCAGTGGTCTAAGGCACTGCAATGCAGTGTAAGCTGTGCCACTAGAGATTCTGGGTTTGCCCAGGCTCTGTCGCAGCCGGCCTCGACCGGGAGACCCATGGGGCAGCACACAATTGGCCTAGCGTCATCCGGGTTAGGGGAGGGTTTGGTCGGCAGGGACGTCCTTGAGCCATCGCGCCCTAGCGACTTCTGTGTCGGGCCGGGCGCAGTGCACTCTGACACGGTTGCCAGGTGGATGGTGTTTCCTCTGGGTTAAGTGGGCATTGTGTCAAGAAGCAGTGCGGCTTGGTTGGGTTGTGTTTCGGAGGACGCATGGCTCTCGACCTTCGCCTCTCCCGAGTCCCTACAGGAGCTAAGACTGTAACTTCCAATTGGATACCACGAAAGCGGGGTAAAATAATGAGAAGAAAAACAGATACAGAAATAAATACTGGTAACTACATGAGGTCAAAGAAAATAAACAAAACATACACTGAGTATACAAAGCCTTAAGAACACTTGCTCTTTCCATGACAGACTGACCAGGTGAATCCAGGTGAAAGCTATGATCCCATATTGATGTCACTTGATACATCCACTTAAATCAGTGTAGACGAAGGGGAGGAGACAGGTTAAAGAAGGATTTGTAAGCCTTGAGACAATTGAGACAAGTATTTTGTATGTGTGCCATTCAGAGGGTGAATGGGCAAGACAAAAGATTTAAGTGCCTTTGAACGGGGTGTGGTAATAGGTGTACCGGTTTGGTCAAGAACTGCAACACTGCTGGGTTTTTCGCGCACAGCAGTTTCCTGTGTGTATCAAGAATAGCCCACCACTACCCAAAGGACATCCAGCCAACTTGATACAACTCAATATTAGGAAGGTGTTCCTAATGTTTGGTATATTCATGTAAGTTTTAGGGGCAACATATAGAATGCAGGGAAGACATTTTACTGGCAAAAGGATCTAAACTATTTTCTAAAAGATATAACTAATCAAATCAAATGTTATCAAATTTTATTCGCCACATGCTTCGTGAACAGTGTGAACTATCCACCTCTGGCCTGCTCGCCTCCCTACCTCTGAGGAAGTACAGTTCCCGCTCAGCCCAGTCAAAACTGTTCGCTGCTCTGGCACCCCAATGGTGGAACAAACTCCCTCACGACGCCAGGTCAGCGGAGTCAATCACCACCTTCCGGAGACACCTGAAACCCCACCTCTTTAAGGAATACCTAGGATAGGATAAAGTAATCCTTCTAGTAGTCCAGGTAGCTATTTGGTTAACTATTTAGCAGTCTTACGCCGCCTCTGGATGAGCATTTTCCTGTTTGCATATGGCTCTATACAGCTCATTGAGTGCGGTCTTAGTGCCAGCATCAGTTTGTGGTGGTAAATAGACAGCTACGAAAAATATAGATGAAATATCTTGGTAAATAATATGGTCATCAGCTTATCATGAGGTATTCTAACTCAGGCAAGCAGAACCTTGAGGCTTCCTTAATATTTGAGATCGCCCACCAGCTGTTGTTAACAAAGTGACACACACCACCACCCCCTTTGAGCTTACCTGACGCTGCCGTTCTGTCTGCCGATGCATAGAGAAAAACAAGCTAGAATATTATCCACGTCCTTGTTCAGCCAAGTTAACAATAAACATAGGATATTACAGTTCTTCAGGTCCTGTTGATAGGCGTCTCGAACGGAGCTCATCCAGTTTGTTCTCCAGTGATTGTACATTCGCCAATAGAACAGAGGGTAGAGGTGGATTATTAACTCGCCGCCATAGTTTCATCAGGGTACCTGCACATCGGCCTCTATATCTCTTTCTCTTCCTCTTCCGAGTGTCAGGATTAGGGCCTGGTCCGGGGTGGGTAGTATGTCCTGCGCCGCCGACTGATTGAAGTAGAAATCTTCATCCAAATCGAGGTTAGTGATCACTGTTCTGATGTCCAGAAGCTATTTTAGGTCATAGGAAATGGTGGCAAAAACATTATGTACAAAGAAAGTTAAGATCAGTGGCAAAAAACACACAAAATAGCAGAATTGCACAGGAGCCCGTAAAACGGACGGTTTACATTCCAGCGCCATTTCTACATACCGTGAGCTATCTCTTGCGCTGAAGGTAGATGGGCTGAAAAGGTGGGAACTTAAGATTTCAGTATGAACATGATACATCAATAGCAATCAAATAAGTAACCACACCTGACATGCTGACCACACCTCGCGTGCGCGAGCGTGGCAAAATAAATTTTGAAATCCATGTTATTCAATTATTGCACCCACACTGCTCACGCGCGCCAACGAGCGTCTGCGATGCCAAGGGCTAAAATAGAACTCCTTTCTATTTGTGACGCAGGTCGCGCTGAAAGTCCTGCCTTTCCCATCTCCTCATTGGTTTATAGAAGCAGGTACCCACGTGCCATCTCCTCATTGGTTATACCACGTGGGGGATTGAAAGACGAACTGTGTTGCCGGTCGTTGTGGTAATACTGTAATGAAACAGCAGGGAGCAGGTCTCGAACCCTCGACCTTCTAGCCCGAGGTCCAGCGCGCTATGGGCTGTGCCGCAAAAGCATGCTCTTGCGGCAGAGTCGATATCCGCGCTTATAAATCCAGGGTCGTTACAATACTATGAAAGTTTAGATGCCGATCACCATATAAGTTCAAAGATGAAAAAGCCTGGAAGGAGGAGAGATGACTAGAAACGATTCTGTTGGCCGTTTTATGTGTGGATTAATTGTCAGAGTTGAGGAACTTGTGCATTTCAGGTAAAATAACAACTCAATGTTTATATCCCAGGACAAATTAGCTAGCAACAGCAAGCTTGCTAAATAGGATAAATTAGCTAGAAAGTGCAAGCTAACTAGCTAAATTGCCATACGTGTTTAATGCTTTTCGACCTGTCCCCAAATTAATGTAATTGGTTCAGTTTGTTTTGATATTTTAACCTGCGTGTCGTGATCATGTTTGGTGTGGGGGGTGTGGTGGCATATTTCTGCTTTACCAGATGAGGCGAGTTACAAACTTCACACACCAGTCAGAGTTATACTTAAACTACATCTTTAATAATAAGAGCATTGCAATAGCAATTTGACTTTCAATGATGCACCATTTCTAATGAACCATTGGAAGTGACTACAGAAAATTACAAAGATCTTTTATAGCCAACACCCCTCTCAACCTACATGACGAACCACAGATCTTAGGAAATCTTCACAAAGGGCCTTTATAATTGAGAAAGGAGTATCCCTTAGCCAGATAACATTCACTATAAATTATCGCTCAGTTTGGTCCATAAGACGAGGTTCTAATCTCGTTCCTGGTACTTCATAGCACAGAACCATTACCTCATCCAATCTGGAATGCTCTTTAGGTTTTATCACCCAAAGACATCGTAAATCTCCTCTGTCAGTGCTATCTCATAGAGGCCCATCCTCAGTGGAACACACACACAATAGTTAACAGACTACTCTATTCTGTCAAATAAAACAACCATTATAATGTAATACAAGCATTATAACATAATCTTGCAATTTTCCACAACAGGGGACAAAATAAATGTATGCACGATGGCGCACATGCGCAGCCGGTTTGGGTTCCGTGTAAGGCAAGACTCATTGTGATTCATATATTTTATTTTAACTATCATAGTGCAAAAGATGATGAGAAAAGAGAGAGGATGGCCTCCGTAAACAAGGGTTCCTTCAACATTTTGGGAATCAWTTCAGACCCCTATACATTTAAAATAATTGTAGAATGCTTCCATATAGGGCATGTCACATATTGTGTATTTATTGGTGTATGTATCAGCTGATGCAAACACATAGCTACTATCTTGTTTTATCTGAGCTGTTTTCCATAGATGTCTTAAAATCAACCAATACTGTAAAGGTGCATAGAACCAGGAATACAATGTCCTCCATGATGTCATCCAGAAGCCTCTTGCTTTAACCTGTCCAACACCTGCTCCGGGGTTAGTGACCCAGTCACTTTAATAATCTTCTCTCTGGATCTGGAGCCCTGCAGAGAGACATAAGGACATGATGCAGCATTTTAGTTTAAATTGAAAACTGTTCTGTTATGGGCAACACAGTAGGCTATATAAACAAACCTTGTCCAAAACGACTTCACTTCTCTTCAACTCCAGCACCTTGGAGAGATACCGCACAAGCTCCGCATTGGCCTCCCCATCTGTTGGCGGTGCGGCAATAGCGACACCTACTGCCTCTATAGACACATCTGGGAAAGATAATTTTGGTTTAAAAAAATGACATAGCCTAGCTACGTTAAATGTATTACACACAAAAAATACACAAATAATGTGAGCACACAAATATGGGGCTAGCCCTCAATTAGTCTCATAGTTGAGTTTCTATTGCCATCATTTTTCGGCATACAAAAAGAGTGCACCTGTAATTGCGTTCTGTTTAGATCCAGGCTTCGCGTGCACTGAAATTGTCACCACTCCGTTCTTGTTTCGAGCTACTGGCCCAGAAGGTGAAGGTTTCTCCAACGGCTTCTGTAGGCCTACAGTTTTATTCTGAGGAAGAGAGAGACACAAAATGTTTACAGTACAGTAGTAAGTAGCCATTGGTCTGCATGAAAGTTCATTTGACTCAATTAGCTTAACCAAACCTCTCCAGAGAGGACATATAAATAAGATAAAAAATGGTTCTCATTATGTAATTTATCTCGTGATCACTACATAACAAAAATTGTTTTGTTGAGATCACAAAACAATAAAAGTACCACGAATCATCTATTAATTTCTTCAGATGTATGAGAACCACTTCATCAAGCAGCCACAGGTTGATTACAACGCAGGGTATTTAAGCCCTGAACGATGCCTGACAGACAACCCTGTCTCCCAGTCTGCTTGCTGCCCCCAAGACTACAGCCAATCGCATGCAAGGAACAACGCAGCTAACTTGGCTAGTCTTGTGAGCTAGCTAGGTAGTCTTGTTAGCTAGCTAGCAAGCTAGCTTGTTATCTATGATGGTTGTTAACCTACATAACTGATATGTGTGTAATTATAAGTGACACTTCATGTTTTGTGTATAATATTTACACTCACAGTGGGTGAGCTTCATTCCTGACAGGCTGATCAGATTAAATTTCAGCCTCAGAGGCTGATGTCTAGATGCTTTAGGCTGTTTTATAGGTAAAGCTCCTTGCAGGTAGATTAACTGTCAGTGCTTTATAGGCTGATGCATATAAACCAGAGTGGGTGAGCTCTATTCCTGGCAGGCTGATCAGATTCAATCAGGATGCTGCCTTGTAGGCTGTTTCATTTGTAAGGCTCCTTGCAGACAGCCTACAAGGCAGCATCCTGACTTGCCAGCCTCTGAGGCCGCTATTGAATCTAAATCAGCCTGCCAGGAATTAACTCTTGATCATTTACATAATGCACTGTTTGCTAATCTTTCTGCAAGGAGCTTAACCTATGAAACAGCCAACAAGGTAGAATCCTGATTTACAGTGCATTCAGAAAGTATTCAGACCCATTGACTTTTTCCACATTTTTACGTTACAGCCTTATTTGAAATGGATTTAATATTTTTTTCCCCTCATCAATCTACACACAATACCCCATAATGACAAAGCAAAAACAGGTTTTTTTTGTATACATTTTTGCAAATGTATACAAAAAAAATGATATTACATTTATGTAAGTATTCAGACCCTTTACTCAGTACTTTGTTGAAGCACCTTTGGCAGCGATTACACCCTCAACTCTTCTTGGGTATGACGCTACAAGCTTGGCACACCTGTATTTGGGGTGGTTCTCCCAATCTTCTCTGCAGATCCTCTCACGCTCTGTCAGGCTGGAAGGGGAGTGTCGCTGCACAGCTATTTTCATGTCTCTCCAGAGATGTTTGATCGGGTTCAAGTCTAGGCTCTGGCTGGGCCACTCAAGGACATTCAGAGACTTTTCCAGAAGCCACTCCTGCACTGTTTTGGCTGTGCGCTTAGGATCATTGTCCTGTTGGAAGGTGAACCTTCGCCCCAGTCTGAGGTCCTGAGCGCTCTTGAGCAGGTTTTTATTAAGGATCTCTCTGTAATTTCCTCCGTTCATCATTCCCTTCATCCTGACTAGTCTCCCAGTCCCTGCCACTGAAAAACATCCATGATTCTGCAACCACCATGCTTCACCGTAGGGATGGTGCCAGGTTTCCTCCAGATGTGACGCTTGGCATTCAGGCCAAAGAGTTCAGTCTTGGTTTCATCAGAGCAGAGAATCTTGTTCTTCATGTTCTGAGTCCTTTAGGTGCCCTTTGGCAAACTCCAAGTGGGCTGTCGCGCATTTTACTGAGGAGTGGATTCTGTCTGGCCACTCTACAGTCGTGGCCAAAGGTTTTGAAAATGACACAAATATTMATTTCCACAAAGTTTGCTGCTTCAGTGTCTTTAGATATTTATGTCAGATGTAATTATACTTCAGTATTCCATAGTAACAAGTATTTCATAAGTGTCAAAGGCTTTTATTGACAATTACATGAAGTTGATGCAAAGTGTCAATATTTGCAGTGTTGACCCTTCTTTTTCAAAACCTCTGCAATCTGCCCTGGCATGCTGTCAATTAACTTCTGGGCCACATCCTGATGGCAGCCCATTCTTGCATAATCAATGCTTGGAGTTTGTCAGAATTTGTGTGTTTTTGTTTGTCCACCCACCTCTTGAGGATTGACCACAAGTTCTCAATGGGATTAAGGTCTGGGGAGTTTCCTGGCCATGGACCCAAAATATCGCTGTTTTGTTCCCCGAGCCACTTAGTTATCACTTTTGCCTTATGGCAAGGTGCTCTATCATGCTGGAAAAGGCACAGTTCGTCACCAAACTGTTCCTGGAGGGTTGGGAGAAGTTGCTCTCGGAGGATGTGTTGGTAGCATTCTTTATTCATGGCTGTGTTCTTAGGCAAAATTTAGTGTGTGCCCACTCCCTTGGCTGAGAAGCAACCCCACACATGAATGGTCTCAGGATGCTTTACTGTTGGCATGACACAGGACTGATGGAAGCGCTCACCTTGTCTTCTCCGGACAAGCTTTTCCCGGATGCCCCAAACAATCGGAAAGGGGATTCATCAGAGAAAATGACTTTACCCCAGTCCTCAGCAGTCCAATCCCTGTACCTTTTGCAGAATATCAGTCTGTCCCTGATGTTTTTCCTGGAGAGAAGTGGCTTCTTTGCTGCCCTTCTTGACACCAGGCTATCCTCCAAAAGTCTTCACCTCACTGTGCATACAGATGCACTCACACCTGCCTGCTGCCATTCCTGAGCAAGCTCTGTACTGGTGGTGCCCCGATCCCGCAGCTGAATCAACTTTAGGAGACGGTCCTGGCACTTGCTGGATTTTCTTGGGCGCCCTGAAGCCTTCTTCACAACAATTGAACCGCTCTCCTTGAAGTTCCTGTTGATCCGATAAATGGTTGATTTAGGTGCAATCTTACTGGCAGCAATATCCTTGCCTGTGAAGCCCTTTTTGTGCAAAGCAATGATGACGGCACATGTTTCCTTGCAGGCAGCAATATCCTTGCCTGTGAAGCCCTTTTTGTGCAAAGCAATGATGACGGCACGTGTTTCCTTGCAGGTAACCATGATTGACAGAGGAAGAACAATGATTCCAAGCACCACCCTCCTTTTGAAGCTTCCAGTCTGTTATTCGAACTCAATCAGCATGACAGAGTGATCTCCAGCCTTGTCCTCGTCAACACTCACACCTGTGTTAACGAGAAATCCCTGACATGATGTCAGCTGGTCCTTTTTTGGCAGGGCTGAAATGCAGTAGAAATTGTTTTTTGGGGATTCAGTTTTGCATGGCAAAGAGGGACTTTGCAATTAATTGCAATTCATCTGATCACTCTTCATAACATTCTGGAGTATATGCAAATTGCCATAATACAAACTGAGGCAGCAGACTTTGTGAAAATTCCTATTTGTGTCTTTCTCAAAACTTTTGGCCACGACTGTACTATAAATGCCTGATTGGTGGAGTGCTGCAGAGATGATTGTCCTTCTAAAAGGTTCTCCCATCTCCAAAGAGGAACTCTGGAACTCTGTCTGAGTGACAATCGGGTTCTTGGTCACCTCCCTGACCAAGGCCCTTCTCCCCCGATTGCTCAGCTCTAGGAAGAGTCTTGGTAGTTCCAAACTTCTTCCATTTAAGAATGATGGAGGCCACTGTGATCTTGGGGACCTTCAATGCTGCAGAAATGTTTTGGTACCCTTCCCCAAATCTGTGCCTCAACACAATCCTGTCTCGGAGCTCTATGGATAATTCCTTCAACAAGGCTTGGTTTTTGCTCTGACATGTACCGTCAACTGTGAGACCTTATATAGACAGGTGTGTGCCTTTCCAAATCATGTCCAATCAATTGAATTTACCATAGGTGGACTCTTTTCAAGTTGTACAAACATAGCAAAGTGTATGAATATGTATGTAAATTAGGTATTTCTGTTTTTTATTTTTAATACATTGCAAACATTTATCAATACCTGTTTTCACTTTGTTATTATGGGTTATTGTGTGTAGATTGATGAGTGGAAAAAATATTTAATCAATTTTAGAATAAGGCTGTAATGTAACAAAATGTAGAAAAGAGATGGCGTCTGAATACTTTCCGACTGCACTGTATCAACCTCTCAGGCTGCTACTGAATCTGATCAGCCTGTCAGGAATGGAGCTCACCCACTCTGTAAATGTTAATATTATCCATAAAAGTATCGTTTACAATTATACACATTGGTTATGTAAGTGTAACCGATGTGAAATGGATAGCTAGCTAGTTAGCGGCGGTGCGCGCTAATAGCGTTTCAATCAGTGACGTCACTCGCTCTGAGACCTGAAGTAGTTGTTCCCCTTGCTCTGCAAGGGCCGCTGCTTTTGTGGCGCGATTGGTAACGATGTTTYGTGGGTGACTGTTGTCTGTGTGCAGAGGGTCCCTGGTTCAAGCCCAGGTAGGGGTGAGGAGAGGGACGGAAGCTATACTGTTACATAAGCTAACAACCAGCATAGATAAGCTAGATAGCTAGCTAACAAGACTACCTAGCTAACTAGCTAGCTTGCTCACTCATAAGACTAGCCAAGTTAGCTGCGTTGTTGCTTGCATGTGATTGGCTGTAGTCTTGGGGGTGGCACACAGTCTGGGAGACTGCCTGTCAGGCATCATTCAGTGCTTAGATGCCCCAAGCAGAGTATGTGAGCGAAGCTGGAGCGAGGAGCGGAGCGTGCCCAATTTAACTTGAGCAGGTTTCGAGTTTCCCAAAGGCTGGGGTGTTKGACTTCTTGCCCGCTCCAATTTCGCTCCAGTAGCGCTCCAAGTAGTGCTCACTTCACAAGCTCAGGGCATGCCCTGCACAGCATGCATTTGTAGTCTACCTGTGTGCTGCCTCATGCTTTAGCTACTGTCATGGAGTTCGCCAAATATTTTCATAAAGAAACTGATAAAGCACACAGGTGCAAAATCAAGGTGACTTACAAAGATGAGGAGGACCAAGAGCAAGAGGGAATGCRGTGGTGTTGTGTCCACAACTAAATAATCATGGTGGAATCTGAAAATACATGTATCCTGAAAGCATGATGTTGTACTTACTATGTGTACAGAAAGGAAGAAAGTGGGTAGCTATTGTGTGTGTCAAAGTATTTATAAATAAAAAAAATCTGATCTCTTAAAAGTTTAGTTAATTTTTGTTCTATTATCTATACAATAGGCCATCATGCCTGGCATATTACCTCTTTCGAGTTTTCCGTTTTGACAGTGTTATTTAGCCTAAAAACCTTTAGTCCTACCTATCGAAAAAAAACTAAAACAACTCCGCATCCCTGCCCAGCCTGGAAAGAGTGGCCGAAGGGTGTTTAGCATCCCCAGTGGATCTGCAAGCACAGAGAGGATATTCTCCACTGCTGGCCTGCTGGCCAGGCACCATCGCATGAGCCTGAAGTCACAGATTTTGCCCAAACTCGTGTTTCCAAAAATGAATTAAAAAACACTGAGCCTAATAAGGCATTTTTCATTTAATTCTAAGTAAATCACAGTCTATATGCACAATTTATAGACCATAATGATTTAATACAACTAAATGTTGTTTAAATGCTGAGTGCTTAATGTCTCTGTCAGCCTAGTATGTCACACTCACAAATGCTCCACAATGTATTTCTTTGTAGGCTATAGCCTTGAAATRATTGAAATAATATGGCCTAAGTAATTAATTGTCCTTATTAGGCTCCCTGTCTGGCTCCTGACCTATTTAGAGTGTGTATATTCTGTTTGATAAGACATGTAGCCTATTTGAAATGATGAGTGCTTCTTTTCATTTGGTTTATTAAAATACTTTTCATTAAAATCATATGGTTTGGTTTCAATACTTCAAAACCAAATGGTAGGTCCAGCTAGTCACAAAATWGATGGGTGTTGGTTAACTTGTAATATTTATGAATGGAGTGAATTTGGAGCTGTGGTTTTTAGCAGAGCCGTTGGAAACAACGTTGAGCAATGATCTTTCTTTCATATGTCCTATCTGGACTTCTGGACTGGCAAGCAAAGCTACACAAATCAAAATTGTAATTACATTTTAAAAATGTAAATGTAACCTTTATTTAACTAGGCAAGTCAGTTAAGAACAAATTCTTATTAGTCATGTACACATATTTTGCARGTGTTATAGCAGGTGTAGCGAAATGCTTATGTTCCTATCTCCAACAGTGCAGTAATACCTAACAATATAAAACAATACACGCAAATCCCAAAAATATAGGAATTAAGAAATATAGAAATATTAGAACAAGCAATGTCAGACTACGGAATATAAATATATATGTATATGATGGTGTGTATTGTAAATAAACAGGCAGGGAGCGCTTCCTTGCGCTAGACCTCAGACGCAGTCATACACAAGAGATCCACATAGCACATTTGGGGCGATGAAACAAAGAAACGTGAGGGACGTGAACAGGGTGGGACCAATATTGGGGAAAACTGAACTTTATGCAAATACTCCGTGACATCACGTTGCTATTGACCAATCGGAATTCACTACAGTTTCAAGCTACCGAATAACTAACAGCACTATCTAGCCTGCCTGCTTGCTAATTTCAACATGAGGGAAAAGTAAGCATTAAAAGAATATTGGGCTYGGCCATTACACGAACGCAGGCGCTCACCGGTCAAGCACACACACTGTAGTCAATGTGAGGTCCAATCACTTCCGACACCAATGTAATGAAACAGGCAGGGAGCGCGACTTGAACCCACAAACTTCTGGCCCGAACCACCATTGACTGAGTCGATAACCGCCCTTATAAACCTGGGTCGCTACAGTATAGATATTATTTATTTTACCCTTATTTTACCAGGTAAATTGACTGAGAACACATTCTCATTTACAGCAACAACCTGGGGAATAGYTACAGGGGACAGGGGGGATGAATGAGCCAATTGTAAATTGGGGATGATTATGTGACTGTGATGGTATGAGGGCCAGATTGGGAATTTAGCCAGGACACCGGGGTTAACACCCCTACTCTTACAATAAGTGCCATTGGATCTTTAGTGACCACAGAGAGTCAGGACATCCGTTTAACGTCCCATCCGAAAGACGGAACCTTACACAGGGCAATGTCCCCAATCACTGCCCTGGGGCATTGGGATAAAAAATAATAGACCAGAGGAAATGGTGCCTCCTACTGGCCCTCCATCACTACTTCCAGCAGCATCTGGTCTTCCATCCAGAACCAACCCTGCTTAACTTCAGAAGAAAGCCAGCAGTGGGATGCAGGGCGGTATGCTGCTGGCCAGTATATGAATAGAAACGGTGTGTAGCCTACAGCAGTAGTTATATAGGATGAGCCTTAAAGGCTCTTCGTGGTCAATCTGTAATTGACGTGGCCGTACAGCATTTATTGCAATGCAGCCTCCGCAGACTTTAAGGCTTTCAAAGCTTAGTGGAGCAGAGCTATTGTGAAGGAAGTTAGTTTGTATACAGCACATACCACCCCACCTACTGTCAACCAAGCATGTCAATGCGGAGCATGTCAATGCGGAGCTATACAGAGACATCCGCAATGTTACAACATTTTAAAACGGAACAGAGTTTGATTTGGCCTCTGCATGCCCCAGAGGCTTCGTAATTGCGTCACRACCTCCATAGGAAGTCTCCGACCACATTTCCAGATCAAGCATAAAGTGGCTTTTACAATACAGTATATACATGTGAAGTGGGTAAAACATTATGTAGACATTATTAAAGTGTCCAGTGTTCAATGACTATGCACATAGGGTAACACTCTCTAAGGTGCAGGTTTGAGTACCGCAGGTGGTAGCCGGTTAGTAATRGTATCTAAATTCTGGGCAGGGTACTATAATGGGCGGAGGTTGTACTACACGGACATTGTTTTAGCACAGCCCTACCGTTTTGTCCTTTTTGGGCATGTTATGGTTTCCAGAGTAATTTCTTCTTGCTGCCAAAGGTCCCTCAAGCTGGTGTGATGATGAGGACAGTCTCCGACAGAAGTAGAGAGACAGACGCTTTTGGATAAAGTTGCTCAAATGTAACACCTGAAATAATGTTATCCGGGTTAAACGAAGAGAACGGGTTTGGGTGAACATCAAGGAATCTCAGTGACTATTCAAACTACAGTGCATTGTTTTTAAATCTATCTCCAGTAACGTCAAGGCACAGCGGTCAGAAAATGTTAACAAAGCTACTGCACACAGTGCTACCTGAGACCCATGTGAAGCTAGCCAGAATAAAGATTAGCAACAACAGTGTAATTTCCGGTTTGCTTTCAAAATAAAAGTCCCCATTGAAATAGTGGAATCATGCCATGTTTGGACTAGATAATACTTAACAAAGTCGGAATGTTGTTATATAAATTCAATAAAATACAATAATTAGTTAAATTGACACAAAAAAAGTAAAAATCTGTTCATCTCACTGTGGATGTATTATACTTTAGAATTGCATTGGGTGCGTACTTATATGCACTGTACAGCCTAACCTATTGATTGTGCACTCATGAAATGGGGTATCAGCAGAACACAACTGTGTAGAGTTTACACAAATATTAGCATTTCATGGGTGCACAATCCATAGGTTAGGCTATACAGTGCCTTCATAAAGTATTCATAACCCTCAACGTATTCCACATTTTTGTGTTACATGAGGATGGAGAAAACATGTTTTTAGAAAGGTTAGTTTATTGAAAATAAAATGGCTCATTTACAAATCACATCCCTTTGGTAGCGATTACAGCAAGAGCTTTGCACACCTGGATTGTATAATATTTGCACATTATTCTTTAAAAAATGATTCAAGCTCTGTCAAGTTCGTTGTTGATCATTGCTAGAAAGCCATTTTCAAGTCTTGCCTTAGATCCTCAAGCCAATTTAAGTAAACTGTAACTAGGCCACTCAGAAACATTCAATGTCCTCTTGGTAAGCACCTCCAGTGTATATTTCGCCTCATGTTTTAGGTTATTGTCCTGTCTGAAAGGTGAATTTGTTTCCCATTGTCTGTTGGAAAGCAGGCTGAACTAGGTTTTCCATTAGGACTTGTGTTTAGCTCTATTCCATTTATTTTTATCCTACAAAGCTCTCTATTCCTTGCCGATGACGAGCATACCCATAACATGAAGCAGCCACCACCATGCTTGAAAATATGAAGAGTGGTATTCAGTAATGTGTTGGATTTGCCTCAAACATAATGCTTTGAATTCAGGATATAAATTACATTTATTTGCCACCTTTTTTGCAGTTTTACTTTAGTGCATGTTTTGGAATATTTTTTTTCTGTAAAGGCTTCCTTCTTTTCACCTTGTCATTTAAGTTAGTATTGTTGAGTAACTACAATGTTGTTGATCCATCATCAATTTTCTCATAGCACAGCCATTAAAYACTGTAACTGTTTTAAAATCACCACTGGCCTCATGGTGAAGTCCCTGAGCGGTTTCTTTCCTCTCTGGCAACTGAGTTGTATTTGTATTTATTATTCCAAGGCAGCAGCTACTCTTCCTGGGGTCTATCAAAATTAAGGCAGTTATATATATTTTCTTTATATAACTGGGCAAGTCAGTTAAGAACAAATTCTTATTTTCAATGGCAGTGGGTTAACTGCCTTGTTCAGGGGTAGAAAGACAGATTTTTACCTTGTCAGCTCAGGGATTCGATCTTGCAACTTTTCGGTTGCTAGTCCAACGCTCTAACCACTAGGCTACCCTGCCGCCCCACATACAATTTAAAAATCATTACAATACATTTCACAACAGATTTCACAGCAGTTAGTGCCCTCGGGCCACTACTGTACTACCACATACCTACAACACAAAATCCATGTGTGCTTGTGTGTATAGTGCGTATGATATCATGTGTGTGTGTGTGTGTGTGCATGCATGTGTCTATGCCTATGTGCCTTTTCACAGTCCCCGCTGTTTCATAAGGTGTATTTTCATCTGTTTTTTAAATCAGATTTTACTGCTTCCATTAGTTACTTGATGTAGAATAGTTCCATGTAGTCATGGCTCTATGTAGTACTTTGTGAAGAGAGCCCTGGTGGTATGCATGGGTGTCTGAGCTGTGTGATAGTAGTTTAAACAGACAGCACAACTGCATTCAACATGTCAATACTTCTTACAAAAAAAAGTAGTGATGAGGTCAATCTCTCCTTTCCTTTGAGCCAGGAGAGTTAGACATGCATATTATTAATGTTAGCTCTCTGTGTACATTTAAGGGCCAGCCGTGCTGCCCTGTTCTGGGCAGCCTGTCCCTCTATGGCACCTGAACACAAGACTGGACAGTACTCCTGGTTCGACAAAACTAGTGCCTGTAGGACCTGCCTTGTTGATAGTTATGTTAAAAAGGCAGATTAGCTCTTTATTGTGAAACAGGCCTCACCCCATCTTAGCTACGTTTGCATCAACACTGCTCGACTGAGGGACCTTGTATGTGTGGGGTACAGAGATTAGGTAGTTGCTCCAAAATCATGTTAAACACTAATATTGCACACAGAGTGAGTCCATGCAACTTATTATGTGACTTCTTAAGCAGATATTAACTCCTGAATGTATTTAGGCATGCCGTAACAAAGGGGAATAATACTTACTGACACAAGACATTCAGCTTTTCATTTTTCATTCATTCATAAAGATTTCTAAAAACATAATTCCATTTTGACATTATGGGGTATTGTGTGTATGCCAGTGACACAAATCTCAGTGTAATCCATTTAACAATTCCAGCTGTAACACAACAAAATATGTAAAAAGTCAAGGGGTGTGAATACTTTCTGAAGGCACTGTAAGTATGCCCCCAATGCAATTATAAAGTCTAATACATGTGTGATTTCAACAGATTTTTATCAACAGATAAAATTAACACATTTTTGAAATTTGTTGAATTTATTTAACAACATTCCGAACTTGTTTAGCATTATCTAGTCAAAATATGGCATGATTCCACTATTTGTATTCGTTTTAATCATTATCAATTGGGGACCTTTATTTTGAAGGCAAACTGCAAATGGCAGTTTGCCTCACATTCTATAATGTTTTCCCACCCCTGAAAAACACCTATGACTGCCCTTTCCTTGCAGTTGAGTGGTTCAGCATTCCTTCTGAATAATGTCCCACCCACTTTCTCACTGGGTCCCCTTTAAGTTCATCCCATTCTTTCAGAAACTTCAGAGCAAGCAACATAACACACAGCACACACACTCACATGTGGACCAAGTATCCAGTGACAGACTCATCCCTCGATGGAAAACAGTCCAAGCCAAGACACAGAGGGAAATCCTTATCTATTCTAAGTTTAACTCATATTCATCATAATAGTCAAATGTTAGGAAAAGCAATAGCTTACATATTTTCCAGTCATAGCGAAAAAGGTAAATGAAATGTCACATTGCATGGAATTTAACTGAAGGCAAGGCAGCCCATACCAAAGGAAACATGCAGCCCAGGTGCTGCTTCAAGTGGAGAAGCTGATGATAGATTGACATGTCATAACTCACCTAGAGATGGACACTACTTATCCCCCACATCATGACTAGACTTGTCTTAGTGGAGTTCAATGCATTTGGAACATGGTTAGTTATGCACAACGTTGTTTAAAACCAAGTAAATGGTTTGATGTTTATTTGGACCCCCATTAGTTGTTACCATCACAACATCTACTCTTGCTGGTGTCCATTCAAATCAAATCAAATGAAATTGTATTTGTCACATGCGCCGAATACAACAGGTGTACACCTTACAGTGAAATGCTTACTGACAAACCCTTAACCAACAATGCTTTAAGAAAAAAGTGTTAAGTAAAAAATAGATTTAAAATGTCTAAATAGAAAATAAAAGTGACAAATAATTAAACAGCAGCAGTAAAATAACAAGCGAGGCTATATACAGGGGGTACGGTACAGAGTCAATGGTCGGCGGCACCGGTTAGTTAAAGTAACTATTCATAGATTAAAAACAGAGAGTAGCAGCAGTGTAAAAGAGGGGTATGGGAAGCCCTTTGATTAGCTGTTCAGTCTTATGGCTTGGGGGTGGAAGCTGCTAAGAAGTCTTTTGGACCTCGACTGACGCTCCCGTACCGCTTGCCGTGCGGTAGCAGAGAGAACAGTCTATGACTAGGGTGGCTGGAGTCTTTGACAATTTTTAGGGCCTTCCTCTGACACCGCCTGATATAGAGGTCCTGGATGGCAGGAAGTTTGGCCACAGTGATGTACTGGGCCGTACGCACTACCCTCTGTAGTGCCTTGCGGTCGGAGGCCGAGCAGTTGCCATATCAGGCAGTGATGCAACCAGTCAGGATGCTGTCGATGGTGCAGCTGTAGAACCTTTTGAGGATCTGAGGACCCATGCCAAATCTTTTCAGTCTCCTGAGGGGAATAGGCTTTGTCGTGCCCTCTTCACAACTGTCTTAGTGTGTTTGGACCATGATAGTTTGTTGGCCAAGGAACTTGAAGCTCTCAACTTGCTCCCCTACAGCCCCGACGATGAGAATGGGGGCATGCTCGGCCCTTTTTTCCTGTAGTCCACAATCATCTACTTTGTCTTGATCACATTGAGGGAGAGGTTGTTGTCCTGGCACCACACGACCAGGTCTCTGACCTCCTCCCTATAGGCTGTCTCATCGTTGTCGTTGAACAGTTGTGACATCGGCAAACTTGATGAAGGTGTTTTTGGCCATGCAGTCATGAGTGAACAGGGAGTACAGGAGGGGACTGAACACGCACCCCTGAGGGGCCCCCGTGTTGAGGATCAGCGTGGCCGATGTGTTGTTCCCTACACTAACCACCTGGGGGCGGCCCGTCAGAAAGTCCAGGATCCAGTTGCAGGGTCCTTAGCTTATTGATGAGCTTTGAGGGCACTATGGTGTTGAACGCTGAGCTGTAGTTAATGAATAAAATTCTCACATAGGTGTTCATTTTGTCTAGGTGAGAAAGGGCAGTGTGGAGTGCAATAGAGATTGCATCATCTGTGGATCTGTTGGGGTGGTATGCAAATCCGGGTGGGTCTAGGGCTCCTGGCATAATGGTGTTGATGTGAGCCATTACCAACCTTTCAAAGCACTTCATGGCTACAGACATGAGTGCTACGGGTCGGTAGTTATTTAGGCAGGTTACCTTAGTGTTCTTGGGCACAGGGACTAAGATGGTCTGTTTTAAACATGTTGGTTTTACAGACTCAGTCAGGGACAGGTTGAAAATGTCAGTGAAGACACTTGCCAGTTGGTCTGCACATGCTCGGAGTACACGTCCTGGTAATCCATATGGCCCTGCGGCATTGTGAGTGTTGACCTGTTTAAAGGTCTTACTCACATCGGCTACGGAGAGCGTGATCCCACAGTCGTCTGGAACAGCTGGTGCTCTCATGCATGTTTCAGTGTTACTTGCCTCGAAGGGAGCATAGAAGTGATTTAGCTCATCTGGTAGGTTCGTGTCACTGGGCAGCTCGTGGCTGTGCTTCCCTTTGTAGTCTGTAATAGTTTGAAAGCCCTGCCACATCAAACAAGCGTCGGAGCGGGTGTAGTACGATTWGATCTTAGTCCTGTATTGACACTTTGCCTGTTTGATGGTTTGTCTGAGGGTATAGCAGGATTTCTTATAAGCTTCCGGGTTAGAGTCTGACTCCTTGAAAGAGGCAGCTCTACCCATTAGCTCAGTGCGGATGTTGTCTGTAATCCATGGCTTCTGGTTGGGGTATGCACGTACGGTCACTGTGGGGACGACGTCATCAATGCACTTATTGATAAAGCCAGTGACTGATGTGGTGTACTCCTCAATGCCATCGGAAGAATCCTGGGAACATGTTCCAGTCTGTGATAGCAAAACAGTCCTGTAGCTTAGCATCTGCTTCATCTGACCACTTTCTTCTTGACCGAGTCACTGGTGCTTCCTGCTTTAGTTTCTGCTTGTAAGCAGGAATCAGGAGGATAGAATTATAGTCAGATTTGCCAAATGGAGGGCGAGGGAGAGCTTTATACGCATCTCTGTGTGTAGAGTAAAGGTGGTCTAGAGTTTTTTTTCCCTCTGGTTGCACATTTAACATGCTGATAGAAATGAGGTAAAACAGATTTCAGTTTCCCTGCATTAAAGTCTCTGGCCACTAGGAGCGCCGCTTCTGGATGAGCGTTTTCCTGTTAGCTTTTGGCCTATATTCAGCTTATTGAGTGCGGTCTTAGTGCCAGCATCGGTCTGCGGTGGTATATAGACAGCTACGAAWCATATAGATGTAAACTCTCTTGGTAAATAGTGTGGTCTACAGCTTATCATGAGATACTCTACCTCAGGTGAGCAAAACCTTGAGACTTCCTTAGATTTCGTGCACCAGCTGTTGTTTACAAATATGCATAGGCCGCCGCCCCATGTCTTACCAGAGGCCACTGTTCTATCCTGCCGAAAAGCTTACAACCCGCCAGCTGTATGTTAATCATGTTGTCTTTCAGCCACGACTTGGTGAAACATAAGATATTAGAGTTTTTAATGTCCCGTTAGTAGGATATATGTGCTCGTAGTTAGTCAATTGTTTTATCAATTGATTGTACATTGGCTAATAGGACTGATGGTAAAGGTAGATTACCCTCCCGGCGATGGATGGCACCCGGACCTTCGTCCACGATATCTAAATGTTTTCCTCCTACGAATGACAGGRATGAGGGCCTTATCAGGTGTCTGGAGTAAAACCTTCCTGTCCGACTCGTTTAAGAAGAAGAATTCCTCCAGTACGGGGTGAGTAATCGCTGCCCTGATATCAAGAAGCTCTTTTCGGTCATAAGACATGGTSTAAGAAACATTATGTACAAAATAAGTTACAAATAACGCGAAAAAACATACACATAAGCACAATTGGTTACTGGATCATAAGACGGCRGCCATCTCCTTCTGCGCCATTACTACTTTTTAACTGTGCTATTCAAGTGTTGTCATTGTCCTTCTCTTGATCCATTAATTATAAATAGGAAATAATTTGCTTGTTTCATTTGGTAGTGACACTTTGTAGCCCAATCTATTGAGAGAGACAATGTAATTTGGTTACCAAGATAAACAATCATATTTATTGACAAAAATATACCAACTAATATACTGAAAATCTTTTGTTTTTCCAGTTTCCAGAGAACCCATTCTCTGTGACGCACATGGAGGAAGAGGTATGGAGGTTTGGATGGAAACAAATTACTTGAGCCAAACAAGGAGGAGGGCATGAGTGGTAGGCTGCATTTTTGGCCAATGGGGCTTTTTATTGTTGGCATTGCCTTATTGTGATATAATAAGGAGCTGAGAGGGATGGTGGAACTGAGGAGTATCTACTCTTATCCATTAAAACTGAGCTTTTGGTCAGCGTTAGCCAATGTTCAGTCAATGTTCACAACACTCTATTTAAACATGACATAGGATATTATGGCGTTCCTTCCACCCCAGTAGCCGGACGCCGCTCTGGTCTGGTGGAAGAGTTGCTGCCGTGTCGGCTCTCCACAGCCGAATGGCCGGGACTCTGCAGGGATCCCTCCCCGAAGAAGTCTCCCCTTTCCCTGGAGAATGGACTTAGGGGATGTTTCTGTTCTCGACCCAACCAACCAGCCATGGAAATATGTCACGCGCCGTGGAAGTCGAAGAAAGCTTCCTCTGGCAACGGGTGCCTCCTTGGAGATGTTAAGCCCGGACTGAACACAGACCAGAACTGGCTTTGCCACCCTGGATCCAGAGGTTCCAGCGCCTTCTTCCTTAGGGGCTTCCGATTCGAGATCGGATCCGGAAGTACCTGAGCCGGAGGTACCTGAGCCTTGGTCCTCTGTTCTGTCTCCTTCTCCGGTGGCTTCTACCTCGGGTTCAGATCCTCAGAGCTCCCACCCTCATCAGACCGTGAGGCTGCCAAAGACACCCGGCCCATTCATCATCCACGATGGATACTACAGCCGGCTCAGGTCCATCGGGCCCCACCGCCCTTCGGTCCTTGAGGGGTCTTCTAAATCACCCGAGGCGAAAGAACGGCCGGACCTCCTCGGCTGTTTCACCAGCTGTCATCATCGACAGCTCGATGGTGAGAAACATCTTGGTTCTCAGTGCAAAAACCCTATGCTACCCAGGAGCACGAGTACAGGACATTACAAGGCTGCTTCCGACTGTTCTACGCCAGATGCCGGGAGCTGACACTGTCGTAGTCCATGTGGGGTCAATCAGGAGGGCTAGCTCAGAACTTCTAAAAATGGACTCAAGACCAGTTCAGTTAATCGCTACCATTGTGACACTGAGTTGTCATAATGCTGCATCAAATGTACATTATCCCAGCGGTGTTGGCAGACACAATGTAAGTAATTTAATGTATGTCCCCCTAACTGCCCTGAATAACTCTGTTGATCCTACAGCTATTGTTTGCAGTAATCATGTGCCTATGAACCAGAGTTACACTGTTAGCACTGAGGTGGTGTGCCCTAGTAGGAAGTCCACTGTGTGCAGCTCACCSTGMACTATTAGCTCCAATATAAATAACATGAGCAAGTCTACTTCTGATAACCTTCCCAATAAAGCATTAAAAACAATCAAGTAACCCAGAAAAGTGCCACAAATAGCCTATATTAACATATGTAGCTTAGTAAGAAATAAGGTTAATGAAGTCAACAACTTGCTTGTAACAGATGGCATCCATATTCTGACTATCTCTGAAACTCACTTAGAYAATACCTTTGATGATACAGTGGTAGCAATACATGGTTATAACATCTACGCAAAAGACAGAAATACCAACGGGGTTRTKATGCAGTCTATATTCAGAASCACATTCCTGTTAAGCTTAGAGAGGATCTCATGTTAAATACTGTTGAAGAAATATGGCTACAGGTTCATCTGCCTCACCTATAGCCCATTCTTGTGGGAAGCTGCTACAGACCACCAAATGCTAACAGTCAGTATCTGGATAATATGTGTGAAATGCTTGATAATGTATGTGATATCAACAGAGAAGTATATTTTCTGGGTGATTTAAATATTGACTGGCTTTCATCAAGCTGCCCACTCAAGAAAAGCWTTTCAACTGTAACCAGTGYCTGCAACCTGATTCAGGTTGTCAGTCAACCTACCAGGGTAGTTACAAACAACACAGTCTGAATAAGTCTTAACTTATTATGGATCCCCAGCTACTCTTCCTGGGGTCCAGCGAAATTAAGGCAGTTTATAAAAATGTTAAAACATTACAGTACATTTACAGATTTCACAACACACTGTGTGCCCTCAGGCCCCTACTCCACCACTACCACATACAAAATCCATGTGTACCTGTGTATAGTGCGTATGTTATCGCGTGTATGCATGTGTCTTTGCCTATGTTTGTGTTGCTTCACAGTCCCCCGCTGTTCCATAAGGTGTATTTGATCTGTTTAAAAAATATATAATGTTACTGCTTCCATCAGTTATCTGATGTGGAATAGAGTTCTCTATGGGGGCGTCTATGAGTTGTCTTTCTGGGCTCGGCGTCAGTTAAACTGCAGTTCCGCCAGTGTCCTCTGTATACATGCGATGGCTTGCTTCCCAACTGGAACCCTGGGGAYTTAGGGGGGCCGCTGTCCTGGCTGCAAATGCAGGAATGCCCACATGCAGGATCGCCGCCAATTGCGGGTTGTAATTGCACACTATTGAAATTGTTTATGACAATTCCCGTCATTCGACAGACRATTCATAGGACAATTTCACAAGGAAATCAGTAACAAGTAAGTGAGTGCCATGAATTGACAAGCTCGTATTGACTAATGACGTTAGCTGGATAGTATAACCAAACCCTGTACTTTAAACTTTATTTAGCTAATCTAACGTTTGCTAGCTAGCAACTTGATCAAATTTAGCCGCTGGCTAACGTTTACATGCTAGCTACTCTTTCTTCGCAGAAGTAGTCTCAACTAGCTAACGCTAGCTACCTGTGGTTAACTAGTTAATTAAAGTTAGTAGGTTCACTAACTATCCATTTAACTTARGTGTTTATAGCAGCTTTGTTGCACATTTTGATAATTTTGAATAGTCAAAAGAACCACCAACTCGCTTGCCAATTCAGGCTAACTAATTTATCTACTGTAACTTAGCTAGCTGTTTACATTTTAGCTTAGTTGGCTAACGTTAGTAAACTGTTTTGCTAATGGTGATAGCTAGCTAATGTTCTTGTGACTTGATAAACATAGCTAACGTAACTAGAAGCTGACTAGTTAGCTGATAGTGCATGTAGCAAAGTTTGATAAGAACATWTCTCAGCTTTGCTCAAATCTCCATTTGGGCTAACTAACCTAAATAGCCTGTTAACAATTTAAATGCCATTTGAACTTGTTTTATTATGCATTTCTTCTGTATAGCTTGCTCATTTATTAGCTACGTCATTAACGTTATTTGTTTTCGCTTCTCTGAAAATTTGTTGTGAAATAATTCTGTTAACATGGGCTTTCCCTCTGTAAGTTAGATGGGAGGTAGTTCTCTGTCATTGATCACTCAGAGTCTTTGTCATATCAGTCTCACTGCAGAGAAAAGACACCCACTGCAAACTCAAAACATCTTTGCTTCTTGGCAGCAGCGTTATTTCTCAGTAAACGCATCTCATTTTGCATCCACCTGACAACGGGGGAGTGTGTGTGCGCCATCACTCACAGCGGTCCTTGTGTCTTTGCAGCCGTTGCTATGGAGGAGGTGACGCATCTGGTGTCGTCCGGCGACTGTGTTAAGATCTGGGACTCRGCCTCCATGACAGTTTTGGAACAGTTCAACCCGCACAGTAATACACACCCTGTGGCCCAAGTGTGCTGGAGCAGCAACAGTATCCTTCTTACTAACCCTTTGGGCATGTCCATGTACCTATGTTATAATGTATTCTTTTTTGTTTTCCCTTTGCTCTTGTCACATTCTAGTTGAACCATAGTGGTGAGCAGCCCCCACACCTTCATGTAAACTATTTATTTTTTAGGTAATTTCTCATCCACCCAGTTCTGTTCTGTGACATAAATGACTATATGCAGTCAGTTGCCTTGACTTGATTCCTCAGATCAGTATCTTGTAAGTGCCAGCAGTATAGGAGACAAGCTGGTGGTATCCAGTCTCAAGTCCKCWCCTATCCCAGTGTTGGAGCTTGCAGAGGGGGTGAGTGTATGTGGCCTGACAGCCAGGGCCAGTAAAATATTCTCAGTTCCATTCTAATTCATTACCCTCCCGCATGTTGTCACATTATTATAATATTTTTTTGTCCTCAGAAAAAGCAGACACGTGTGAGTCTGAACTCAACGTCCCAGTACCTAGTGAGTGGGGGGCTTGATAACTCTGTTAACATCTGGGACCTAAAGGCCAAGAGGCTTCATCGCACCCTCAAGGTACCCTCAGTCTTACCAGGACCTGTGACCCTACCCATGGGAACTATGTTCTAGTACTTATATTTTGAACACATCTCACCTGAACACCTGGTCCAAGCTTTCGGTGTAGATATCAAGGCATTTTAGAGTAACCTGTATTACTAGCACAGAGACTCAAGGCGCAATTTCCATCCTCACCTCTCCCTCCTCTCTCTCACCAGGACCACAAAGAGGAGGTGACGTGCGTGTCCTTCAAYGGCAGTGACAGCTACATCGCCTCGGGCTCCACCAGTGGTGACATCATCCTGCACAGCATCACCACCAACCTGTCCAGTAATGCCTTTGGACACGGCACCAACCAGGTGAGTGTTCTGTTGGACCTGACACACTTAACACTGTAACCATGACCCTTTGCTTATACTTAGCCAATTCTATCCCAGTGCCTGAGTAGTAGGGGCTAGGGGTTGTTACTGGTCATCAWATCAATGTGAGACTGAAGGATAGACGACAATGACAAAATTGGGGACAATTAAGATGCCTCAGGTCTGAAATTACGTTCCTCCCACCTTAGCCCATCCACGACCTGAAGTACTCTGTGGTTAAGCGCTCCCTTCTGGGCAGTGTGTCAGATAGCGGCTCGGTGGTCCTGTGGGACGCCAACACTCAGAAGGAGCTGCACGTGTTTGATGGAGCCCACAAGGCCCCCGCCTCGGGCCTGGCCTTCTCTCCTGCCAACGACCTGCTCTTTGTCACCGTTGGCCTGGACAAGAAGATCATCTGCTATGACACCTCCAGCAAGATGTAAGAGCATGAGGTTTAGTATTGACCAAACAAGTTTAGAGATATACTGTTTGACTGAGAGAAAGCCTGTTACCTTGGTATTTTTTTACAAGCTTTGTTGTTGCAATTTTTTGGGGTCAAAACACATTCACATTATTTTGTACTTTGTCAATGATGCTGTCCTATACTAGTGATTAGTTCTTCAACAGCGCAAAGGGGACTTTAGAACTGGCTCTTGTGCTTTCAAGTACAGTGTTGACGTTTGTTTGTTTCCGCTCCTTCTCTCGCAGTATTCTCCGCAACATGTGTGTGGAGTCCCCGTTGACGGCCATTGACTTCACTCCAGATGGGGCAGGGCTGGTAGTGGGCTCCACCCAGGGCAGACTGTACCTGTACGACCTGCGCAACCTCAGCTCCCCTACCAAGACTGCCGCTGCACACAATACCTCCATCACCAGCCTGCGCTTCCAGAGCTCCCAGAGCAGACACCTCAAGGTAGGCTACACACCACCAGCGCACTTTTCAATTATTTCCAGTCACAAGATTTGAAAAGTTTAAAATAAACAGCACTCTTTAAAATCACTGAATTGGAATTTCCTAAACYGAGTTCAAATTGTATTTTTGTTAGGGACTGCAGCTGTACTGTGACTGAGACACTGGTTTTGAGATTTTGGGATGACATTTGTTTGTGCAAGGGGGCACGCCAAGACCATGTGGGTTTTCTTTGGTCTGTTGTGCATGTTGTACGGAACAAACTCTTTTTAATTCCTTAATTTATGTAAATAGTTTGACACTTATTGTGACATAAATGCTTTTGAATTGAGTGTTCTATTTCACTTGATGGGAAATGCTGTGCCCTTTTGTCTTTACAGTWAGCATTTGCCCAGAGTAATGCACTTTGTCAGTTCAGTGTGTATCTCTTGATAGCTTGCACTGTAAGCCCTGCATTGTATGGCTATGGGCTCCTGACTAATAAAGGACCAAAATGCTTCTAAAACCTTAAATACAGATCTCAATAGAGACAGTATTGTAGCTTGTAGGTATTTAACTGGCAYGTGTTACCTGAGATCAATTAAACTTGACCTTTTCAAGCTAACCATGTCCCTTGGTTTTTCCCCTGTTAGTCCAGTAAAATAGCGTCCAGCAAGTCTTCCAGCGCCCAGACAAGCAAGAGGATCTCAGCCAGGCTGGGTAGTACCTACCTAACAGTAACTACCCCCAGCTCCACCTCCAATCCCCCCTCTAGCCTGCCTGCACCCCATGCAGTAGAAAGAGGGGATGGACAAGCCCAGGGCACAGGTCAGACTCGCTCTAGTACCTCAAATATACTCTGGCCAACATCCTGACCTGAAACATCACCCCATTTCCAATTCATGGTCTAGACCAGTGGTAGTCAAACCTGAGCTTAGAGGTCCAGAGAGCAGATTGTGTGTGTGTGTGTGTGTGTGTGTGTTGTTGGGTTGCGTGTGTGTGTGTGTGTGGGTGTAGCACACACAGAGAGGCAGAGGGCCAGCTGGTGTTGACGCCTGCCTAGTCTGGACAAGTTCAGCAGCGTGGGTAGAAACAGCCTAGCATTTTCTCCCCGTAAGAGACGGTGAGCTCCACACTTGCTTTGACTCTTCAATTTAGTTTCAACTTACTCTCTGGTATATCAAGTTATGATTTGGTTGTCACTCTCTCTACCTCTGTTTTCTTTTCAAACTGACAGCTTGTTTCTTTGTCTTAGATTACAAAGCCCACAGGATGAGCGGTGATGCTCCTGGTGGAATCAAAGGAGATGGTAGTGGATTGCCATGTCCTCTTTTTACAGTTCAAGTAGTGATCTCTCCTTTGAGCATGATGATGGTCATGAGGACCCTGCACCGCTAACCATGAGTTGAAGACGTGCGTCTTTTTCAATTATCCCTCTGTAATAAACTTGATGCAACTAATGAAGGGCTTGGCAAGTAGTTGATTCAGGTGTGTTAKTGCTGGGCTAGAACAAAAATGTGCACCATGTGGGGTTCATCCAGGAATGGATTGAGAAACACTGCTATAAACATTCAACAAAGTTCACTGTCCACTGTACATCTCATATATATATATACTGGTGTATATGATTGAGACCACATTTGTGACTGTTGTTTGTATGTACCATAGCGATCAGTTTGGATATGTTCTCCAGAGAAGGGCAGCAAAGCATGGAGAAGTTCAGCAAAGTGGGACGCAACAGTCTGGACATTTTCTCTCCTGTTAGAGAGGGTGAGATYCCATTTGTGTGTCTCTTGACATTCAAAGTTCACATTGTTCTGCACAGCTTCACAAACCTGCAAACTTTTCCAAATCCTTTCCACTTTAATAGAGGGATACTGAGAGTTTATTGCATTTACCTTGTTCTACTTACCCAGAGTCAGATGAACTTGAGGATACCAYTTTTATRTCTCTGCCTGCAGTATGGAGGAAGTTATCGGTAGTTTCGTGAGCCAACACTTAACTAGCATTAGCGTAATGACTGGAAGTCTATAGGTAYGGTAACGCCATTGATWCACTTGATCTTTGCAGATTACAAAACCCATGGAATGACTGCAGATGAATCAAATGGGAAGAAAGCAAACAATCTGGACTTCCTCCCTACCTACTCTGGTGGGCCCCCACAACACAAGACTCCCCTGGGCACCCTTGGAGGAGGGTGCTGTTACAGCCCCCTGCCTGTCTTCCAGACCCCTTCACCAATCAAAGAGGAGCTAGCCATGCCTCMTGCACCAGCACAGACAGATACACAGGACTCAAAAAGGGTCAGTCTACCTTATTCAATCAGCTGTTGTACCTTGACCAACTTGGAATGCTGACACAGACCATTTGAACCAGGAGTATTCAATTCTTGTCCTGGGGTCTTCCCAGCCCAACACTATCAGACCTGATACAAATACTTAAGGACGTTCATTACTTGAATCWAATGTGATAGTGTTGGGCTGGAACAAAAATGTGCCGATCAGGGAGGCCCCAGAACCAGAAATGAAACCCCTGATTTAGTCTCTGTKTTTCCTTTCAAAATGTGCAGTGCCTTCAGAAAGTATTCATACCCCTTGACTTATTCCACATTTTGGTGTTACAGCCTGAATTCAAAATGGATTAAAGATATTTTTTTTACACACAATACTCAATAATGACAGTGAAAACAACATGTTTGTAAAAATGTTTGTACATTTATTGGAAATTAAATACAGAAATATCTAATTTACTTAAGTATTCACATCTGAGTCAATACATTGTAGAAACAGCTGTAATCAATGCCAAAGATGCAAGTCTCTAAGAGCTTTCCACACCTGGATTGTGCAACATTTTCCCAGTTTATTATTTTGAGAAGTCTTCAAGCTCTGTCATTTGTTGTTGTTTATTGCTAGACAACCATTTTCAGGTTTAAGTCAACTGTAACTCGGCCACTCAGGAACATTCTCTGTCTTGGTAAGCAACTCCAGTGTAGATTTGGCCTTGTGTGTTAGGTTATTGTCCTGCTGAAAAGTGAATTCATCTCCCTGTGTCTGGTGGAAAGCTGACTGAACCAGGTTTTCCTCTAGGATTTTACCTGTGCTTAGCTCCATTCCGTATCTTTTTTTTATCCTGGAAAAACTCCCCAGTCCTTAATGATTACAAGCTAATCCATAACATGATGCCGTCACCACTGTGCTTGAAAATATGGAGAGTGGTACTGAGTAATGTATTGGATTTGCCCCAACTATAACACTTTTTTTCAGAACCAAAAGTTAATTGCTGTGCCACTTTTTTTTCTTTTTTTTTGCAGTGTTAGATGGCGCCGGCAGATTGTGTTTATTTGCATTGTTTGTTTCTTATTTTGTACATAATGTTGCCGCTACCGTCTCTTATGACCGAAAATGACTTCTAGACATCAGGACTGCGATTACTCACCACGGACTGGCAGAATCCTGTTTTTCCTTTCACGACTCTGACTGGCCCGACGCGAAGGATATACTGCTTCCTCGGGAACCGGACCCGGTCCCCGTGATCTGCGTGAAGAGGAGGCGGAGAAAGAGGGGCCGAAGGGYGGCTGCCATCGGAGAATTCGTAGGTGATCGAATAAACTGCCACTTCTCTCCATTCTGCTAGCAAACGTGCAATCCTTGGAGAATAAAATCRATGAGTTACGCGGAAGATTAAACTACCAACGGAACATTAAAAATGAACATCTTATGCTTCACGGAGTCGTGGCTGAATGAYGACAATATCAACATACAGCTGGCTGGTTATACGATGTACCGGCAGGAAAGAACAGCAGCGTCTGGTAAGACAAGGGGCGGCGGACTATGTATTTTTGTAAATAACAGCTGGTGCACGATATCTAAGGAAGTCTCGAGCTATTGCTCGCCTGAGGTAGAGTATCTCATGATAAGCTGTTGACCACACTACCTACCGAGAGAGTTTTCATCTGTATTCTTTGTAGCTGTTTACATACCACCACAGTCAGAGGCTGGCACTAAGATAGCATTGAATGAGCTGTATTCCGCCATAAGCAAACAAGAAAACGCTCACCCAGAGGCGGCGCTCCTGGTGCCCGGGGACTTTAATGCAGGGAAACTGAAATCCGTTTGACCTAATTTCTACCAGCATGTCACATGTGCAACCAGAGGGAAAAGAACTCTGGACCACCTATACTCCACACACAGAGACGCATACAAAGCTCTCCCTCGCCCTCCATTTGGCAAATCTGACCATAATTCTATCCTCCTGATTCCTGCGTACAAGCAAAAATTAAAGCAGGAATCAACAGTGACTAGATCGATTTAAAAAGTGGTCAGATGAAGCAGATGCTAAGCTACAGGACTGTTAGCACAGACAGATATGTTCCGGGATTCCTCCGATGGCATTGGGGAGTACACCACATCAGTCATTGGCTTCATCAATAAGTGCATTGATGACGTCGTCCCCACAGTGACCCCAACTAGAAGCCATGGATTACAGGCTAGAGCTGCCGCTTTCAAGGAGCGAGACTCTAACCCGGAAGCTTCTAAGAAATCCCGCTATGCCCTCCAACGAACCATCAAACAGACAAAGCATCAATATAGGACTAAGATCGAATCGTACTACAGCGGCTCCGATGCTCGTCTTATGTGGCAGGGCTTGCAAACCATTACAGACTACAAAGGGAACCACAGCCGAGAGCTGCCCAGTGACATGAGTCTACCAGACGAGCTAAACTACTTCTATGCTCGCTTCGAGGCAAATAACACTGAAACATGCATGACAGCACCAGCTCTTCCGGGAAGACTGTGTGATCACGCTCTCCGCAGCCGATGTGAGTAAGACCTTTAAACAGGTCAACATTCACAAGGCCACAGGACCAGACCGATTACCAGGATGTGTACTGCGAGCATGCGATGACCAACTGGAAAGTGTCTTCACTGACATTTTCAACCTCTCCGAGTCCGTAATGCCAACATGTTTTAAGCAGACCACCATAGTGCCTGTGCCCAAGAACACTAAAGTAACCTGCCTAAATGACTACTGACCCGTAGCACTCACATCTGTAGCCATGAAGTGCTTTGAAAGGCTAGTCATGGCTCACATCAACACCATCATCCCAGAAACCCTAGACCCACTCCAATTTGCATACCGCCCCAACAGATCTACAGATGATGCAATCTCTGTTGCACTCCACACTGCCCTTTCCCACCTGGACAAAAGGAACACCTATGTGAGAATGCTTTTCATTGACTACAGCTCAGTGTTCAACACCATAGTGCCCTCAAAGCTCATCAATAAGCTAAGGACCCAGGGACTAAACACCTCCCTCTGCAACTGGATCCTGCCGCCAGGTGGTTAGGATAGGTAACAACACATCCGCCATGCTGATCCTCAACACAGGGGCCCCTCAGGGGTGTGTGCTCAGTCCCCCCCTGTACTCCCTGTTCACTCATGACTGCACAGCCAGGCACGACTCCAACATCATCATTACATTTTCCGATGACACAACAGTGGTAGGCCTGATCACTGACAACAACGAGACAGCCTATAAGGAGGTCAGAGACCTGGCCGTGTGGTGCCAGGACAACAACCTCTCCCTCAACGTGATCAAGATTAAGGAGAGTATTGTGGACTACAGCAAAAAGAGGACCGAGCACGCCCCCATTCTCATCGGCGGGGCTGCAGTGGAGCAGGTTGAGAGCTTCAAGTTTCTTGGTGTCCACATCACCAACTAACTAACATGATCCAAGCACACCAAGACAGTCGTGAAGAGGGCACAACAAAACCTATTCCCCCTCAGGAGACTAAAAAGATTTGGCATGGGTCCTCAGATTGTCAAAAGGTTCTACAGCTGCACCATCGAGAGCATCCTGACTGGTTGCATCACTGCCTGGTATGGCAACTGCTCGGCCTTCGTCTACAGAGGGTAGTGAGAACAGCCCAGTACATCACTGGGGCCAAGCTTCCTGCCATCCAGAACCTCTATACCAGTCGGTGTCAGAGGAAGGCCCTAAAAATTGTCAGACTCCAGCCACCCTAGTCATAGACTGTTCTCTCTGCTACTGCATGGCAAACGGTACCGGAGGGACAAGTATAGGTCCAAGAGGCTTCTAAACAGCTTTTACCCCCAAGCCATCTGGCTACCCAGACTATTTTCATTGCCCCCCACCCCTCTCCCCCTCTTTACACCACTGCTACTCTCTGTTGTCATCTATGCATAGTCACTTTAATTACTTTGCCTACATGTACATACTACCTCAACTAACCGGTGCCCCCGCACATTGACTCTGTATCGGTACCCCCCTGTATATAGTCTCGTTATTGTTATTTTACTGCTGCTCTTTAATTACTTGTTACTTTTATCTCTTATTCTTATCCGTAATTTGTTTAAACTGCGTTGTCGGTTAGGGGCTTGTAAGTAAGCATTTCACTGTAAGGTCTAAACATGTTGTATTCAGCTCATGTGACCTATACAATTTGATATAGTGCCTTGTTGCAAACATGATGCATGTTTTGGAATCTTTTTTTATTCTGTACAGGCTTAATTTTCACTCTTAATTAGATTAGTATTGTGGAGTAATTACAATGTTGATCCATCCTCAGTTTTCTCCTATCACAGGCTTTAAACTCTATAACCGGTTTAAAGTCACTGTTGGCCTCATGGTGAAATCCCTGAGAGGTTTCCCTCCTCTCTGGCAACTGAGTTAGGAAGAACACCTGTATCTTTGTATTGACTGGATGTATTAATAACTTCACTATGCTCAAAGGGATATTCAATGTCTGCAAATGTTTACTCCTGAAATTATTTAGGCTTGCCATAACAAAGGGGTTGAATACTTATTGTCTGAAGACATTTCAGCTTTTCATTTTGAATTAATTTGTTTAAAATAATCTAAAAACATAATTCCACTTTGCCATTATGGGGTATTGTGTGTAGGCCAGTGTCACAAAATCAAATTTTAAATTCAGGCTGTAGCAAAACAAAATGTGGAAAAAGTCAAGGGGTGTGAATACTTTCTGAAGGCACTGTACACAATAGTCAACCTCTCATACAGATGAAAGTTGTCTCCCACCAATAAGTAAACCCCCTCTAAAATAGGCATTCTTTTATGCCTGGCTTCTACTGTAAGGCTTATCAAAATAGGACTATGGATGCAGGATTTAATGGCTTCTAAGCAAGTTGTGGTCCAGGCAGTACTGAAACTGGAGACAATGTTCAAGCTGCTCTTCACCTGTTGTCTGTTCGACTGACAGTATGAGAAGGACAGTGGTTCCAGTCTGGAGGGTGAAGCCACAACCACGCCCACGTCATCAGCCCAGACCTCACACAGCCAACCAGCACCTCCGTTCTTCACCCCTGAACCCGGCCTGAGGACCAATGATGTGCAGGCCCAGCTGAGCTACAACACGCCCCTAAATGGTGCGCTGCCCATTATTGTACCAGGTGAGTTTGTGTTGTTATTTGTCTGTGTGGGTGAGAGCTGTAGATAATATGCTATATCAATGAATTTAGCATAACACGTATTATAGCATACATAACTACACCGAACAAAAATATAATCGTAACATGTAAAGTGTTGGTCCCATGTTTAATGAGATGAAATAAAAGACCAGGGTATTTTTCCAAATGCACAAAAATGTTTTTATATCCGTTAGTGAGCATTTCTCCTTTGCCAAGGTATGCCACACCTGTCAGGTCGATGGATTATCAAGAAGCTGATTAAACAGCATGATCATTACACAGGTGCATCTTGTGCTGAGGATAATAGAAGACCACTCTAAAAAGTRCAGTTTTGTCACACAACACTAAGCCACGATGTCTCCTTTTTGAGGGAGCGTGCAATTGGCATGCTGACTGCAGGAATGTCCACCAGGCCTCCCGAGTGGCGCAGTGGTCTAAGGCACTGCATCGCAGTGCTAGCTGTGCCACTAGAGTTCCTGGTTCGAGTCCAGGCTMTGTCGCAGCCGGCCGCAACAGGGAGGCCCATAGGGCGGCGCACAATTGGCCCAGCGTCGTCCGGGTCAGGGGAGGGTTTGGCCGGCATCGCGCTCTAGCGACTCCTGTGGTGGGCCCGGGTGCATGCACGCTGATACTGTCGCCAGGTGTACGGTGTTTCTTCCGACACATTGGTGTGGCTGGCTTCCAGACACATTGGTGTCAAGAAGCAGTGCGGCTTGGTTGGGTCGTGTTTCGGGGGACGCGTGGCTCTCGACCTTCTCCTCTCCCGAGTCCGTACAGGAATTGCAGCGATGAGACAAGACTGTAACTATCAAATTTGGATACCACRAAGAGAAAAAAAGAGCAATTAAGGAATACCCACCAGAGCTGTTTCCAGATAATTGAATGTTAATTTCTCTACCATAAGCTGCCTCCATCATTTTTCAGAATTTGGCAGTATGTCCAACCGGCCCCACAACTGCAGACCACGTGTATAATGTTGTGTGGGCAAGCGGTTTGCTGATGTCACCGTTGTGAACAGAGTGCCCCATGGTGACGGTGGGGTTATATGATATGGGCAGGCATAGACTACGGATAACGAACACAATTGCATTTAATTTATGGCAATTTTAATGCACAGAGATACCGTGACGAGGTCCTGAGGGCCATTGTCGTGCAATTCATCTGCCGCCATCACCTCATGTTTCAGCATGATAATATACGGCCCTATGTCGCAAGGATCTATACACAATTCCTGGAAGCTGAAAATGTTCCTGCATACTCACCAGACATGTTACCCATTGAGCATGTTTGGGATGCTTATTATCATCTTATCATCCTATTGACGTGTACTGCARTGTGTTCCAGTTCYTGCCAATTTTAGCAACTTCGCACAGCAATTGAAGCAGAGTGGGACATCAAATCAAAGTTTATTTGTCACRTGCGCTGAATACAACAGGTGTAGGTAGACCTTACTTAATGCTTACTTACAGGCTTACAGTGCAATTTTTAACAAAGAAATGGCTATTAGGGGAACAATAGATATGTAAAGAAATAAAAAAACAACAGCAAAATAACAGTAGCGAGTCTATATACAGTATTCCATAGACCACAATCAACAGCCTGATCAACTCTATGCGAATCAAATGGTGGTCACACCAGATACTGACTGGTTTTCTGATCCATACCTCTACCATTTTTTTAAGGTATCTGTGACCAACAGATGCATATCTGTATTCCGTCATGTGAAATCCATAGATTAAGGCTTAATTTATTTCAATTGACTGATTTACTTATGAACTATAACTCAGTAAATATTTGAAATTGGTGTATGTTGCGTTCATATTTTTGTTCAGTATTGTAAAATATGAAATTATGTATGCACAGCATTACATGTACAGTGTGTGGTAGTGAGTTGATGAAACTAATGGAAAATACCCTGTCAGTGTCTTTTGCAGTGGCATCCTCGCTATCAGAGAGAATAGTGGAGGCTGTTGGAGCAGAGGATGGAGGCGCTCCCCTCACATCTCTGCAGATCCAGTTCATCCGCAACATGATCCATGAGACCCTGGAAGACTTCAGGTGGGTGCACCTTCTCACAGCATATCACTTACAGTTGCCGAACTGTCTTGTGCACCGTTTCTCTGTTCAATAGTTTTGTTGATTTTTGGCTAACCCCGTTTCCTCCACAGGGACGCCTGCCACCGAGACATAGTGAACCTCCAGGTGGAGATGGTCAAACAGTTCTACATTCAGCTGGTATGTGACATGTCCCTCTGGTCTTACTCCACACTTGTCCACTGTGACACATAGGCCACTGCACACCACACTTGAGTCCCAGAGAAAGCACACGCTAAACCAGTCTGCATTGTGGTTCCATTTCCCTAACCAACCTCTTGCAGGGTTCATACTGTCATGAAAATCCTGGAAAAGTCATGGCATTTTAAAATGGGGTTTTCCAGGCCTGGAAATGTCATAGAAAATAATTGTATAATTTCTGTTAATGTAATTTTTAAGTTTATCAATCAAATAAAAATCGACACATCAACCAGGATCCGAATGATACTTTAGGGCATCTGTGTTTGCGTGAATCACCTGCATATGTGCGATGCAGCCAATTCAAAACATACAGTTGAAGTCGGATGTTTACATACACTTGAATGGAGGTCACCCACTCTGTAAATGTTAATATTATCCAAAAAAGTATCAATTACAATTATACACATCAGTTATGTAAGCTAACAACCAGCATACAGTTGAAGTCGTAAGTTTACATACACTTAGGTTGGAGTCATTAAAACTCGTTTTTCAACCACTCCACAAATTTCTTGTTAACAAACTATAGTTTTGGCAAGTCGGTTAGGACATCTACTTTTTGCATGACACAAGTAATTTTTCCTACAATTGTTTACAGACAGATTATTTCACTTATAATTCACTGTATCACAATTCCAGTGGGTCAGAAGTCTACATACACTAAGTTGACTGTGCCTTTAAACAGCTTGGAAAGTTCCATAAAATGATGTCATGGCTTTAGAAGCTTCCAAATGGACARTGACCMCAAGCATACTTCCAAAGTTGTGGCAAAATGGCTTAAGGACAACAAAGTCAAAAGTCCTATAGAAAATGTGTGGGCAGAACTGAAAAAGCGTGCGAGCAAGGAGTCCTACAAACCTGACTCAGTTACACCTGCTCTGTCAGGAGGAATGGGCTAAATTCAACCAACTTATTGTGGGAAGCTTGTGGAAGGCTACCCAAAACATTTGACCCAAGTTAAACAATTTAAAGGAAATGCTACCAAATACTAATTGAGTGTATGTAAACTTCTGACCCACTGGGAATGTCATGAAATAAATAAAAGCTGAAATAAATAATTCTCTCTACTATTATTCTGACATTTCACATTTTTAAAATAAAGTGGTGATCCTAACTGACCTAAGACAGGGAGTTTTTACTAGGATTAAATGTCAGGAATTGTGAAACTGAGTTTAAATGTATTTGGCTACGGTGTATGTAAACTTCTGACTTCAACTGTTTAGCAATTATTAGCATGTATTAATGTTTTCGTGATGTCCCCAAAAAATGATCACGACATTCGCAAATAATTAAATTTTAACAAATCATAATTGAAACGATAATATTTAGTTTTATTCCTTCTGTCAAAATGTGTGTAAACCCTGCTCTTGGTTCCTTGCTGCCTTTCAGAACGAGATCCATGGTCTGATCGAGAAGTACTCTGTCAATGACTCGCTGGTGGAGGAGATCGAGAAGCTGAGGGAGGAGAACAAGCGACTCCGAGACAATTACTGAGAGGTTGACTTGATAGAGTTAATCACCCCTGGATACAGTTGTTGTCCCTTCTCAACTCGGACAGAAAGTCTTCTGCAGAGCTTAAGGTCTATGTGGAATAATCGTGCCAGAGAGAGAACTCTGAAGGCCAAAGGTGCCATTTTTTTGTATCCTGGTTTAATGCCCTCCATCTCTTTCCATGGCATGCAGGGACCCTTTTGTATTCTCACCAGTTTATTTTGTACATGTCAAATTGCCAAGGGCCTTGGAATGAATTAATTAAGAAGTGCCTTACTAGTTGTAACCCAAGGGCCGACCAGTATGTTATCAGTCACAAGGTATGACACAGTGGTTATCATGCTGGACTGGCCCGTGATGGCATGGCACTATTTTGCCCCAATTCAAAACCGGTCTCTCCTCTCGCAGGTCCTTGTTGACTCCACCAGTGGATCTAATATAATGGACAAGTGTAAGTAATGATGCAAACTCTGTTACAATATTGCTGATACCTATTCATTCCTTTTAGTTCTGTGAAGGAGAGATCAACAAGGACCTAGGGATTGGAAGGTGCATTAGCTTGGGATTGCGCTTAAATACTTATCTTCAGTATGGTTGAAGTTGATAGTATCTTTTGGCTTTTACTGGAATACTGAAGATAAATTAGGGCATGCTTTTGTTGGAAGACATAATCATGATAGTGTTTGTTGTGGACTAAGTAAGAAAAGGCCATATCGGTCATCAATTTCTCTTCTTGTAAGCAAAGTGGTGCCGAGCTCCCCTCTATGAAGGGTGCTTGCATCGCCAAGTTTCTGTTCCTCATAGTTGAGTTTCTTTTGTTATAGATTTTTTTATAAGAGGAAAATAAATACTCTATGTATACAATCTCTTAATGTAACTCATTCTGATTTCAGAGTGACGCAGGAGACCGTTGAAAGTTTTCAGTTACAATGCACCATGAATGGTTCCAAAGAGACAGCATGTTAATTCTTTAATTTAACAATGAAATACAGGTGCAACACTTACAAAATAACTTAAACATCTGTAATAGTATTGATTAAAACAAATCTGATGCTTAGAGCCCAAATACTTCCTAATGGAGGAAATTAAAAACTAGATCAGACTGCATCATTAAAATGGAGTAAAAGCAACCATAGGATCAGTGCTATCTGGGATCCTTGGGACRTCCTTAACCATTACCCATTTAAAATGTCAACTTCCATAGGGTAGGGACGTCCCAAAGATCTAGCACGGACACTGATAGAGGAGCTCTATGCCAGCAGCTCAGAGGATGGAACACTCCGCCTGTGGCAGACAGCAGTGGGTAAAACAACATACGGCCTGTGGAAGGGCATGCTGCCAATTGAGGACTGGCAGACAACTAATACCTGTGGTCCATTTAAAATGGATGTTATTCTAGAAATTTGAAGTAGCTAAGTTGAGACTTTTTTTTTCTCTAATAAAAATGAACAGTTCAAAAATACTGATTTGAACGATGGACCGGCCCAAAGTGGCACTTGTTTGGCTCTACACAAAAGAAACATGGAAGATTCCATTGAGGGTTTTACGCATCATTGATTAATATGATAATTTCAGCTAGACACCAATATGGGGATATATATAAATATGTACACACTAAAAAACATGGGAAAATACAATGAAGCAATCTTAGAAAACCTTGTAGGTCTTTGGGGTTGATTTTACAGAGTTCCTCAGTGCTGTAGTCATATTTGTAGATCTTATAATCATCTCCACCTGCAACAAAGTCCTTGTCAAATCAAAGTTTATTTGTCACGTGCGCCGAATACAACAGGTTAATTAGTATTAGAACCTTAGTGAAATGCTTACTTACAGGCTCTAACCAATAGTGCAAGAAAGGTATTGGGTGAACAATAGGTAAGTAAAACAAATAAAAAAGACAGTGAAAAATAACAGTAGCGAGGCTATTAAAGTAGCTAGGCTACATACAGACACCGTTTAGTCGGGCTGATTGAGGTAGCATGTACATGTAGATATGGTTAAAGTGACTGCATATCTGATGAACAGAGCGTAGCAGTAGCATCAAAGAGGGGTTGGTGGGTGGCGGGACACAATTCAGATAGCCTGGTTAGCCAATGTGTGGGAGCACTGGTTGGTTGGGCCAATTGAGGTAGTATGTACATGAATGTATAGTTAAAGTGACTATGCATATATGATAAACAGAGTAGCATCGTAAAAGAGGGGTTGGGGGGTGGCACACAGTGCAAATAGTCCGGGTAGCCATTTGATTACCTGTGCAGTAGTCTTATGGCTTGGGGGTAAAAACTGTTGAGAAGCCTTTTTGTCCTAGACTTGGCATTCTGGTACCGCTTGCCATGCGGTAGTAGAGAGAACAGTCTATGACTGGGTGGGTCTTTGACAAATTGTCTTTGACAATTTTTAGGGCCTTCCTCTGACACTGCCTGGTGTAAAGGTCCTGGATGGCAGGCAGCTTAGCCCCAGTGAAGTACTGGGCTGTACGCACTACCCTCTGTAGTGCCTTGCGGTCGGAGGCCGAGCAATTGCCGTACCAGGCAGTGATGCAACCAGTCAGGATGCTCTTGATGTTGCAGCTGTAGAACCTTTTGAGGATCTCCGGACCCATGCCAAATGGGGGAATAGGTTTTGTCGTGCCCTCTTCACGGCTGTCTTGGTGTGTTTGGACCATTCTAGTTTGTTGGTGATGTGGACGCCAAGAAACATGAAGCTCTCAACCTGCTCCACTACAGCCCCGTCGATGAGAATGGGGGCGTGCTCGGTCCTCCTTTTCCTGTAGTCCACAATCATCTCCTTAGTCTTGGTTATGTTGAGGGATCGGTTGTTATTCTGGCACCACCCGGCCAGGTCTCTGACCTCCCTATAGGCTGTCTCGTCGTTATCGGTAATCAGGCCTACCACTGTTGTGTCGTCTGCAAACTTAATGATGGTGTTGGAGTCGTGCCTGGCCATGCAGTCGTGGGTGAACAGGGAGTACAGGAGGGGACTGAGCACGCACCCCTGGGGGGCTCCAGTGTTGAGGATCATCGTGACAGATGTGTTGCTACCTACCCTCACCACCTGGGGGCGGCCCGTCAGGAAGTCCAGGATCCAGTTGCAGAGGGAGGTGTTTAGTCCCAGGATCCTTAGCTGAGTGATGAGCTTTGAGGGTACTATGGTGTTGAACGCTGAGCTGTAGTCAATGAATAGCATTCTCACATAGGTGTTCCTTTTGTCCAGGTGGGAAAGGGCAGTGTGGAGTGCAATAGAGATTGCATCATCTGTTTGGGCGGTATGCAAATTGGAGTGAGTCTAGGGTTTCTGGGATAATGGTGTTGATGTGAGCCGTTACCAGCCTTTCAAAGCACTTCATGGCTACGGACGCGAGTGCTATGGGTCAGTAGTCATTTAGGCAGGTTGCCCTCGTGTTCTTGGGCACAGGGACTATGGTGGTCTGCTTGAAACATGTTTGTATTACAGACTCAATCAGGGTCTGTAATCAGGGTCTGTTGGAAATGTCAGTGAAGGCCATTGCTAGTTGGTCAGCACATGCCCGGAGCACACGTCCTGGTAATCCTTCTGGCCCCGCAGCCTTGTGAATGTTGACCTGTTTAAAGGTCTTACTCACGTCGGCTACGGAGAGCGTGATCACACAGTCGTCCGGAACAGCTGATGCTCTCATGCATGCCTCTGTTGCTTGCCTCGAAGCGAGCATAGAAGTGATTTAGCTCGTCTGGTAGGCTCGTGTCACTGTGCAGCTCGCGGCTGTGCTTCCCTTTGTAGTCTGTAATAGTTTGCAAGCCCTGCCACATAAGACGAGCGTCGGAGCCGGTGTAGTATGATTCAATCTTAGCCCTGTATTGACGCTTTGCCTGTTTGATGGTTTGTCGCAGGGCATAGCAGGATTTCTTATAAGCTTCCGGGTTAGAGTCCTGCACCTTGAAAGCTGCAGCACTACTCTTTTAGTTCAGTGCGAATGTTGCCTATAATCCATGGCTTCTGGTTGGGGTRTGTACGTACAGTCACTGTGGGGACGACATCCTCGATGCACTTATTGATGAAGCCAGTGAATGATGTGGTGTACTCCCCAATGCCATCGGAAGAATCCCGAAACATGTTCCAGTCTGTGACAGCAAAACAGTCCTGTAGTTTAGCATCTGCTTCATCTGAACACCTTTGAATTGGTGCAGGAGCGTCAATGGTTTTGATCAGGTCAAGGCTGGTGATAAACGTCGAATTTTAGTCGTGATCTCTGACAAGTTGTAGACAGTCTCACTCTCCATCCGCTGTACATTTTTAACACTGGTTTTGATTAGCAGCAGACTTATACTTTAATATGACAGCTCACAATACTGTTTTACTGTCTGTCCCTTAGCCCTTTGAACAAAAATAAACATGCCATAATTTTTCAAGGATTAGACAGTTGGATGTATACTGGTCAGCCCTCCAACGTGCCAGTGGCCATCGAAAGGTGAGCATTTGCCCACTGAATTCGGTGAGGAATAGGCTTTGGAGGTGACCAGTGAAATATACCTGCTAGAGCGGGTGCTGCTATGGTGACCAGTGAGCTGAGATAAGGCGGGGCTTTACCTAGCAAAGACTTATAGATTGCCTGGAGCCAGTGGGTTTGGCGACGAATATGTAGTGAGGGCCAGCCAACGAGAGCATACAGGTCACAGTGGTGGGTAGTATATGGAGCTTTGGTGACAAAACGGATGGCACTGTGATAGACTGTATCCAATTTGCTGAGTAGAGTGTTGGAGGCTATTTTATAAACGACATCGCCGAAGTCAGGGATCGGTAGGATAGTCAGTTTTACGAGGGTATGTTTGGCAGCATAAAGAGCTGAACATTAGAGAAATGAACATTCCATTTTCTGGCAACAGCTCTATTCGACATGCCTACAGTCAGCATGCCAATTGCACGCTCCCTCAACTTGAGACATCTATGGCATTGTGTTGTGACAACTGCACATTTTAAATCATAACATTTTATTGGTCACATACACATTTACCAGATGTTATTGCGGGTGTAGCGAAATGCTTGTGTTCCTAGCTCCAACAGTGCAGTAATATCCAACAATTCACCACAATACACACATCTAAAAGTAAAATAATGGAATTAAGAAATCTATAAATATTAGGACGAGCAATGTCGGAGTGGCATTGACTAAAATACAGTACATATGAAATGAGTAAAGCAGTATGTTAACATTATTAAAGTGACTAGTGTTCCATTATTTAAAGTGGCCAGTGATTCCATGTCTATGTATATAGGACATCAGCATCTAAAGGTTGCGTAACCGGGTGGTACCTAGCTAGTGATGGCTATTTAACAGTCTGGTGGTCTTGAGACTGAAAAACAGCTTCTGTCCCAGCTTTGATGCACCTGTACTGACCTCGCCTTCTGGATGATAGCGGGGTGAACAGGCCGTGGCTCGGGTGGTTAATGTCCTTGATGATCTTTTTGGTCTTCCTGTGACATCGGGTGCTGTAGGTGTCCAGGAGGGCAGYGGTTGCGGGTGATGCAGTTGCCGTACCAGGCGGTGATACGGGCCAAGCCAAATTTCTTCAGCCTCTTGAGGTTGAAGAGGCGCTGTTGCGCGTTCTTCACCACACTGTCTGTGTGGGTGGACCATTTCAAATCAAATCTTATTTGTCACATGCGCCGAATACAACAGGTGTAGACCTTTCAGTGAAATGCTTACTTACAAGCCTTTATCCAACAATGCTTTAAGACGTTAAGAAGAAAGAAAAGTGAAGTAMATTTTWAAAAATAAAAGTAACAAATAGTTAAACAGCAGCAGTAGTATTTCAGATCGTCAGTGATGTGTACACCGAGGAACTTTCCACCTTCTCCACTGCGTTCCCGTCAATGTGGATAGGGGCGTACTCCCTCTGCTTTTTCCTGAAGTCCACGATCAGCTCTTACGTTTTGTTGAGGGAGAGGTTATTTTCCTGGCCCTTCTCCGGTAGGGTCCTCACCTCCCTGTGGGCTGTCTTGTCATTGTTGGAAATCAGGCCTAGTACAGGAGGGGGCTGAGCACGCACCCTTGTGGGGCCCCGGTGTTGAGGATCAGTGAAGTGGAATTGGCATAAGCTACAGACAACGAACACATTTGGATTTTATCAATGGCAACTTGAATGCACAGATATACCGTGACGAGATCCTGAGGCCCATTGTCATGCCATTCATCTGCCGCCATCACCTCATGTTTCAGCATGATAATGCACGGCCCCATGTTGCTAGGATCTGTACACAATTCCTGGAAGCTGAAAATGTCAGTTCTTCCATGGCCTGCATACTTACCAGACATGTCACCCATTGAGCATGTTTGGGATGCTCTGGATCAATGCGTATGACACTGTGTTCCAGGCAAATGGTGGTCACACCAGATACTGAATGGTTTTCTGATCCACGCCCCTACCTTTTAAGGTATCTGTATTCCCAGTCATGAAATCCATAGATTTGTGCCTAATGAATTTATTTCAATTGACTGATTTCCTTATATCAAATCAAAGTTTATTTGTCACGTGCGCCGAATACAACAGGTGAAATGCTTACTTACAGGCTCTTACCAATAGTGCAAAAAAGGTATTAGGTGAACAATAGGTAGGTAAAGAAATAAAACAACAGTATAAAGACAGGCTATATACAGTAGCGAGGCTACATACAGACACCGGTTAGTCAGGCTGATTTGAGGTAGTATGTACATGTAGATATGGTTAAAGTGACTATGAATATATAATATATGATGAACAGAGAGTAGCAGTAGCGTAAAAGAGGGGTTGGCGGCGGTGGGTATGAACGGTAACTCAGTCAAATCTTTGACGTTGTTTGTTTATTTTTGTTCAATGGGCTATTATGAAGGACTAAGCCGACAGACCGTAAAACAGTATTGTGAGCTGTCATATTACAATATGTCTACCGCTAATCAAAACTATTGTGTTAAGTTTACAGCGGTTGGAGAGTATGAGACTATCTACAACTTGTCTGAGCTAACGACTAAAATTCAATGTGTATCACCAGCCCTGACCTGATCAAAACCGTTGACGCTCCTGCCTCCATTTACTCTGCCTCAATTCACCCAGACAAGGACTTCTTTGTTGCAGGTGGAGAGGATTATAATATCTTCAAATATAACTACAGCACTGAAGAACTAGGTAAATCCAACTCCAAAGACTTTGAAATTGTTGCATGTTGTATTTCATATTTTTGTTCAGTTATATACAGTTGAAGTCGGAAGTTTACATACACCTTAGCCAAAAACATTAACTCAGTTTTTCACAATTCCTGACATTTAATCCTGGTTAAAAAAAATCCCTGTCTTAGGTCAGATAGGATCACCACTTTATTTTAAGAATGTGAAATGTCAGAATAATATTATTTAGTATTTATTTCAGCTTTTATTTCTTTCATCACATTCCCAGTGGGTGAGAAGTTTACATACACTCAATTAGTATTTGGTAGCATTGCCTTTAATTATTTAACTTGGGTCAAACATTTTGGGTAGCCTTCCACAAGCTTCCCACAATAAGTTGGGTGAATTTTGTCCCATTCCTCCTGACAGAGCTGGTGTAACTGAGTCAGGTTTGTAGGCCTCCTTGCTCGCGCACACTTTTTCAGTTCTGCCCACACATTTTCTATAGGATTGAGGTCAGGGCTTTGTGATGGCCACTCCAATACCTTGACTTTGTTGTCCTTAAGCCACAACTTTGGATGTATGCTTGGGGTCATTGTCCATTTGGAAGACCCATTTGTGAGCTGATGTCTTGAGATGTTGCTAAAATATATCCACATAATTTCCCTAACTCATGAGGCCATCTATTTTGTGAAGTAYACCAGTCCCTCTGGCAGAACATGATGCTGGCACCCACGTGCTTCACGGTTAGGATGGTGTTTTTCGGCTTGCAAGCCTGCACCTTTTTCCTCCAAACATAACGATGGTCCTTATGGCCAAACAGTTCTATTTTTGTTTCATCAGACCAGAGGACATTTCTCCAAAAAGTACGATCTTTGTCCCCATGTGCAGTTGCAAACTGTAGTCTGGCTTTTTTATGGCAGTTTCAGAGCAGTGGCTTCTTCCTTGCTGAGCAGCCTTTCAGGTTATGTCGATATAGGACTCGTTTTACTGTTGATATAGATACTCTTGTACCTGTTTCCTCCAGCACCTTCACAAGGTCCTTTGCTGTTGTTCTGGGATTGTTACCCTACTCCACCAAGGCACCTGCAAGTTCCCGGACATTTCTGGGGGGGAATGGCCCTAGCCCTCACCCTCCGATCCAACAGGTCCCAGACGTGCTCAATGGGATTGAGATCCAGGCTTTTCGATGGCCATGGCAGAACACTGACGTTCCTGTCTTGCAGGAAATCCCGCACAATAAACGCGAATCCGACCATCACCCCTAGTGAGACAAAACCGCGACTCGTCAGTGAAGAGCACTTTTTGCCAGTCCTGTCTGGTCCAGCGACGGTGCGTTTGTGCCCATAGGCGACGTTGTTGCCGGTGATGTCTGGTGAGGACCTGCCTTACAACAGGCCATCAGTCCAGCCTCTCTCAGCCTATTGCAGACAGTTTGAGCACTGATGGAGGGATTCTGCATTCCTGGTGTAACTCGGGCAGTTGTTGTTGCAAACCTGTACCTGTCCCGCAGGTGTGATGTTCGGATGTACCGATCCTGTGCAGGTGTTACACGTGGTCTGCAACTGCGAGGTCGATCAGCTGTCCGTCCTGTTTCCCTGTCTTAGGTGTCTCACAGTACGAGCATTGCATTTTATTACCCTGGACACATCTGCAGTCCTCCTGCCTCCTTGCAGCATGCCTAAGGCACGTTCACGCAGATGAGCAGGGACCCTGGGCATCTTTCTGTTGATGTGTGTGTCTGCGGCTGCAGTGCCTTCTACTACGAATTTGAAGTCGACGTTGACAACCTTCCGTCCCTGCTCTGGATCGAGCAAGGCTTCTCCATCAGTCGGAGGCTTGCAAAGGGCTCAAGTTATCCTACCTCTCGCCCGTCCATAAAGGGTTCTCCGAATCCTGGGCGGATTTCCTTGTTTCTTTGGGCAGCTCCATGGTAAGAAATGTGACCGTTCCTGGTGCAAAAAGAATGTCTTATCCCGGAGCTCGAGTATATGACATTACTCAGCTGCTCCCTAATGTACTACATCAGGACATGGAAACCGATTCTATTGTAGTCCTTGTGGGTTTTAATGACATTTATGAAAGGCAGTTCTGAAAAGTTGAAACTGGATTTTAAAGACTTGATTGACTCTCTGCGCAACACTAACAAAAGACCCATCATATCTAGCCCTCTGCCATCTCTGAATCGTGGCATTGAACGCTTTAGCAGGATTCTTTCTCTTCACAACTAGCTACGTGATTATTGCAGCTCAATGGGTGTAACTTCTGTTGACAATTTCAATACCTTTTRGAAACAAAATGTTTTATAAGGAGGATGGGATCCATCCAAATCATTTGGGCGCCTGGATTCTTTCACAGCACTATAAGGCTGCGTTAAGACAATGACTTAACAATGACTCAAGCCCAGCTCAGCTAATCCCTACCATTGTCATAATGCTTCAGCAATTGTACATTACACCAGGGGTGTTTAACTGCCCTGAATGCCTCTACTAATCCTACAGCTATTGTATGCAGTAATCATGTGCCTATCTATGAACCAGATTTATACTGTTAGCACTAAGCCGGTGTGCCCTAGGAGGAAGTCCACTGTGAGCAGCTCACCCTGCACTAACATAAAGAACATGAGCACATCTACTGCTGCTAAGTTTCCCAGTAAAGCAATGAAAGCAAGTAAGCATCCCAGAAGAAAATAGCTCAAAATAGCCCACGTTAATATATTTAGCTTAAGAAACAAGGTTCATGAAATCAATCATTTGCTAGTAACAGATGACATTCATATTCTCTCCCTTAAACCCACTTAGATGATACAGTGGTAGCAATACAAGGTTATAGAAAAGATAAATGCCTATGGTGGAGGATCTCATGTCAAATAGTGTTGAAGTAATATGGCTACAGGTTCATCTGCCTCACCTAAAGCCTATTCTGGTGGAAAGCTGCTAACAGTCAGTATCTGGATAATGTGTGAAATGCATGTGATATCAACAGAGAACTATATTTTCTGGGTGATTTAAATATTGACTGGCTTTCATCAGGCTGCCCACTCAAGAAAAAGCTTCAAACTGTAACCAGTGCCTGCAACCTGGTTCAGGTTATCAGTCAACCTACCAGGGTAGTTACAAACAGCACAGGAATGAAATCATCAACATCTATTGATAACATTTTTACTAATGCTGCAGAAATTAGCATCCAGATCCATCGGATGTAGTGATCACAATATAGTAGCCAAATCTAGGAAAACCAAAGTTCAGAAGGCTGGGCCTAATATATTGTATAAGAGGTCATACAATAAGTTTTGTAGTGGTTCCTATGTTATTAATGTAAATATCTGTTGCTGTGTAATGAGGAGCAAACAGACACTGGGGGGTGGGGGAGGGGACGGTTTAAAGTTATACTGTTACATTGATGCTGTTGACCCGGATCACTGGTTGCTGCGGAAAAGGAGGAGGTTGAAAGGGGGGTGAGTGTAACGGATGTGAAATGGCTAGCTAGTTAGCGGGTACGCGCTAATAGCGTTTCAATCAGTTACGTCACTTGCTCTGAAACCTAGAAGTAGTGTTGCCCCAAGGGACGCGGCTTTTGTGGAGCGATGGGTAACGACGCTTCGTGGGTGACTGTTGTTGATGTGTGCAGAGGGTCCYTGGTTCGCGCCCGCGTCGGGGCGAGGGGACGGTTTAAAGTTATACTGTTACATAAGCAACTAATGCGTTATAACTTGAGGAACGGCAAGGAGTCGTATACCAGTTAATACTATAGGGAAATTGTTAGGTTACTAACGTTAGCTCATCTGATGTTAGCTAGCTAATGTTAACTGTCTGACTTTATTAGCCATCTTATTTTCACACAAAATCAATTATTTGATCAGCTAAGTTGGCTAATGTTACTCAACATTTCTCTGGCCAGCTAACGGAGAATTCGATCCAGCTAGCAAGATACTTGGTCCACCACACTTTCTTCATCACCTCAAACTTTCCAAATGCCAGTTTTTCAGTTACAGCTTATGAAGTATGCTTCATCACCTTCTCACCCCTATCTCCATGGTCAGGCTTCTCACCTACCTCTTATCGTTCAAGTTGTACGTACTGCTGTAACTGGCAAACTGCCTTTCCAGAGCGCACACTGATGCTGTAGCTAGCAAATTGGTTGTCTCTTCTCCAGTTGTGTGCTCCATTCTGTTATGTGAATGATTGGCTGAGCCTTGGATACAGCCAGTATTGCTCCAAATGAGCATCACTCGTTCGCTTACAGCCAGTAGTGGGGGAGAGGAGACCATTGTCTGCACACAGGCTGGATGACAGAGGAGACACGCAACGATGCAGACCTCCAAATGGTCATGCGCTACATCCGAAAAGGTTAGTTTCAGAGAATGGCGCAGCTACCCTACTCACTACAGGGATACCACACAGCGAGAGCACATCTATCGGAGCTGGACGGACTTGTGCTATWTCAAGACAGGATTGTCGTTCTAGCTTCACAGAGAGAAGAAGTTCTACTAGTGGTGGCCAGGCATCAGCACCCACAGAATTAGAGGGAGCATTCTTAGTCACACAGGACAACAGATAGGACAGGAGAATTACACAAGATAAACAGACTGACCCTAGCCCCCCGGCATAAACTATTGCAGCATAGATACTGGAGGCTGAGACAAGGGGGGGACAACCAACGATACACCCGGGCAGGGCCAACCAGGCAGGATATAACCCCACCCACTTTGCCAAAGCACAGCCCCCACACCACTTTGAGGGATATCCACAGACCACCAACTTACTACCCTGAGACAAGGCTGAGTATAGCCCACGAAGATCTCCACCRCACGAGCCGGAGGTGGCGCAAAACCAGACAGGAAGATCGTCTGACACATCCCTCCTAGGGACGGTATGGAAGAGCACATGGTCAGGTCAGAGCCAGAGAATCCCAGTGGAGAGAGGGTAGCTGGCCAGGCAGAGAGAGCAAGGGCGGTTTGTCGCTCCAGTGCCTTGCATTTCACCTTCGCACCCATGGGCCAGACTACACTCAATCATAAGACCTACTGAAGAGATGAGTCTTCAATAAAGACTTAAATGTTGAGACCGAGTCTGCATCTCTCATATGGATAGGCAAACCATTCCATATAAATGGAGCTCTATAAGAGAAAGCCCTGCCTCCAGCTGTTTGCTTAGAAATTCTAGGGACAGTAAGGAGGCCTGCGTCTTGTGACCGTAGCGTATGTGTAGGTATGTATGGCAGGACCAAATCGGAGAGATAGGTAGGAGCAAGCCCATGTAATGCTTTGTAGGTTGGCAGTAAAACCTTGAAATCAGCCCTAGACTTAACAGAATGCCAGTGTAGAGAGGCTAGCACAGGAGTAATATGACACATCACACTTTTTGGTTTTAGTGCTAAACGCGGCTGCTAGAATCTTGACTACCTGAAGTTTATTTAGTGCTTTAGCTGGAGACTAGTGCATTGCAGTAGTCTAATCTAGACGTGACAAAAGCATGGATTAGCTTTTCTGCATCATTTAACAGAAAGTTTCTGATTTTTTAAATGTTACGAAGATGGAAAAAAGCTGTCCTTGAAACAGTCTTGATATGTTAGTCGAGAGATCAGTGTCCAGAGTAACGCAGAGATCATTCAGTTTTATTTGAGACTGTACAACCATCAAGATTAATTGTCAGATCCAACAGCAGATCTCTGTTTCTTGGGACCTAGAACTAGCATCTCTGTTTTGTCSGAGTTTAAAAGTAGAACATTTGCAGCCATCCACTTTCTTATGTCTGAAACAGGCTTCCAGGGTAGGCAATTTTAGGGCTTCAACATGTTTCATTGAAATGTACAGCTGTGTCGTCCGCATAGCATCAAGAATCCAAGATGGCGTAGCAGTCGGACGTGTGTTTGTCTTGTCTTATCCCGTGTAAATAGTCCTCGTATTTTTCGTATACATTTCGTATATATTTTAATTTCACTTTCCATCTAGGAACTGAATATACATTCCTACATTCCGCCTCACCCAATGTGGTACGGACCTGCTATTTTTTATACTTTAGAACCGTAACCCCAATCAGAAGCTAGCCAGATAACTAGCTACTAGTCAGTTAGCCACTGCTGCGGTCTTCACCCTTAACTCGGACACAGCCAGCTTCAGCTCGGGCCAATACATGCCCATCTGCAAGCGCGATATCAAACCAGAGCATATTAGGACTGCTTTTTCTCTACCACAGCACCGGATTCCTGACGCAAGCTCTGGACAATTACACCGTATCATCACAGCTAGCTAGCTGCAACCGAGTGGCTACTACTGGCTAACACCTCTGTCCCGAAGCAAGCACCAGTTAGCCTTGAGCTAGCCTCGAGCTAGGCCCATCTGCCGGCTAGCCGAAGAGGTCTACCAGCGAATTCTTTGGCT